>NW_028277030.1:115434310-115739827 GCF_059951505.1 Python bivittatus | reverse complement strand
TCTCAATTTCTTTGAAACGGACCCTTTTAAAATGGAGTGCCTTGAGTTTAGAATGGTTGGAACCTTTCGCTCACCCAAGTAAATAGCATGATAATTTTTGCTGTCAAAAATTAGTCTTTATTTTAAGTTGCTGCCAATTTCTTTATTATCAAAAAAGGAAAGCCTTGGCTCTTGCTCCTCCCTAGCAGGATTCCTTTCTGCTTAGATTCTTGAACGGTAAAAAGATCTGCACAAGTTTAGGGGGTCTGTGTGCCACCCTTCATTGGTTCATATTGCACCCTCTCCTCAGGAGGGGTGTGGAAAAGACAGTTATGAATATTTTCTTAGCCTTTTATTTAAAACAGAGGTATATTTTCAAAAAGGAAATTATTTGTGAATGGACAGATGATTACTGAAGTTATAAAATTGATGCTCAATATAACATTAGTAAAAAACACTGCATGGTATTTTTTAATTCCAAGGAGAAAAAGGACGGGTGGAGACTTCTCTACCATAAGTGATTAGCTTATTATGGCAACTTGGATTTTAACTTCGGAAGGGACATCATTTGCTGCTGCTTCACCTCAGGAAACAGGCTCATCTTCTGTCCACAGCTTTATTAAATGCATATACAGGGAGGAAAACAATTGCCCATGTAGGAGTCACTATATAATAAAATATGGCATGGGCTGTCAACAGTGGAGGGAGCCAGAGAGAGTAGTGGTTAAGACCCCAGGTTAGATACTGGGAAACTGTGAGTTCTAGTCCCATCTTAGGCACAAAACCAGTTGGGTGACCTTGGGCCAGTCCCTCTCTCTCAGCCCTAGGAAGCCAGCAACGGCAAGCCACTTCTGAAATCTTGCCAAGAAAACTATAGGGGCTTGTCCAGGCTGTTGCCAGGAGTTAGCACTGACTCGAAAGCACCAAAAAAAAAAAAAAAAAAAAGGCAATAGTGGAGTACACCTTTCTCATCTAATGAGGCATTTCTCTTTTTTCCAAGTGTTTTTTCCAGCTACTTCCTACCTGAAAAATGGTCTATTTTTGCCAGCACACTTTTGCTAGTAAACAATGCCTAATTGTTGGTATTTAAAAAACTTTTCTTCTTCTGTACTCTGATCTACCTGGGGGGCTCTCTTTGGCATAGAGTCTTGTTCAAGACTTGAGAGACCTGTTTCTATAAACCAATGAGAAATTATTGCCTAAACAAACCTACTTTCAGCTAACAGAGTTTCCATTTAGGTATGAGTTTCCTCTTCAATGTTATTCTGATTTCTGTAGCTGCTATATGAAGCAATAAAATTTTATTTTTCCATCAGTTTGATAATAACATGAGTAAATGATAAACTGATAGGCTGCTTTAAATAGCAGTAAGGACATATTTACTTTTATTTATTTTACAAATTGAAATGCTCTTGAAATAGCTCTGGGCAGCTTAATATATATATATATATATATATATATATATATATATATATATATATATATATGCATTACAACCACATAGTCAGCAGTATAAAAACAGTTCAAAATCTCTAAAACTCATTGGCACTAAAATGAAACCACAAGTTCCAAAACTACACAAAGAAAGTGAACCTTCACTGAACATAGTATACGGATAACTTCATAGAGGAACATACCCTTCCTAGCCATTTCTTAGGGATGTCTGCAAACACACACACATCCCATTATCCTAGGTAGACTATCTTTAATGTATGTTTGGCATTTCTTCAACCCCGTTCATTGCATATATATGGTCTTCACTGACATGAACAAAACTGCAGGTCCACATTAAAAACTCAGCTCTAAGATGGGCTGTCAATCTAATCCAATCCAATCCGTTCAATCAATCAATCAATCAATCAATCAATCAATCAATCAATGTATGCCTCCTTCTGAACTAGAGCTCATACTGGACTTTTGTTTGGGGCATGATTGTTTGCAGGAATCACCTATTGCCATGGCCATTTTGGGAACAGGTGCCATGGCTGAGCAGCATCAGTAGGCAATGTTTTCCAAACTAGGATCTCTGAAAAAGGCTTGGCTTTATGTAGGATGATTGCACTCTGTACTTCTTTGTCTTGCTGCTAAGGTTATGCTTAATATTTCCTAATGAGTCCAAGAGAAGAGAAATATAGCCTACAGATAGAGCACATCCTTGCTCTGAAAGAGGCTCAGTATATAGTCAGGTCACTCACTGTCCTGAAGTTCTTTGTTCTTTTGTATCTACCTGGCTGAAAGACCAAAATACCAGCTTGACAAATGGGGGCAGAAGAAGGGCTGTCCCAGAACTCTGTTCAGCAACCTCTCCCATTGGAGATTCTTGGATTTTGCAAGTCCTCAAAGAGTGCACAATGTGGGCTCACCAGAAATTGCTGAACTGTATCTTCAAGTATCCCTCACTACTGGCCACACTTGCCTGGGAACAGGCAATGTTGGGAACAGAATTAATCCATGTTAGGAACACCTTCATCTTGGAGCATCTTGGAGAAGGGTGAGGCATCAGATGGAAGATTCAAAGAGAACTGAGAAAAGCACAACCTGTTGGTAGCAGGCGGTACTGGCAACCCCCATTATTCTGCTTGTAGGAATGAGAACAGGGATGTTTACTGGTGCAAGCATTGCTGCCAGAATTATGCATGGTGTACTTAAATGTGGGACACCACGAGTGACCTGGTGAGTCACATTCCTTCTTAACAGTGCAGATCTCTTTCAGTGCGAAGCATCAGCTCATCAGCTACCCAATCTCTGGGAAATCAAGTCTCAGTTAAAAGCTTCCTTTCAAAGTCTTCCCAAAGAAAAATGTGTCAATTTTTTACATGGAATGCTAGCATCCCCATATCCATCTTTAATGTTCTCCAAAACACTGTCCCAACCTAAATAAAGATGTGAAGCAAGAATGCAACCTAGATTGCAAGCAGAAACAACATTGTGAGATACATGATGCAATAAGAAACTGGTACTTGAATATTTCTTCCCTATCCTCCAGGAAGTTGTTCTAAGAGGCTGATGCTTTCAAATGCAAGAAGCAACCAATGAAATTCAATTCTATGGAATTATTCTATGTTCATGCGCAGTTTTCTCAGCTGTCCATGTTCAACACACAGACATCAGAACTCTTGGCTGCTCAGTCATGTGCTATTAGAACACGGCTAGCAGTGCAGTCTGCTCCTCTTTCTAGGTGACTTATGGCATCCATGCACATGAAGAGAGTAAATAATCCTGCATAAATCCCAGTCCTGCCACTACTCAATGCCTTTCTAGATCATTTGCCCTTTCCTCCATTGCTTACAAATTCATCTTTATTTTCATCTATATAGTCCAACTAAAGATAACACTTTATCCCTTTATAAAAAGCTTTTTCATAGATAAGAAAGATTCCACGATGTCATCATTTCACTCCCCAATCTCTAAAAACTGAGTACCAATAGCCTTCATCACTTCTGCCATCCTAAAAACATGAAGAACAGGCAACACCAGGAACTAATCAGTGTTCTCTGTAGCTGACCAATGGGAGGGTATAAAAACAACTTGAAAGCAATGCTAGGGGTGTTCGTAGGGGAGAGGTAAAGAGTCAATATGGTGGCTTCAACTGAGCAATGCCCTGATCAGTGTCCCACTCCCTGAGCTACCACAGCTGTCATGGTATGTGGGAATGACCTTGGGAGACAGGAGGGAGAGTTGGAGATGGGACAGCTGGCATGTGAAAGATGTCTCAGTCCACAGAAGTGGGGATAGCAAGGGAAACATTTCAGAAGGGACCCCCCCCCCCCAGTTTTCTGGAGAGTAAAAGGAAAGGAGGGGAGAAATACTGAAAGAGTCTCTTACAAAAAAGATAGAGCTAGTGCTCTTGGTTGTGCTTCTTGTCTGGACTACCTTGCAGGGCTAACAAGAGCTCCTAAAGTAACCCCAATCCCCTCCCCTCCATACAAAAGGGAAAGAAAGCAAATTTCAGGCTCCCAGTCCCCCAGTCAGTTTTTCAGTACTGTACACATTTTGTGCACTTGTCTGGCTGTTTGCAAACAAACAAACAAAAGTTGCTGTGACAGGAAATCTATCTAGCTGCAAAAGCACCATTCCTTCTGGTTGTTCTCTTTTAAAAGTCCCCGAAGTTGGGAAGCCAAAAGAATAGCATGTCAGGATTTTTGCAATCAGACATTTTTCATAACAGCTCTAACCATGTTCGGTGACAGGAGTGAAGGAACATGACCAGAATTGATCTGAGTTGTTTGGACTTTTTGCAGACTTTTGCAATTCTTCCCTGGCTCACAGCAAACCAAGAGAAGCAATTTCCTCTTTATCTCCATCAGGGGACCACTGAGCTGCAAAATGCCCCATGAGATTGTTTTTTCCACCCCCAAGCAACTGCCTTGAAATGGAAGCCTCCCAGAGGAGCTGTATGGAGGGATGAGGAAGAAAGATGAGGTAGCATAAGAAAAGAGTTGCCACCAATGTAGAACCTGGATCATCCCCAAGCCCAGGGTTGTCATTTCAAATACACCAGAGCTGACCCAGAAGGAAACTGGTGCAGCTGTCTAATACAGGAACCTTTGTGGGGCACCCTGGATGCCTGTAAGAAGACAAGTGATGTAGTGTATGTCACAACATCACACAAATGATATACATGTTATGGATTGTACGCTGACATCATGACACACATGGGCATCATCATGGCTTGTACCAAATACCTCTGTGTGGAAGTACCTTAAAGCTGCGTAAGAGAGTACAAGGGGTTTGTGTGCAGCCTTGTGAACTGATACTTCAAATAGAGAGAACTTTGGGAAAGAACTTTGTACACTGAATGATTTTAATAGAAATAGTGATAAAACATGTTTGGTAAGACTGGCATGGAAGTATATCAGCAAGACCTGATTGAAAGCATAATTCAGAGAATCAGCCTCTGAATTTTACAGAGGTTGACTTCATGGACTAGATTGTGCCACCCTTAGATTATAGCAGAGCTCCATCTAGTGCTTAGTTACCCTGGAAAGTTTAATTCAAGATTACCCCACTCATTTTTGTTAATTTAAAGCCTCTTTTTCCAGCTTATTTTTCTAGCTTGCATTTGCAGCATTTAAATACTCTATTCACAAAATGGTCCACAGAGGACACAATAACTATCTTCAGGCTCCAACCCAGGGATTACTATTCTCTAGTTTTGTCACGGTGACTGTGTTAAAAAAAAAAAAGTAAAAAAGCTGGCACAGTGCCAGCTGGTAGTACCTTGGCGATCTTGAGAAAGCCAAGCAGGATCCTCCAGATGCCTCTGCCTATTAGCACAGCTGTGACAGGTTTTCATTCTGGTTCACTGCTTTATCTGGGGAGAAGGAAAGGAAGAGACACAATGCCCTAAACCTGAGGGGTAGCGTTTGCTCCCCCACCAATCCCACAGAGAGAACAAACCTTAACAAAGGAAGAAGCATAAGGGGAAATGCTTTACATATCTGTGAAATGTTCCCTCATGCTTTTTTATACCAAAAAGATAACTGGAATGGTATCAGACTGTCTTTCAACCCTACATGTTAACAGTGTTGACTTGGGAGTAGGAAAGCAATTGACCAGTGGTTGGTTTGACACAGCCTTGGATGAGGGAAGGGGTGAGAAGATCCTTGGACAAAGAGAATAGGGTTATTCTGGAGTGCTGCCTGCTAGCTTAGATTATTGCATTTGAAATATTTAAACTTTCAGGCAAGACTGGGCTGCAAAGCATTCTTTTCTGGCAACTGCAATCTTGCTTCAAAAGCACATGTGAAATGCATTTCAGGGTAATCTTGGAGAATCATGGGCCAGATGGTAGCAGTTAAATGGGACCCATTTCTTCCTCTTCTTCTTAAAAAAACCCTGCATATTACAAATACTTGTTTTGTTTTTCTCATGTACGTGCCCAGCATAATTGTTTTCTTTTTCACTGAGACTGTAATATAGAAGGAAACACATGCATACACAAAAGTAACCCTCAGTTTCAATTACCTCTGAATTTTAAAGATCCAACAAATAATGCTGTGTGTGTGTGTGTGGGGGGGGGGGGGGTTGTGTGTGAAAAAAGTAAAAAAAGTCAGGACCCATGCTTTTTATACATGGGTCATGACACAAGAAACTGTCAGAAGATTGTTTCAGAGTTTTTCTGGGAAAAGTGAAGCAGGCATTTTTCTGGGGGAAAAATGAAGATTTTATAAAAGTGCATAGATGGTTAACAGGTTGAACCCCCACAAAAATGTGGGAATGTTTTCCCAGGAATCCACAAATCCCTCAATATGCATGTAGTGAAATAGTTTTAAATTTCAGGATGGGTGAAATTTCAGAATGGGGCTAGAGAAAGGATCTAATCCAAGTTTAAAACCTAGCCCTGTGATATAATTCACCCATGTAGTTTTCTTGGCATCAATGCAGAAGTGATCGGACATTGTCTTTTTCTAGGTTTTCATTTTTCAAAATTCCAGGTTTAGCCTATAGGCCAGGATTTCTGTGCTTAGCTTCCAATTTCAGACAAACTTGGTCAGATGCTGTTACTTACTTGAAGGAGCACCTGTCTTTCCATGCCATGGCCCATAGTTACAAATATTTATTAAACTTCCTTCTCCAGCTTTCCCTGTAATCTGTGAAGCAACAGGTGCTACCTTGAAATGGAGAAACCCAGAGAGGCTTCCTGGAGTGCATTCTAATACCTTTTGGATGCCAGCCCTCAATTTTATGTCCAGTTCATTTGGGCGGCGGTGGGGCGGGGCAGGGGGCTAGTGCATGCAACTGAACAGTATTTGGAAATAATCCAGTTTTTGAAAGTGGCAGAACAATACAGATGAGGAGCAGGCTAAAACACCAGGCCTCCATGTCACAGTTGGGTTGAATTACAGGTATCATAGCAAAACATTCTCTTTTGTTCTGTATCAGTTTTTCATATGGGCTTTATAATCTCATCCCACATTTATAGATCAATGCTGTTTTTAATTTATTGTAGCATGTTATTTTATTGGTTTTTAAAATTTATATTTTAAGGTGACTTGCACAAAAAGTGTTCTTTGTGGATGCGTATAATGAAGTGACAAATAAAGCCCAAGCTTTAAGCAATCAAGCTAGACCTCGGCAGGATTACATTTTGCTTCTCATTATTTTACTTACACTTATTTTTATATCGTGAGGTGAAGACATACCTTGTGGGAGAGTACAAAATGAATGAATGAATTCTCCAGCAATGCATGGATAGCGTGTTCCCTTAGCAGCATTCATTTATCACCATTCAGCTTCTGCATAATTAAGCTTTTGGACCAAACCCAAGCCTTGAATGGCCACCAGATTAAGTTTCAGCTGGGTATAAAAGAAACAGTAAGAAGTGAAGATTTCAGCTGGTGCTATGGTGGAGTGTTTTCTTCCTTCAGGAGCAGAGTTAGGGTTCCCTCCTAGGCAGAGGCTCTATGGCTTAGATCACCATGGCCTTCTGCTAACCCATCACTCTTGAACCTACATGGCACAGTAGCTAGGCCTAAAATATCCTTTCATTTGCCATGAAGAGTGGGGATTCAGGGGATTGCAGCTGGAGAAGGCAAGGCTGACTTTCCCTTGCGGCATCTACAGAGGGGGTCAAAAAAGTCAAGAAGTGGTTGCCACTGTGATTGAAATCTTGCCCTCTTCTACATGCATGTAACATTAATACAGATATAAAAGGAGTGGGGCTTTGCACCATTACAACAGACATCTTGGTTTTTTTGACTACTCCTACACCAACTGCTGGTCCCTTTTCTATATGCTGTGACTCTTCCAATATTCCCATCCTGCCATGGCAATTAGCTTTTTAAAAAAGAAAAAGCTTTTTTTTAAAGTTTCCACTGGCACTTCAAGGAAAGTGGTTCCCAACTTCCTCTATAATTCTCTGCCTAAGTCTGAATCCACTGGCCACACAGAAGTCTCAGAGAGCTTGCTTGGGATATGTCAACATCCCTGCTTCAAGTTATAGCCCTTGAACTTTGTGCAAGTTGCAGGCAGAGCAACAACAAATCACTTCAGGATTATGAAATGCCTACACCAAGTTGATGAAAAGGCTGCGGCAATTTTACCAAGCATCTGATTTTCATTCACATACTTTATTATACATTATAAAATATTACTTCACAAGACGACTTTCCATGGAACACTTGCAATGAAGTGTTAGCAATAGAGCTCAATCCAAGCACAACTTCCGTACAAAATTGTAAAGCAAAGAACATATTCCCAGGCCACCTGTCTACAAAGGTTTATAGGTTATGGATTCAGATCACATCTGAAGGGTACTGGATTTCTATAAAGTGGAGATTGCTCCTTAATCTTCTTGCATTAAATCAGATGACCTTTTGCCCATCCTACCAAATGTGCTTGGAATCCTGTCTGCCACCTTGTTGGTTTTGACACCTCTCCCCACCTGAATACGTGATTAGCACATGCATCTCCCACTCAGTTAAGCTGCCCCCTCCAAAAGGAGGAAAATATGAGAAATAGGCCACAACTTCATCTAACTTTGAGTAATTCAGCTCCAGAAAGGATTTCTCTATGAAAAAGTGATTGATAGCAGTGTTCCATGGGCTTTCCCTAGGTCTATTGGAATGTGTTCTATGCATTGAAGGGAAAGGGCTTAGGGATCTCCACCTGAGGAAGCCAGATGGGCAGCCCAACACACCCCAGGTATGCACGTAGCCAGTTACAGTATCATTTCTTCAACTCTGTGCATTCTTTTGTATTACCTTGGCTTTTGGGGTGTTGTATATTGAGATCCCTAGGGGTTTTTGTGATACATTTAACCCAAATGTTTGTTTTGTACATCTGCAAACTGCCTTCTTCTGTGCGTGTGAAATCATAGGTACCCCTCTGGCAGAATCAGGCACCATTTTTGTAGGTAGGACAATTTTTATGTAGAAAAGATTGAGAGGCCCAATTCTGTTTTAATGTGATCTCCCTGCTTTCCCTCTAATTTTTCTATCAAATGGCTGACACATCAGCCACTGATTTTTGATGATTTTCTGCTGAGTTCCTGAGAGGCACCAGAGGCTGGAAAAATGAGGTACTATGTATGATTTCCAGGTTGCCCACTGTTATCCTAGGCAATATGTTATATTTAAACAGATGTGAGTCTGATGAATTAAAAACAACATTCTATTCAACTCAAATCAAAATGACAGAAAGTGAAATAGAACAGAGTAGATGAGGAATATGGAGCAGTCTGATAGAAGAGGTGAAATTCCAACATTTTCTAAGTAATGGCCTAATGCTATATCCTCCCAGCTTCCTCTGATTCCAGCATTTTTTTTTCTTTTTAAAAAACAAACCTGGGAAAGAACTGGCAAAGAACACTGATTGCTAGAACCATCCTGCAATGTAATGCTACAACATTCCCTGTGATCACAACCATTGCACCACAATTACAATATTTATCCTTTTTCTCCTAAGGCATTTCCTCATAGGAAAGCTTGGGGAGAAAAAGTTCAGTATTTGCAGACACTGCTTGCCGTTATTTAATATTCCAAAACGCTCAATAAGCTCCTGGAGTGTTCAGATCTGGAGGTGAGACACTTTGAATGAAACCCCTAAATCTAATCAAATTAATCTGTTTGGATTAGGTAACCTAATTCAATGCTCATCTACACTAATTTTGTGGACAGAAAATTACCTTCTTGGAAACTGGCTCACCAGAAAATGTGAAATCTCCAAGCCAGAAAAATCAAGAAAAAAGCCCCCTGAAGCCACAACATTAATGTTTGCTGCAATGTTCATTTCACAGCCTTTTTGATGAATATTAGAAAATAGAAAGAGAAATTAGAATGCAATGGAAATGAAATTCACCAAATGGAATAAAAGCTGATAATGATTATCACAGCTTCTAAATCAATTATTCCTCACTTACAACTTAGAGAAATGAATTTAATCGAAATTTGAATACTACAAATGATTATATCATTTCTCTCTTTAGGACATTGAATGTACACACACCTGACAAAAACTTGGGTCATCTCAAGTTTTTACTACCATCCCTTACACTGGTTCCTTGATTAGTTCTCAGATACAAGTTCCTGTAAAGTCTCCTATGGCCTCAATCCACTATAGCCCCATGCTCAATACAGTTCCAGCTTCTTACACTCCTGAGCTTCACTGTCCTCCACCATTTGGAGGTGCTTGCTCTCCCAGTTGTTTCCACCTTTTCTCTATTGCCATTTCTGGGATCTAGAACACTGTCCTAGAACTGTGCAAGTTCACCTCCCCTCCAGCCTTTAGAACCCTATCTAGTCCTCTATTCTCAGAGGGAGTATAGGGCACAGTCCCCTGCTGTATGTTGGTTCCAATGAGCTTTCTCACAGCTAATTCACTCCAAAGACAGAAATAGGTTCCCCATCTTTACTTTGGTAAATGGATAGGAATTTGAAATAACAACTAGCCTATTATCTTCCAAATGTTTTTGACTTCTGTTTCTATAAGCCCCAGTTAGCACTGCCCGTGACAAGAGATTGTGGAAATATTTTGCAACATGTGGAGATATTATCTCCTTCTGCTCTAAAGTTTGTTGGACAATAAGCCCCAGCACCATTGGTGGGCACCTTTTTCTTAGAACAAGGCCAAATCTGAGCGTACTTCAAAGCAGTATATGGCAGCTGGGACAAAAGTTAGATTTAAATTATAGTTAATATGGTTGCTCTTTTGTCATTTAATTTCCCTTCTCTGTCATATTCAGAACTGAAATTTGGTAACAATTTGTGAATATTTGGGGGAATCCCTGTGACCCTGGGGACTTAGATTATGCATCTCTGCAATTCTGGGTAGGGTTGATAGGAGATGGGAGTCCCACACCTGGAAGCTTACATATTTCTTACCATTGCATAAGTCCATTTCTCCCACTATTCTCCAACCCAAACGCGTGTTTCTAAGCTGTTACCCTTCTGCATCTGTTTCCCTTCCAGTATATGTGAAAGAGGAGAGCAGACAGAAAGGCTAATAAAACACCTTGATCATTAGTTTGTAGCTGGAAAAGGGGAAACTAGAATAGTGGTTCATAACCTGTGGATTATCAAATACTTCTCTCTTCTGGGATAAACTGGATATAAACACTGCACTCCAGACAAAATAACTGAACTTTGATATACATATATATTTATGATATCTGTATACAAAACCAACCCAAGATATAATTCAATAAGACTTTAGTTCTTAATGGTCATCATTAACTAATCCTTAATGTGAGGTTTTATTGGAGCCCATTGGCACTTTTTTTGAGAAGAGCTGAAACTTCTCTTTCTTAAAGTTATTCACACATGTGAACTGTGCTCGTTGTGAACTGAACATATACAGTAATTTTTGTCTGTTTGCTTGTTTGGTTTCACAATTTCCTCCTCCTCCTATTTTTCAAAAAAGAAAACATTTCTTCAAGTACTAAGAATGTAATCATTTTCAAGGATGGGAAATACTGAGGTGAACAACTGGTTAACTCATGAGGTCACCCCTCTCAAGATACTTGAGGACAATGGATAGAGGTCTGACTGTAAGGGCACTCTGACTTGGACTTCCCTGAATCCTCATTGTCTTTCCCAGATACTGAGCACGGAGCTTCATCTTAAGTTTTGACACAGAATAGGATGAATTGGACTCATTTGCTCTGCCTCAAGACAGATCACATCTGCCTTGAATTCTCCAATCCACTGCAGATTAGTGAACTGGAACACAGTCTTGCTTTAGACTACTGAAATTCGAACACATGAGCAGAGACAAAGATACAAACAAGAAAAGATTGCTACATTATGTTGATTCTTTTATTTTTATTATTATTTTTAAATCTTCAGATTTTTCTGCCATGAGACAGGAATGCATGATAGACAGAATGGCTCAAACATCTTCACATGACACACTCAAATCATGTTTCATTCACAATTTTACCCTAAAACATTTATAGTTAACATAATCCCACCCATTTCTATTATCACAGATTTAATTATCTATTGAACAGTAGTTGCCAGCAATCAAAAGTTGTAAGGCTTTTTTTTTTCTTTCCCTTTTTTGGCGTATTAGAAAAAGATCCTTTAATCTACAACATGAGGAAAATCACAACTATTAATTCTCACTTTACATGGCAACCTCAAGGTAATAGTTATTTCCAAACAAAACGCACTGTTTTCATGGTATTCACTGAGGATGTTAAAGAGCTCTACAATCCATTAAATGTTAATTAAAATTACTAGGAGGACTATTTTACCTTACTGTGTTTTTAAAAGCTGTGTTATTCAGTTAATCTCTCTCTGTGGAATAGAATGGAACAATAAATGGGAGAGAATTTTCAATGAATCCCCTTCTTCCATCTTTCCCCCCATTGTTATTGATGGTTATAAGACCCACTGAAGCAGACCTGGAAGTTGTAAATCACTGAAAATGGCCCTCCTCCCTGGTAGATACTTCCTTTCCAAAGGAATCTGTTCTCTTGACACAGTATTGGTATTTGTGTTGCCCAGAGGCACTATTTAGCAAAGTGGCCAATCATGCACTGGAGCACTTCAATGTATTATTCAACAGTACAGCTTTTTAGATAAAGCAAAACAGATCAGTTGCTTGGAATTCACATCTGTATCTGAAGATAATTATTTTGAGGTTTTCCGGAATGGATGTAAACAAAGAGTATGCGCGCCTGTATGTATCTGTATGTGACAGTATTTATGACCTTTGGGAGTCTACATCAATTGTTAATGTTTCCACTGATGAATAGATTACATACCTGATCTGTAGCATTTACTCCTGAGAATATAATAGAAGGGAATGACAGTTCTGATGCACTTTGGAATGGCACATTCACGTAAACCCTTGCACACTTAAGACTTAACAAACTCATCCAAGGTTTCTAAACACAATTTCTAACCAAGATCTAAAATATCAGCAAAATTTTAAAAAATCCTATGTAATTAAAATATAAAGTAGGATGTTTTTCAACAAACGTTTAAACAGGAAAATCTAGGTATTTAAGAAAAAATGTAGCTGATGTGTTTTTTGAATTTTTTAAAAAAGATATTTTTTAACACATAATAAAATGCCATGATATCCCATAACTGGCCAAGTCCAGCTATCTCTGAGCTGCACGGCTTACAAAATTGGACAAGAGGAAAAAAAAAGAAAAAGAAAAAGAAAAACACACACAAAGAGAGAGAGGGAAAAAAAACCCAAAATAGCCAAAATTATCTAAGGAAATGGGACGTTTATATTACAGCTATTAAAAAGATGGCTGTAAAAAAGTCTACTTGAAAATTTCTTATTTTTAAGGTCATCCCTAATTTTTTTAAATAACTGAGTCAATCATTACATTACTCCCAAGCATCAGATTTCATAACTTAATGCTATTTCTCTAATATTTAAACTCTTATTGAACGAATTAATTGTATCTGAAAGTCAGGTTTGAACTTGAGAATTAGAACTTTTATCTTCATGCAGTTAAGTCAGTTTGCATCAAAGTCACAGTTGGTGTTCTTGAATTTCAATATGTCAAGGCAAGTAGTTCCTTGAAATTACATCATATAACAGTCATCAGATGGAAAACTAAGTAGAACTTGCTATCTTAATTTTGTTCTTTTAAGATCTACTATCATGGAACAATAAGAAGTATACTTTAATATGAGCTGTCTTAGGACAATCAGTATCCAAAGTAGCGGCTAGTAAGAATTGATAGTTTTAGAAAATTGCATAGGTATTAATCAAGAAGGCAATAAGCACAGCACTGTATGTGCCATTATGATGTTGTCTTATTCTCCCCTCCTTCTCTTTTTAATGTAAAAAAAGAAAGGAGAGCTTCCTGAAGAGCTTTCACCAGAGTTACATTACATAGCAGGCATTACCTAATGCTTCTGTTTAGTCTTAAAAGTTCTTTTCCAGAAGATTTCTCTACCTGCTGCTCTCAGAAAACTTATTCCTCCTTCCCTCTTCCCTAGTTATTTGCATCATGCATCTTTCTGACAGCAATATCCGAATTATATTTAACCTATGGTAACATTCGAGTTTCCTAACTAGCGCTTGACTGGAACTGTCAAAATGAGTCTTTACAATAATTCCATGCATTGAAAACAGAAGTAGATCAAACTAACAAGCCTTCCACAGAAACTTGAGTGCTCCATGTCAGAGCTGTCTCCCTTCCTTACTTGAACCCTCTTCTTTACAAAGCAATGTGCACTGAGAGAAAATATCTAAAGATCATCTTGAGTTTCAAGCTGGTAAGACACTGGACAGTTTTCCTGCTGATCTTCAATAAGAGTGGATTCACTCTGCTCCTCACTCATTTCGTTGGCTGGTTCTTCACAATTTGGCTCTCCTGGATCCAGACTACTTCCCTCACTTTGCTCCTCATTCTGCTCTTCACTGGTCTTTACAGCATGCTCCAAGTGACTCTCCAAAGATGGTGAAAAGCCATCCATTAAATTTTCACTGGCTGCCATTTCATCAAATGGTTGATTAAGGGACACAGGGATGGTTGGCTGTGTAAAGGTGTCACTGGCAGTTACAGACACTTTGTTTGTGCCTATTTCTACCGCAGTATCATTCTGCGGCAAAGCTGCTTTCTCAACAAGTCTCCACTGAATGATACTCATATCTTTGCCTCCGGTTGAAATCAAATGACTATCATTATGAGTGAAGCTGACATTTGTTACATGGCTACTATGGGCACTATATTTATGACTTGGAGCCTGTTGACACAAATACAAAAACACCAGCATTAGGATCAAACTATACATCAAACAGTGTTACCTCAATTTCTGCTTACATGTATTTATACAGGAAAAAATATATCTCATCATTCCAATGGACTGTAAATTTTACCTCACCACACATTTTCCAAAAATATGAATCACTGCAAACTCAAATATGAACTCTACATAAGTCTGATGTGCTACTGGTCACCTTGATATATATTCACTTTCAAGCAATAGATGGTTACTGGTAAAATAAATATGCAGGTCTCACAGAAATGGATTAGTCCCATTCTTCATGTAAATACTGCTGCCATAGTAGTGGGGAAGCTGCTTGGTTTGCATCTCCTAGCAATCCTAGTAAATTCAACATAATAAAATTTCTGTTCTGTCCTTTCATTGCAATCACTGTGCTGCTGACAGTTTAAAAATTCCAGATAAATATGAAATTAAAAAGAAAATGCAGTGAGAGACAAAGTAGTAACTTGATCATTATAGCTCCAGGGGACCAATCCAGTATGGCAAAGGGACATTTTTTTTCTAGATTATATCCACTAGATATAATTATATTGAAGATATAGATTATATTGAAGCCACACAACAATAACCATTCTGAGAAATTTGGTGCAGAGGAGAGGAAATTGATATTTCTGTAAGAGATTCCATCATTCTAGCATCTGAACCTGAGTACATGTCTCTTCTCACTCCTGCTCTAAAATATTGCCTCTAGACGTACCTTTGCTTTGGAGCAGGGATACTGAAATAGATGGACTTTACAAAAGTCATCAGCCACAGCTATCACCTTCCTATTATGGGACCTCACAAGGGCATTTATATCTGTTCCATCTGATCCTTCTGGCCAGACTCCTTCATTATATGAAAATAGAAAATAAGAATGTTACTAAAACAAGGTGCAGAAACCTATGGCCCTCAAGATGTTGGACTCCAACTCCTATCAGCCTAGCCAGCCAATAATTCTGGATGGTCACAAGTTCTCCATCTATGGCTCAGAAGAATCTTACGAGATTAGGCATGCATTTGTAACAGAGCAATCAAAACTAGATAATCCTAGGTACAATAAATTATCCTAGAAACACTGTTATTTCTGCTATGTGTATGAGAAAAGACAAATCTTTTATCTGATATGGTACAACCCCATTTAAAAATATTTTCTAAGTCCTTTTATTACTTTTAATAAACAACTAAAAAACTTACTATTGCCCAAATTTAAGAGGCATATTTTTAAGTAATTGAAATATATTAAGATACCAATCTACTGAATGAATTGCCACTAATGAAGCCTTAAAACAAATATAGATTTAATGACAAATGTTCAGTCCTTTCTTATCAGTGTTTCCCAACCTGGGCAACTTTAAGATTGTGGACTTCAACTTCCAGAATTCTTAGCCATGGCCATGCTGACTGGGGAATTTTGGGAGTTGAAGTCCATACATCTTAAAGTTGCCCAGGTTGGGAAACTCTGTTTCTTATGATAACATAAATATGAACAGACCCATAACCCCAGATCCCAGGTGACAAAATATGTATAATCAGATCCCAAGCAAAACCTGCAACTCATGTACTAGCATCCAACATCAGGTAACTGGTACTAAAGGCTGAGGTTTGTGTTGTGATACTGTGACACCAGTTTCATAATTATTTGCTAATAAGTTTGATTTGTAGTAGATGCCTATACAATCATAATAGCCTTCTACCAAAACAGTTGTACTTAATGAAAAAGAAAATGTTAGAATATGATTGATATTACAGTTCCATTTATAAAGTCAATTTAAAGAAACAACTCCAGAAATACCCTATGAATTGTATGATCTCTGTATTTTCCAAAGTAGTCTGATTTTAAACTTAAGAACAGTAATTAAACAGGAATATGTTACTCACCAAATACCTGAAATCCCAGCACACAAGTATATGTTGTCCAATCTATGTCCTTACAATCAGAGCGATTCCTTATCAGTTTACAGCCATTTGGAATGTCCCCTTAATAAAAATATATAACCAGTATTGGAATAGTTATAAATTATTATTTTCATTTGTATCCTACCTTTCCATCCTTAGGGTTCTCAAAGTAACTCTCAGAAGAAAAACATTCAGAAATATAAAGCAATTAAAACCCTGTTAAAAAAAGCAACTAATCATTATCATTCCAATTCAAAAGAGCTGGTTGAAAAGAAATGTCATGAGTTATTTCCTAAAGACAGAGAAACAGTAGTCTCTGGAAAAAATATGTTCCATATCTTGGGAACAACAGGAGAAGGTCCTCTCTTCTATGCCTAAAAATGGGCCTCTGAAATTGGTGGCATCTTTAAGAGAAGCTCTTCTGTCAACTTCTGTGTCTCAGCAGCCTCAAACACAGTAAAACTATATTAGAGTGAGATTTGTTTAAGCTACCTATATTATTATTTTTAAAAAATAAATAAAAATAACTGACAAATATTTTGAATAACTGTTGTTTAAACGTGCTTAGTAGCAGCAGTATGTTACAAACTGAAAATATTTTTTCACTGTGCTATCACCTGTTATTTAAATATCCCAATAATTCATGCTCCAAAGTAATGGAATGCCAAGCAGATTATTCTACATCGCATGCATTTTCAATGAAGGATTCAAAGATAAAATGGGAAAAAAAATCTAGGTACTGAACTATGTTTTAGCTATAGGAGAAATAAAAGTCTAAATAGCAGCTTTAATTTGAAAAAAAGAGAACATTTTGTTATAATTAATAGTGCTTACAGTTTGTACTGTAGATCAATAGCTTGCAAGCCCAAGAATTAGAGGTGACACAATCATGTTAATATGAAAAAGATGATTTCAGCAGACTGGCATTCATAACTGTTTGTGCATATGCTACTTTCCAGTGCAAATCCTATTTTAATATGACTGACATTTCTAAGCTGATATATCTCAAATATCATGAAAAAGCCTCACATATCTTGAAAATCTGGGTGACCAAAGACACTCTTCAGTGGAATCTATACATGAAGCTTTCTATCCTACCCTTACAGTCAAAGGGATCAGGATCAACATATGTGGAAATAATGTAAATTACTGTTAATAATAAGACAAGTCAACTTCAAATTGAATTTGACTCCTGCTGTCTTTCACAGATGCTCTCATAATTTCTTGGCAAGATAGAAAGAACCTTTGCCTTTTTTTGGAATTTTTTGGCTAAAACAATCAAGCAATCTTAATGGTTTCTAAATCTCCTTCAGTTTACATTCAAAAGCAGAAATGATTGGATGAAATAGGCACTGTGTTTTATAATTTATATGTGAATCCACCTTATGTTGGGACAGATCTGGGTTCATCTAACTCACATCTTGCCTATTTTTCATAAGCCACTATTCTTCACCACTACAGAGTAACAATTTATGAAAGACAGCAGACATGACTATAGATCCATGGTGGCTTTTCATATGAGTTTACTGTTACTTCATTATTATTCAGTCTTGTTCAGTTTTGTAATGTTCATATCTGGGATGTCTCCAAGCTCATTTCAAGCATACCATAATGGTTCAAAATATTTTAACTCAAACTTGATTTTCAGGTCAATAATAAGCATTATTTTGGTAATGTAAGGGAAAATCCTGCAAATGTGTGACCATTACACTGAATGCAGCCTGCCAGTTATGAATTTTCCTAGTTTAGGAATCCCAAACAAGCAACAAACCTGGGAGATTCTGCTAGACCACCTCGGGGCTAAGGAGAATAATTTGTTTTGTAGGTCTAATGCACATGGAACATTTTGAACTTCTAAAATAAAGATTACTAAAATACTAAAAGATTTCTAAAATTATTAAAATAATTCTCTTGTAACTATTATATCAATAAAGAAGGGATTTAATCAAGCAAACACACATAACACTTTCAAGCTACAACTTATACCCTGACATATCATATGCAAGCACCACTCTTGTAAAGTGTTAAATTAATTGATGCTCTTGCAGAGACAGGAACTATATTTGGAAGCAACATTAAGAACAAAATAGCTTTGAATAATATTGGAAGGTCAGGTTACAGAAGGTCATATCATTATCCTCTGTCAACAAGCGTTCCTTGTACTGCATCAGTTTTTCCCTTCGTATGATTGTTAGCACTTTTCTAGGTTGGAGGTAGTTACAATTTTGTACTCACAGTATAATATTTCATAGTCTCCTGAGTTGGACATTATGTATTTGTTTTCTGGGGACCAATCAAGGTGTGTAATATAGCTGGAATGTCCCTAAAACATACATACACATAAACAAACAAAAAGGAGATAAAGAAGCTATCAAAATTCCAGTTAAAAGACTTATTTCTCCTTCTTTCGCCTTTTATTCCGAGTTTAAAAAGTTCATATAAACAAAATGACACAATAATTTATAAAACTACCGAGTTCCGCTGTTGAAGTATGTCCATACATTTTGATAGGGCTGATCGAGAAGCCCATGAATGGACTACAATTACCATAAATCCCAGCCAGCTTTGAAATTTAAGCATATAACAGACAGATGTAGATCCCTGCTTTAATCATTTCATTGTGTGCTCTTCCACCTTTTCAAGTGCAGTGACTTCCCCATACATACCTGATTTAGTAGCAATAGCAAATCAACCTGCCATATGAACCTGGACAAAAAAAGGTTTGTGTGAAGATGGAGTGGAAGGCTACAATTCACTCTTAAACTGAAAGAGTGGACACACAACAACAGAAATGTTTGTTGTGAGCTGTTTTTGTTTAGAGCTTGTTTCATGCCAAGATTTCTTTATCGGATGCCAAATTCAACTGGCTTACATGAATGAATTTGCTTTTACAATGTTCCCAGTTTCTCAGGAAAGAAAACTCCATCTGTTTTTTTTCCCCCCCCTCTCTCTCCTGTTATCCTGAATCTTTAAGAAATGAGAAGCTAGCACTAACATAGGAGGGAAGGGGGGCAATCAATTGCTGGGCATTTGGCAGCTGTGAACATTTTGGAAAACAGAAAAAAAGCCAATTCAAAGAGAGTTTTTTGTGCAAGAATATCCCTTTGAGCAAATTAATGTGAGAGCTGTTGCAAGAGTCCAAATAGTTTACATTGAATGTATATTTCTATAAGCAACCACCATCTCTTCAGTGGCAGTCACAGCAAGAGAGTTATTTTACATTTCATTTCTGATATATCATATGCATAGGTGAGAACTACCGGAATCTCAGTTTAACAAAAACTACATGTACTATGTAGAAATTCTGAAACATGACAGATAGGAGAATGTCAAGTTTCTAAAGCGAATGCATAGAATACAGAGCTATCACAAAGTGAAATACTACTATGAGCCAATTAAAAGTTCACCAGTCACACCTCCTTTTATTATTAGATAAATTTGAATTTTTTATTCTTTATACTGCCAACTGTCAGAGTCGTAACAGCTTACACTAAAATATAACATTAGAGTTTAAAAAGGCAATTTAACAAAGACATGGGGGAGCTACAGGAAAAGCTTTACTGCTGCTGGATGAGCTCTCAGATGACCTCCCTGAGGGGTGGAAGATCATTCAGAAGATGGGATTCTCTCTATTAATCCAGACCTAAGATTTAAAATTAATAACCAGCTCTGTGTATTTTGCCTGAAAACAAATTTACATGCTAACACAAAGAGGGAAGAATATTCTAGAGTCCTCACTCCCCGAAACTTTTTGGAAGACATTATGTCTGGGTTAAGCTTGTGTTTAAAAATGAAAGGCACAATAAGCACATCAGTTTTTACTCTGATCTTCCAAACAAATATATTTTCTGTCCTTATTTCATGTGGGGCAATTGTTTACAATGGAAAAAGTTTCCAACCTCCCAATATTTGCATTCTGATAGAGAATTTGGAATGTCAAATTAGCATTCAAAACTGAAAGATACACATGCATTCAATTGATATACAAAATTACTTTCTAGCCTCCACATGTCCAGAATAATATAAATAACAAACAAAACAAGCACAGAATGGAGAACTATATACTAGGACTCATGACACTTGAACATACTGTAAGAAGCAATGTGGCAAAAATGGTCCCTGAAAACAAATTTTTGGACACAAAAATAATTCCAGAACTAACTTTAGAAATAATGAGAATGGAAATCATGGAACTCTACTGTATTTTACCACAGTTAAAAGCATATTTTGCCTACCTTTAAACTGGAAGGAATATATACAGTATACGTGTGTGTGTGTGTGTGTATTCATGCCCTAAAAGGGCAATCAAAAGGAATATAATGTAAAACTCATCATACAAATCAACAGTTTGGCCCTCTGGTATACTAATCCTGCAAGCTATAATTAGAATACCATTGTATCAAAAGCTGGTCTGCTCAACTTGCAGCCAACAAAGCTGAATCAAAAGTATAGTCAGAGATTTGTCAACACACTCTTTGTAGCCTACAATGTCTGCAAGTGATATGAAAAAAAACAGGATATAGCAGATATGTCAGGCAGCAGCAACAGGCTAGGAAGCAGGTATTGCTTTGGGAGAATTCATGGAAAATAATCTAACTGTGGGAAAAGCCTTGGGAATATATTAATGAAGGCACCAAGAAAAACCAATAAATATCTTCTATGGACAGTAAAATAATTCTAGATAAGATATTTTGGGTAACTTGCCAGCAACCTTCTCATGTGTATTTTATAGAAGCCTGAAATCAAGGAGGGAAAAAGAAGCATTATAATTCCATTTATACTTGTCTATGAAGTCAATAGGCTAATGAGCTAGATCTTTCAATAGTGATTAATCAAATTATTATTATATATTTCTTATATTCCTCCTTGAGTTTCCTACTGTCATCAGTCCCCATTCCCCAATTCTTCATACCTCACAGCTTAATATTAACTGCTGTTCTTGAGGCATAACAAGAACAACTTCATTTATATCGTCTACAGTTGTACAAAGCAACTTACATGATACAAGATGTCTAAAGGAAAAATGCTCCAAATAAAAACCAAAAAGCCTAATTTTAGTACCTGGAAAATCAATAATTATTCTTCAGGATAATATGTATGGGTGAAACTGAGACAAGAGAGTACTGAAAAAATGATTGGGTCATTCAGAAACCCAAAAAACAAAAAAATAAAAAGCTGGTGGGCACTTGCTTAAAAAAAGGTCCGTTTCTTTCAAGTGCACATTTTAGGTACATTTAGACAAAAGACTATTAATACATATCAATGGCAAAAAGAATGACTACGAATCTAAAAGCATGATTGATATGATTTTTACTACAAAACACAGAATTAGTGAAAGATACAAACCTTGTGGGAGCTTCTGAATGTGGGAAAGACCATTTTTTGGTTGTTTCAAGAATGGAACTTGGGAGAAAAGCAGATTAATCTCCCAAAAGATGAATGGAAAACGCATATAAGGATAGAGGAAGTAGAAGCTGAGAGAAGAATGATAAAGTGCCATATAAGTGTTTGGAATTAAACTATTATGTAATATGTACATAATGTTTTGAAAGTGAGCACAAAGAGCAAAATAAAGAGCCTTCAAGCAGAGTGAATGGCATTAAAAGTAAAAATGATTACATGATTTGGGATGAAACCGAAGAGAAGGGTTTGGACAGGAGTTATTTTAGAGATTTGTATGAGAATTATATTGAAGAAAGACAGTTGTGTTACGGTTGCACACAGCGGTTTCCTCGCAAGACCTGGGGAAGATGGTCTCACATGGCCAGCAGCTGCCTCGCAAAGAGCCAGGCCTGGCACGCCTCATCAGCAGCAGGAGCAAGAAGACAGTGCAAGTCAGCTGGGGCAATGGAGTGCAGGGTGGCAAGAGCAGCTGCGGCTGGGCCTGGGCTGGGGCAGCTGCGGCTTTGCTCTGTGCTGCTGGGCTGGGCCGGGCCTGGGCTTTGTGCTGCGCTGTGGCTCTGGGGCTGCATTCTCCAGCCCCACAGCTGTAGCCCTCCAAAAAGCTCCTTTGTGCTGTGCTCCTGGGCTGGGGCTGGGCTTTTCACAAAGGGGCTTTTTGGCATGCCGCAGTTCTGGGGCTGCAAAAAGCAGCCCCAGAGCTGCAGTGCAGCATGAATCCCAGCCCGGCCCAGCAGCCAGGCCAGACATGACTTGTAAGCAGTGGGAGCAAGAAGATGGCAAAGGTCAGCTGAGGTGGCGGAACGCAAAGCCGCAAGGGCAACTGGGGCTGGGACTGGGCTGGGGCGGCTGCAGCTTCCCAAGGTGTGCCAAACAGCCCCAGAGCCACATGGTTCTAGAGCTGCTTGCCACCCTGCACCCTGCCTTGCTCCACAATTCTGGAGCTGCTTGCTGTCTTGCAAGGCAGGGTGCAGGGTGGCCAAAAGGGCAGACATGGGGGGGGACATAGGCGGGGGGAGTATCTTATCTTACTGAGGCTCGGTGCTGGGAGAGACCAAGCCCAGAATGGCTTGGATTGGTGTGGGTCCTCAGCTAATGACTGGCAGAATTTGCTTAACAACTGCAACAGGGAGTGCCGGGATTGCCATTGCTAAGTAATGTGGTCACGTGACGTCTCGCTTTACAACCTCATTGCTTAGTGATGGAAATTCCAGTCCCAATTGTTGTAAATCAAAGACTACCTGCATGATTTTGAAAGTTGATTGCTCCATGTGATCAGAGCAACATATGATGAAATGGAATGATGCATGAGAATAAATTGAATGCTTAGCTAATCATTCAACATTGTGCAGGAAGTAAGATAATAAAGATGTACAATGTCCTCTGGTTATTTAATATATTAATGGATAAATGCATAAGGAATGCTTAGTGTATTGTGTATTGGTTGGAAATATGAACATATGTGTACTTTTGTATCCAGATGATGCTATCTTGTTGGCTGAGAACCAATCTTGTATGATTTATAGTGAATGCTAGACTGTGTAATACAATAAAGAATATGCAGTTGAAAATTAATGTATAAAATATCAGGGTACTTGAGTTTGACAGGGAAAATTGAATTAACAGTTGTAAATTAGACAAAAATAGTGTAAACTAAAGCAAGTAGATGAATCTGGGTACTCTGAAAGAATATTTACTAAAGATGGGGAAAATGAGTTGACAAATTTTAAAATGTGCAAATATTGGTAGAAAGGTAATATGTGGCCTGTGGCAGGGAATATATATTTGTTGAAGTAAACAAAAATATTGTGTGTATAAGAGTGTGCTTCTGTCCACTTTGTTATATGTCAGGAGAAACATAAAAGTAAGTTGAATGCAGTGGGAATGCAGCAGATACTTATGCCTGTGGCAAAATGAGAAAAGATACCATCAAGAATGAAAAAAATGATGAATGATTTGAATAAAAAAGTGAGCGACCAGTTCATAAAAATTATCTTGAAGTGGTTTGATTATATAGTTCAATGAATGAGGATCAAAATGCAAATCAAACACAGGTAGTCCATGTTTAGCAACTGACTTGTTTAGCAACCATTTGCAGTTACGACAGTGATGAAAAAGTAACTTTGTGGCCAGTCCTTGCATTTATGATCTTCAGCAAAGGAAAGCTGAAGTAAGATCATAAACACAGTCGCGGCTTCACTTAGCAACCACTTCACTTAACGACCGAGTTGCTGGTTCCAATTGTGGTCACTAAATGAGGACTACCTGTATGTGAAGGACGTGTGAATGGGTTAAGAGGAAGGGGAAGAAGAAGAAGAAGCTAGGTGAATGGAGTTGAAAAACTCCTCAAAAAAAGAGGTGAAAAGTTTACAGAAGAAACAGCAGTACATAAAATAGTGTATGGATGTAATAGAACAAAGATAGTTTGCAAGATAGAAAGATACGGAAAGGTATATTTAATGGTATTATTCTAAATTAGCTTTAGCTTTGTTCCCTTTTGTTTTTCTCATCTCATGCTTTTAATTTTTTGGTCTACTATTTCTTACTCATTTTTTGAGTTCTGTATAGTGTTGCTTATCTTGAAAAAAATAGCATGACAGATATACAAGTACATATATATGCATGTATTTTTAGATTTTAGCAGTTACTAAAGTTTTGTATTTGTTTGGCAAGTAATCATGTCAAACTGGACGTTCCCCACAAGAGGGCAATAGATACTATATTCTTAAGGCAGCCTTAAAAAGTGGCATATGAGGATAATGTTGTGGTCGAGTGATAAGATCACAATATTAGTTGGGAGTATTTTAAATAGAAATGTGCTATTCATTTCCTGTGTCATCAACCATCAGAAATTGAAGGCTCATCATGATATTACTTGCTGCAATTAAACAGTTCTGCATCTAAGCAGTACTTGGATGGGAAAGCAGCTAAATCTATATATATATTCTACCTTTATTTACAAAATAAAAAATGAATACTAATTTACAGTTCTTAAAACTTACAGTGCACTTTCCATATCTGCTGTACTTTCTTCCATTTTCTGTTACTATGTAGAGGTAAATGAAGTTGTCATGGGACCCCACTGCAAGAAAGGTACCATCTGTAATGCAAGTCAGATACAAACTATAATTGGACAGTGCAAAATTGACAAGCATACCATATCTGAAATATGTGAAGAAGAAAAGAAAATAAATAAATAAATAAATAATAACATTCATAATCCAGACCACATGCTATTTCTATTTTAACTATGGAAGAAAAATGATAAGCATTCAGAATATTTTAATTTTTATATAAGACAATTAACTAGTATGTTTTGAACTACTGGACTGGCTGTTGATAGATTATATACCATCAACTCAATGTTGACCACATAAATAGATTTTCTCCATGACAGAAAACCTGGTCCTGTCCCAAACCTGGTCCTTCAGGTGTCCCAATGGTACACCCATCAACGTTGTAACTGAGTTCATCCGCCCTGCTTATTGTCCTCTTCTTCTCTTTCCTTCCACTTTGCCCAGCAGTATAGACGTCTTCCGAGAGCTGTGTCTTTGCATGATGTATCTGAAGTATGATGATTTGAGCCTGACCATTTGTGCCTTGAGTGAGATTTTTCAATGGTATTCTCAAGAGTCTTCTCTAATACTGAAGTTCAAAAGTGTCCTGCTTCTTCAAAGTCCAGAATTGGCTCTAAAGAATGCCATATCAAAGGAAGCTCATATATAGAGACTAGCCCACTGTCTCTTCTCCAGTGAAGTCCTCTGAATTCCAAAAACCTGCTACTCAGGGTCAGAATTGCCAGGCATTATATAAATTGAGTTTCACTTACAGAATTATTTCTGCCTGATTTTTCAGGATCTCTTCTCCCTGGCCAGATTCCTTTTGTGCCATATCATTCAATTGTATACCAATTTGACAAAGGAGCTTTGGAGGGAGCAATGGGAGCTCCAGTGCGAAATCAACTGGCTTCTTCTGGTAGAGGCTCTCAGGATACAATCTGCAAACCCAGTCATTTGTAAATTAACAAAACCCTTCATGTCTTAAAACTAGAATAGGAACTACCCCACAAATTAAGTTTACAATGAGTCAGAATTGTCTACACAGCTACTGAATGGCTTTTAGCGGTAAATTAAGATTTGCTGCAGCCTAATTTGGGAATTTGCTTTCCACCAGTCAGAGATATATTTCAATGTTGGTTTCCCTTCAACTTGTATAAGACTGCTCATTCAATGGAAACTTCAACTCACAGACATATATGGGAGTGGGATATTTCAAGTATCATATTTTCCTATATAAAGCTGCTTGTCTGTTAAGATCATATAGCAGAACTTATTCTGATATCCTCTAAGACTGGGGAGGCAGGAAACAGAGAATGGGCCATTTCTGTGGCTACACCATGTTTCTTGAAAAAACTTTCCTAGTTTACATTTGACACATTTTGCAAGAAGTTGACCAGAGCCCTCTGAAGTGCCTGCAAATGATAATTAGTTCAAAAACAACATAACCTGATACATAGCTTAATTAAAATAACCCTCAGAGAGAATCCTACTCAGACACTGAGACTGCATTTCCCCTTATACAGGCAGAACATCTCACAAAGTTCTAGCATAACTGCTGTAGCAATGCTGCCTCCATGACATGACATATAATGTGTTTAAAAGGAACTGGTTGTGTTTAAGAGCAGACTTGCAGAAATTAAGAAAGTGAAGTTATTTATGACTAGAAGTGTATACAGAACTTAAATGTGTTTTGTTTTGTGCTTGGCTGGATTGATTCTGGATGGGTCATAGACTGGCCAAAATGAAATTGGGAATCTCTTGGTTGCTCCAGGTTTCAGCTGAGACAAATTCTAGATGGTCTTATGGGATTAGCAGAACAAGGGTTGGGCACCTCTTGCCTTCTCCTTTGCATGGCCAGTGTGCTAGCCCACCTGTCAATTGTCTCAATGTCCTTCTCCTTTTCTTTCACCTGCCTGCCTGCCTGCCTTCCTTCCTTCCTTTCCCTCCCAGCCAATGTATTCA
Source organism: Python bivittatus (assembly GCF_059951505.1). NCBI lineage: Eukaryota > Metazoa > Chordata > Lepidosauria > Squamata > Pythonidae > Python > Python bivittatus. The sequence goes on along the minus strand of NW_028277030.1, from coordinate 115,712,847 downwards.
AGCATGGCATAACACAATCAGACGATCCCCACTTGCCTTCTTCCTTCTTGCCATCAGCTATTATCTTTTTCCCATTTTCTCCCACCCTGGAGCATGTGTGTTCTGAGTCCACACCTTAACCAAACACGTGTGTTCTTGGTCTAGATGGATTATGTGTTATGGTTTGGACATAGACTGCCTGAACTTGGTTGGTCCATGCTTGGAATGTTTTACACATCTGGTGCCTGCCTTGGAGTAGCAAAAGCTTCCTGTCCACCCCTAGCATAAGATACTTTCCTAGAGCTGCACAAAACTTGGAATGAAACATTTCAAAACCAGGCATTAAAAGATCCTTGGCTGCAATGTCTCTCTTCATACTTAAGAAAACCATATTACACAGGGCCTGAAACTGCAAACAACACAGCAACATCTTCCTCTGATGCCTTCCCATCTCCACATAACTTCTCACATACTTCTCTAACAGTTTAGAACAAACATGGACCAGTAAAGATCAGGAACTATGGTTGTGCTTTATTAAGACCAACAATTTATTACAATAGCAGCAGAAAACATACCTTTCTCAAATTATTATTTAATGGATCAGGAATCTTAAAATATTAAGTGAATAAACAATCTGACATGTAGAGTATTCAACTGCCAACTGCAGATAAACGTCAACTTCAGTCAGAAAAATATCCAGTTTTTGTACTGTTGTCACCGCCTATACCTGCATATTATTTTCCACATGAATCTGCATCACTGGATCCTTTATTTAGCTACTATTTAGGAAGGTAAGCTGGCAAAAAATACTGTTGATTCAGGTGCAGTAAAACCAAAGCCAGACAAAAATGGATGTTCCCTATTGCTTTACTTACTTTATTAAGTAACCTTTTTTAATTCTGGAGTATAACTTGATACAGGGGTTAACATTATTTTGTTCTTACTTAAAACATGCCTTTAAGAAAAGTTAACAGACAGGTATGAGGAAGTAAACATATGGTTTAAATACATTACAATTCTGCATACCTACTGTGTAGCGCATCACAGAGAGCTGTTCATTGCCATCCGTATGGATTGAAACCAAATCTCTTGTTTCAGCATCCAAAACAAACCACCTGTGAAGGAGAAACAGAAATGTTCTTGCAAAGTTACTTTCTAAGGTAAAGTAAAGTTACTTTCTAATTTTCTAAAATGACATAACCGGTTTGACTACTGCTTAAAAGTTGCCCTAATAATGTACCGATAAATGCATTTTTACTCACAAACATTTCTAAGGCAATATGCATATCTCTAAATAGGGCATATAGTGCGCATCATTTAATAATAAAGTGGGCTCAAAAACTGTTTTTGTGGCCTGGGTCACACTTTCTATTTAAATGTTTATTATTATTTTGCCTCCAAAGGCTGCAAAAGGTATAATTGGCGATATATACAGATAAGGCCAAACACTTTTGGGGGATTAAACCGAACAACAGGTCCATTAACCAGCTATTAAAAAGCTACTCACTACAATGACAAGAGGTTGGTTTGCACCTGAATTTCAGTGGCTGCACTGGAATTGAAAAAATGGGCCTGAGGATTGCCCATCCCTGGCATATACAGATCTGTGATTTTAAACATATGCCTATATTTTATTTATGTATATTTCAAATTTGGTCAGTGTCCATCTCACTAAGGAACGACTCTGGGAGGTTAACAGTAAAAACAAGAATAAATATTAATTAAAATACAATACAATAAAATAAAAACCATATTCATACATAAATAATAATATCTTCCAAAGTATTGATGGTAAATAAGGTTATTAACCTACAGGAGCATCTTCAAGGTGCTAGCCACCCCCAGGGTTGGTTGCCCCTCTTCTCGCCCCATGCAAGTTGGCAGAGCCAGGTCTTCACCCCTTTCCAGAAGGTCGAGAGAGTAGGGGCCTGCCTCACCTCTGGAGGGAGGGTATTGCATGGGGTGGGGGAAACGGCAAAGAAGGGTCTCCTTCTGGGCCCCGCCAGTCAACATTCTTTCGTTGACGGGGCCCATAGCATACTCTGTCTGCTTGGCAGGGTGGGACAGGTTGAAATAATGGGGGTAAGATAGTCCCTCAGGTAACCTGGTCCCATGCCATGTAGGGCTTTAAAGGTGATAGCCAACACCTTGAATTTGACCCTGAAGCAGACTGCACCCAATGCAGCTTCTGCAGCAAAGGTGTAATGTGCCATCTTTGGGGCACCCAAGATTGCCCACATGGCTGTATTCTGAACCAGCTGTAGCTTCCAGATACTCTTCAAGGGTAACCCTATGTAGAGCGCATTGCAGTAATCCAAATGGGAGATGACTAGGGCATGAGTGACTGACCAGAGAGCCTCCCGATCCAGGAAAGGGCATAACTGGAGTATAGCACATAGTTGAGCAAAGGCTCTCCTGGTCACGACTGCCACCTGCTCCTCAAGCAGGAGTCGTGAGTCCAAGAGGATCCCCAGATTATGGACCGGGTCTGTCTGGGACAGTGCAGCCCCATCCAGAACCAAAGATGGTTAAGCTCCTGGATACAGAGGAGCCCCCAACCCACAGCCACTTTGTCTTACTAGGGTTCAGCTGAAGCCTGTTGTTCCCCATCCAGGCCCCAACAGCCTCCAGGCACCGTGAAAGGGTAGTCACAGCATCATTCAAATATGTATGTATATATTTAATGTCTGTACATAGACTGAATTAGCCTAATCAAATCAGGAGCTCTGATGCATATGTTGCCAACAGAGTACACACCAACACCAAGCAACATGAGCCCCACTGAGGTCTGGTAACTCAAAAGTATTATCCTAGGAATTAATAAGAACAAAGCCAAGGCATCACTGTCTTAAAGTTGCTCTTCTCCCTTATCTGTCTGCACTATAGACACAGTACTACAGATTAGCTTTGAAATCAGATCTTAGAAGCAGATTTAAAACATTACAACATAAACAATTATGTGGATTAAAAAAACGTTCCTACAATACCTCCTGAATCTCAGAACAATTTGAGTTACATCTCTTAGGAGCAGGAGATTACCACAATGACATGATGAGGGGGGTGTCATAATTTCAGTGACCTTAAGAGCGATGCTGGCATGAGTGTGAGTTCTCTGCAGGGCCACTTTTGCTAGTGTTACAGAAGTTTTATGTATCTTTTCTCTGTTACTTTTTGTTACGTTTTATGTAATAATAGCTTATGCTATTGTAGAAAAAGTGGAACCCCCAGGTGATTTCATGGACAGTTTAAGAACCATGATCCAGTAGCACTCTAGACTCTGATATAAACCAATTTACCCCTAAGTTAGTAACACTTTTTGTAGAGAGTCTGCAGCCAAAGATTCAGCAGCATTTAAAATCTATCTTGCTGAACTGGCATAGAAACCCTCTAATGAGATTGTTACCATGGCTACTCAAGCACCAACATTTCTAAATGAGAAAAGGGAAAAGCCTGAACTACAGCTTACGACTCTTCAAATGAGTTGACTGCAAGGTTCCTGCTCGCATTGGCAAAATAAATACATACATACTGTCTGGTGTGCACTATATTGTAGCTCCTAATAGATACAGCAGCTGGATATAGCAATAGGCAATAAAATCTGGGACAAACCTTTAACTCATCTTTTCCAGGTGAAACACCCTCTACTGTACCTCCAGAATTATGTTGTTTCTGTGGAAATCCTGGGCATTGGCAGAAAAATTGTGGATGTGTTTCAACAGGACAGCACAGATGTAACAGCATCTCAGCTACTCTTATCTCCCTTTCTGCCTCTGAATCTTTTGTGGACTGCACAACAGGAGGAAAAACTACCCCTTGTCTCTTAGATAGCGGTGCTTCTTATTCTACTGTCAGAACTTCAACATTCTCAAGTATTATGTTGGAATTTCTAATCACTGTTTCTGAGCCATTCACTGTCGTTATAGGATATATTTCTCAGCAGCATGCCTTTTTCTTTAGTCCCTCTTCTGTAGATCTCCTTTGGAAGGGATCTGCTGTGCAAATTAGGACCTACTATATATTGGACACCAGATGGAAGGTATTAGATACACCTTTCCAGCATGATGAAGCAGGAATGGTTGTATTGGCACTGCCTCTTAGGAGGAAAGCCAAACTGATATGATGATTCCATTTTGAAACAAGTTCCAGAGATTTTGTGAGCAAAGCATTCTAATGAAGGGAGACACACAGATTTAGCCTGGCCTGTGAGAATTCAAACTAACCCCACAAAACAACTGCTCAAAAAAATGCAATATCCCTTAAGCCCAGAAGGTAAGAAAGGAATTAAACCAGTAATTGAAACACTCTTGGAGTAGGACATAATAATCCCCACTAGAAATCCCTACAACACTCTAATCCTCCCCATTTAAAAAAATAAAATGGCCGGGGGAGTGGGCAATAAGCACTTTATGCAGGATCTAAAAATGGTAAATGAGAGTTGTGATTCCTTCCTTTCTCATGGTTCCAAACTCTAATGCTGTTAAGGACAGCATCCCCTCCCCCCCCCCACATGCTTCTCATTTTTTAGTTGTTGATCTCTTTTTTTCTGTTCATGTTCATCCTGATAGTTTCTTTTTCCTTTTACCTACAGGGATGCTAGAATACATGGTGCAGATTACCCCAGGGGTACACCAAATCTCCCTGTTTCTTCTCTCAAACTTGACCCTATCTTAAAGTTACCCTTGCCCACTCCTGTAGCAGAGGTACACACTTTCCTGGGAATAGATTTTGAACTTCACAGTTAACCAAACTCTTATATATCCTTCTGAAAATTTCTACTGCTGCTTTTCATTGGTTTGAAGTTGCAAACTCCTCTTTTTTGGCTTTAAAATGTGTTGTTTCTATTCATACTCTAGGAATTCCTAACTATTCTTTTATCTTCTGCCATGAAGTCCATGGCTTTGCTCAATCTGTCTTAACATAGAACTATGGAGAACAAGACAGACCATTGGCTTACTACAGCAAAGCATTAGATCCTGTGGCTGCTCCTTTCCCCCCATGCTTCTGCACAGTAGCGGCCGCTGTGTATTCTGAGGAAGTTTCAGCACCCCTTGCCTTGGGTCATTAGCTTTTTATTGCTGTACCACATGCTATTGCTTTTTTTTTTTTGCTTAAAAGCCAGACTTGAGTGCTTTCTTCTTCAAAAACATGTTGCTGTCCTGGAGTCTCCTTTGCTGTTCTCCTTCTCTGGTATCCGTCCTGCAAATTCTAAATTAAATGTCAACGCACAAATTACCAGAAACAGCCTCTATAGGTATTGTTAATTCTTACACCTAGCACTGTTCTTAATTGTTTTAATAGCTCAACTTCTTGACTACAAAAGCTCATCAGAAACTTCTCTCTGTCACCGTTTCTATGGACGATGGATTTCCTCTCTGTTATTAGCACTGTCATATTGATTTGAAGGATATGTAAAAAAGATGCATAAAAGCCTGCATCAAAATGCTGTAAGGGGAGGAGGATGTAACAAGGTAAAGAGAGAGGTGCCTGTTCTATGCTTCTCTCAATTACATAATTTAAAATAAAGTCTATTTGGCTTTCACCCTGTCTAATTAGCAAGTGCTGCAAATTTCTTTAACACCAGTAAGTCAAAAAGGGAGGAAAAAAAGAGTACAGGTGTAAGGGCAAGTAGGATTCCGCAGGCCTGAAGGAAGCCAAATTACCTGGAAAAAGGAACTCCAAAATCAAATCTGTATGGACAAGGCTGAAATATTTAGACAAATTTGGATGATAGGTGATGAGAACTCCCAATAAACACAAACCACTTTTCTAATTACTATGGAAGAATGCTGAAGATCTGGAGATGAGGGCATGGTCAGATAAAAACAGTAAGGAAGTGTAGTCACTGACAGTGCCAGTACTGAAAGAGGAGATCCTCAGTTTAAAAGGACCCATATGTTAGAATATGGATTATGAAAAGCATGAAATAGGGAAAACTGCTGAAGTGAAAATGAAGTAAAAATGGGTCAGTACAAAGCAGGGGTTCCCAACTTGTGGGGTGTGAGGTGGAATTTCAGGGAATGCAACAATTTTATGCACTGAGTTAAAAGCTTATTTTTTAAAGTTCAATTTGTTTACCTGCATTAGAAATTAGACTTTTTCATCTTCAAATGTGATACAGTGGGGCAAAAAAATATTTAGTCAGCCACCAATTGTGCAAGTTCTCCCACTTAAAAAGATGAGAGAGGCCTGTAATTTTCATCATAGGTATACCTCAACTATGAGAGACAAAATGGGGGAAAAAATCCAGAAAATCACATTGTCTGATTTTTAAAGAATTTATTTGCAAATCATGATGAAAATTACAAGCCTCTCTCATCTTTTTAAGTGGGAGAATTTGCACAATTCGTGGCTGATTAAATACTTTTTTGCCCCACTGTATTATTTTTGTAGGGGGTGCAAACTTTAATCAAACATTTCTTAGGGGTGCGGGGCATAGAAAAAGTTCGGAACGACTAGTATAAAGATTATTAACATATATATTATGCAATGCATGAGTTCATATGAATGAATGGAGAGGGAAAGATTCCCAAAAAGGATGTTGCTAAATATATGCTTGATTACAAAGAAATAAATGCAGGTTATTACAATTAATGGTTATCCAGTAAACCCCTAAACAATGGTGGAAAACACTGAATAATTCTATGGCAACTTGCAACAGGCTTTGAATGCAACAGCTTTGAAAGGGTGCAATACTAAGACAGTTGACTGGAATGCAAAAGTTGGAGAAATGTAGGAAGCTGGAATGACAGAAAGATTTAGTCAACTGCTGGGTATCAAATGCAAGTTATATTCACAGTGAAATAACAGTTCATATTTTTCCATTATTCATCCAGGCTGGTGGCCCCCTCTTTTGGATGGGAGGCTCAGGTTCAGTCTCTTTGTTTTGTAATAGGCACATATTATATCAGGTTGCTTTTTTCTGGTGGTGTAAGAACAATTCTCACAGATGTCATCAGATGGACAACATTGGACTCAACTACGTAATAAGAAAAAGAAAATGAAGAAGTGCAATCAAATCAGCAAGGATGCTTCCAGATGTTATTGTGAAACAGGCCATGAATTATGGCCTGTTTCACAATATTTATTGTGAATATTTATTTCTTAGATTTATATCCCACCTTTTATTCAGAAACTCAAGGCAGTATATGTAGTTCTCTCATTATTTTTTCCCAGCATAAAAACCTTGTGAGTTAAGTTAGGCTGAGAAAAAATGAGTGGCCTAAAGTCATCTATTGAGCTTCTCTGGTTGACTAGAACCTGGATCTCCTCATTCCTAGTCCAGCATTTTAAATGCTACACATTGAGTTAAATTTAGATAATTAAAATAATATGTGTGCCAGCAAGAATTGATCAAGAGGACATGCAATCAGAATTTAAGAATGATATATGGAATAGATTTGATATGCTTAATATGTGTGAAATAAAACCTAAGCTGCTATGGGAATAGATAAGAAACAGTGTGAAAACCAAAATGAAAAAATAATCCCAAAATTTCAAAGAGGACAAGACTGATGTGGCTTTTAGAACAAGTGAGCATGACAGCTAGGGAAAGATAGAGGATGAAAGTCTTGAGCAACAAGATGAACTAAGCACAGGCTTTCCACATCAAACAAGAAAGAGGAAGAAAAAATATCTCAATCAAGAATGTCCAAAAACAGAGACAAATTGCAAGAAAAGGGAGAGGTGCCTTTAAGATAAGAGAAATCATAAGAAAATTTATGCTGAAGTTGGAATACTCAAAAGTAAGCATATATCTGATAGAGCAGCAGCATCTGCAACAACCTACAATGCCAAAATCATGATAGTTACACGCACATGCAGAAACTTACGTACTTGCCTATCAGGCATGCCAGCATTTGCACATCACATATTCACCATTTACCTGTCCCCCCACGAATGCCCATTTGATAGAGGCAAATTAAGTTTAAAAAAAAGAGACTATATTAAAATCTTTTACAAATTGGATTATAGGTGACAGAAACATTTGCAGAAAGAGAATATATTTAAGAAATAGCTCCACTAGAAAGTGAGTTTCAGCAGGTAAATTGGCCAGCCATCAAACAGGAAAACACAAGGTGCAGTTGAAATGTCCTTTAAACTGCTTAAAGCTTCAGGAGAAGAGGCAATTAAAGTGTTAACAGTTCTACATCAAGCAATATAGAACAAGACTCTGTGACCTAGAGATTGGAAAGATTGGTATATATAGCCATACCAAAAAAGGAGATGCAAGAGTACGCATTCATTACCAAAGCATTGCATTAATTCCTCAGAGAAGACCTATACAGGGAGAGATAAATGCCAAATGAGCAGGCAAGTTTCAGAAAGAATAGAGAGCTGAGATCGCATAGCTAACATGAGATATGCATTACAGAGAGTAAGAAAATTTAAGGTTTATTTCTGCTCAATTGATTACAACAAGGACTTTGTACTGAATATGCCAGAATGTGAAATGTATTAAAGCTCATGGGTGTGTCAAAACACCTGATTATTCTTCTTAGGAATCTTTACAATGAACAAAAAATATGAAAAAAATTGAATTTGGAGAAACTGAGTGCTTCAGAATAGTGAAAGAAGTGAAACAAGGATACATATTTTCTCTATATCTTATAGAGCAAATATACTGAATATACTGAATGACAGGATTGGAAAAGATAACAGCTGGACTCAATAAGTACAGGCTGGAACACTATCAATCTGTGGGTGACAGGCAGATTATATCACTTCATTAACTTAAAACAGAACTCAGAAGAGTCCATTATGAACATAAAAATGGAAAAAGAAAAATCTGGGTTGATGTTAAAAATTAAGGCAACAAAAGTAATGGCAGCCAGCATGAATTCACAGCTGTTGGCAAAGAAATGAAAGTGGAAGATAATTTTGCTTAGGACAATGGGCTGCACAAATAAATGAGATTAATCCTAGGGAGGATGGCAATGATATACCTAGACAACATCATGAAAGATAAGGATATTTCTTTGACAGTGTTTCAGAACAGATGAAGTAATTGTCTTTTCAGTGGTAATATATGGCTGTGAAAGGTGCACACTGAGAAAGAGTGAGAGGAAACAAGACAGTCATCTTCATATTATGGATTTGGAGATGGCTACTAAAATTACCATGGACTGCAAGAAGAGCCAATCAGTCAGTCTTGGATCAAATAAAAATTGAATTGTTCCATTGGAGGAATTATCAGCATGCAGAAACCTCTGGAGAACTGATGGGAGTGGATGATGGACCAGAAAAATGATTATATTTAACAAGGTTGTGGAAAGCAGAAGGTGGTTGGATAAGTGCACTGGAATTTCCTTGGAATAGCTACAGATTATTCTTGGGTCAGAGTAATAGTTGAGTATCTGTCTATGCAATCACCAAGGGCTGAGCCCAATTCAATGGCACCTAACTAGCACATTCAGGAGCATATGCATGCATAACATATCAGCTTCCAAACTAAACAAACAGGCTCTGCAGAGATCCAGGTTTGAAGGGCAAAATGTGCATGGCTGTACATCTAGTAGTACTTACTGGTAACATTTAAAGCGTTTTCCTAGATTCTAGGAGTTCTCAGAATATGCCAGATAGGCTGCCACAAACATTCCAAATAAAATTTTGCCCTTCAAGCTGGATTACTACACAGCTGTAGTAACAAAAGGAATTAGTCTGCTACATTGTGAATATATGTTGGTACAAAAAAACAAACAGATGAAGAAAACACTTCATTTACATTCTTATGGATGAATTTCTTGTGTGTAGAAAATTACTGAATCTGTGACCGTAGCTCCTGTACATCAGCAGGCTGCCCCAAATGGGATAATTTTAAGTAACTGTGATGGGGGTCACTACGTTTTGTGCACTGGGAATTACAGAAGTTCACCCAAACAATTTCAGACAGTGCAATTCCACTTTTCTTAGGTCTATGAGATTATCTGCCAGTACTGTCAGCCAGACAGCACTGCCTATAAATATAATGTGCAATATCAAAAACACAGCAAAGCATTTTTTCTTGACAGTTAAAAAAATCCAATTAAGAACAAGAGTGGCCAGAGTTAAGCTCATCTTGTAGAAGTCACTTATTTTTTTAAAAAAGAAAAATCTGAAGTCTCAAAAACCAGATATCTGGAAAACGGCCTATTCAATTGGCTTAAAACCAATTTGTGGTTAAGGGACCAGATTAAAGGCATAAAACATGAAACAGCTCAACATACTACCACAACTAATGGATCTGCTGTGTGAAGATGGAAGGAAACAGTGGAAAAATGGCTGAAATGTTTTCATTAGAGAGCAATGAACATTATCACTTTAGGTGAGAAGAGAAGAGAAGAGAAGAGAAGAGAAGAGAAGAGAAGAGAAGAGAAGAGAAGAGAAGAGAAGAGAAGAGAAGAGAAGAGAAGAGAATTTCACCTCTGGATAACTCAGTACTGCAGCTGGAGAAATGATGATTTTCAGCTTACTGCTTCAATGTTAAATTACACTCAAATTATTTTCCTTCTCCTATTTTAAAATATTATCCAAATTACCAAAAACATTTTCTCTGCTATCTGTATTAAATTCTTGGTAACTCCAAGTAGGTATGATGCTGAATTGTTTTTGGAGCATACAAATGCTTTTTAACAAACATGCAAACCAGTTCACACACAACTGCCATTGATTTTGGATCCCCTGCTTCACTTGGAATAAAGTAACCCATACTAGAAATTGGGCTAATGAAAAAAAGAAGAAAATCAGAATTGTGTACCCTAACATTCTGAAATATACCCCAAACAAGTATCAGTATGCTACCTATACTCTCTTATTGATAGAATGTGAGTAATAGTATTCCCTTGCAAGTTAGTCTCTAGATTAGAGAGCCTAGCTTGCCTAGAATAGCATTAGCATGTTTACAATAAAACTGAGCTCTGGTTGCGTTTGTGATATAGTGACCAAGGGTGCCAAAATTGACCAGTATGGTCCTTACCATTAGTAGAGAAAGCTAATTATTGCATAGGTACAGAAAAAGCTAGTGTGGTATAGTGGTTTAAGTGTTACAGTGGAAGGGGGCTATCACCTTGGGGGAGGGTACACAAGAGTGTGTGAATGGCTAAGGAGGGTGCATGAATGGCTGGGGAGACACCAGCATGAGTGCAGTGAGGTTCAGGGAGGGTGCGCAACAATCCACAGGTGGCTGAGGTGCAGTGTGCGTGCAGCAAGGCTCAGTGAAGTTGCACGAATGGTGGGGAGGCACGGTGTGAATGCAGCAGAGCTTGGGGTGGCTGCTATCAGGTGGGGGAAGGTGCACGAGGGTGTGTGGGTAGCTGGGGAAGTGCAGCATGAGCAGGAAGGCGTTTGAGGGTGAGGTGCAGAAAGAGCACAGAGGGGCTGAGGGAGGGTGCGCAGGTGGGGGAGGCTTACCCACACAACTTGCAAACCTCCCCATTGATTTTGCTTGTGGGAAGCTGGCAAGGAAGGTTGCAAATTGCAATCACATGACCGTGGGACACTCTAACTATTATAAGAGTGAGCCAGTTGCCAAACACCTAGATTGTGATCACGTGACTGCAGGAGTGCTGAGACAGCCAGAACTTTGAAGACTGATTATAATCACCACTCATTCAGTATTGTCATAATTTTGAACGGTTGCTGAACGAATGGTCATTAACCAAGGACTACCTGTATGGATTGTTATCAGATCAACACTTTCACTATTGGGTTGTAGATTTGTAAGAACACTATAAGAGAGAAAACATTGTGACTGATATGCTGGATCATAGATTTGTCAAGTAATCAGGTAATAGTAACACTGGCTAAAGGTGATCCTAGAAGGATTAAGCAGAGAGGAAACCAAGAAGAGATATTTTGTAAATCATTTTTATGAATGATTACATTACAATACATCTTCTTAAATAACTGGGTGGATTAAATATATATAACAAATTAAATTCAACAAATTATTGCTTCATTTACAAAGAAATCCCTTCCCTCCAAAAAAAAAAAAAAAAACCAATTAGGAATCTGAGTTCTGCTGATATTTAAAAAACTCCAACTAGGTGTTGCACTGTTGTCATTTCAGACAAATCTACATTTGAGAGCCTTATGTTAAAAAAACCCTGCAGCTCTTTCATTCACATAGTACACACATAAAAGTCTGTTGCTAATAAGAGTATACATCTCCATGAAATGAATTTCCTATATAGTAAGTCCAGCTGTTCAAATGTAAACTCTGTACAGTCTTTATTACTACAACCGGGTTTCATTTTGGAGAATTATCCATTCCTCTCAGATCTTTCATTTCCAAATGAAAAAGCATGTATTGAGCAGATGGTAAACTAGCTTAGTAAATTTGTACAAAGCTGTGAAATGCTGCCTTAAAGCAATACTTTTCATTGATAGATAAATGAGAAGTGGGGGATAGGTTATGTGTTCAACTCTGTGTCCCCAAAGCAATAACAGAATAGCAGGTCTTTGGAATTTGCTGTTTTTCCCTGAAAAATCACTTGAACTTGCTTCTCGTATGACTGACCACTCAAAAGTTAAGCAACTGAAGTTTTGCTACCTGAATTCAGAACAACAGTGATATTTGGAATGCTGCACCTGAACAGTAGGTTGCATATTAAGTTTGATTAGGTCTTTCTGCTCCCTCTTCCTGAAATTTTAACAGAATTTCTTTGTAATATACAGAGTGTACCAAAATCAGGCCCCATAGACAATTTATTATATAAATTAAAATAAATGTTTGAATTGATTAGCATTTTCTTCTAAACACTTCCTACTCATTTGATGCATGACCTTTGAACATTCCTAAGTATAGTAGCATTTTCTCTGAATAAAACATATTGTGATTGGCCTGTGGCACCTGACTTTTGATACCCCCCGTATAGGAGATTTTTTCCTCACTATATTGTTTTCCTAACACCTTTAACAATCACATCCTTTACTCTACTGGAGTACTGGACTATTGAGTAACTGGATCTTCACAGAATCATGAACAGGTCTTCTTATTTTTATACTATAAAGTTTTGGAAGCCTTATAATTCCAAAACATATATGATTTAATTATCCCATCATAAAGAAAACATATGCACTACGAAGGTACATAGGAATGGACTTTGCTTGCATACTGATAAATATGAACACACTTGTTCATTTCTAGTATTTTTTTGAAAAAAAAAATCCTTTCTTCTGGATGCTCTTTCTCTCTCTTTCATGCAGGAATGAACAACCTGAAGCCCTTCAGAAGTAGCTGAATTCATTTTCAGGATATAAAACATTGAGTCTCTCTTGATTTTGGTGGGTATATACCTAATCAATCAATCGATCAATCAATCTCTTACCACTGACCATGCTGTTGAAGTTTCTAAAAATTGTCACTTACTGATATCAGAACAAGTCCTTTGCCTCATAACTTGAGGACATTATGATACAATCTACTTGTTCAAGCTAAGCAGGCTTGAATATGGCCAATGCTTGAATGGGAAATTACCCAGGAATCCCATATCCCACTTTGAACTCCATGATGGAAATAACTTGGTGGACAAATATGCTAACTAAATTAAAAACAACAACAACAGTAAATCACCATCAGACAGAGAACAATTTCCAAAGGAGGATTATCTTTGCTTTTGCCTGAAGAAAAGCATTACAACATTTTTACCTTCCTGAGTGTGTTCCTATTGCTACCACTGTACCACTTGGATGGAAGTCAGCACAATGTCCTGGTTCCTGCAAGACACATTTGATCTTATGATGCAAGTTGAAATTTAATAATATTTACACAGGCAGTTATTCACTGGGCTGCCTCACCTGAACTAAGAAAAGTAAATTGGAGTGAACTTCACAGTTCCAACTTATGAAGCCATATGCTTTGCAATTACTCCACACATGAGGAGCACATGTAGCCCATTATCCTATACTGATTTTGACCTCATGAGTTTAAATTAAATCTGTAACTGTGCAATCTGAAGATCACATCAAAATTTGCTAAAACTAATTTGGGGATCAATGCTAGGGTAACTAAGAACCAGACCATTTTAATGTCATGGGTTCTACTTATCTAATAACTTAGCAAAACATTCATCTCCAGCTTAAGTAACTGTAATTGATTACTCTAACAGACAAAGTTTTGCACCACTGTAGGAATATTGTCAGCAGGTTTTTCCATCTAGACCAGCATTATTCAACTCCTCTGTGGCTCTTCAGGTGTAAGTTGTGGTCATCTCTCACTGCTAAATATTTTTAATTTAAGATGTCAAAGAATGACCTTTCATGCAAAGCTTAAACTTTACTACTGACTTATAGACCAGAGATGGGCAACCTTTTTCAGCCTGGGGCTGCATTTTATATATATAAAAATATATATACTTCCAAAAGCTGCAGCGACATGGTAATAATGTAGTGATGTTACAGGATGGGTAAGAACAGTGTTTTTAGCTTCCTACTTTCTGTGTAAAATAAGGTGCATTAAATCAATCAGAGCCTTTAAAAAAAAAACTGGAAATCATGCTGCTGTAAAAAAAAAAAGTGGTTGCTATTGAAGTTTGAAAGAAAAAGCTTGCAAGGCTTTGGGGGCTGTGAAAAGGTTGAGGACCTTTTATAGCATATGGACTGATTTCTGCTACAGACCCTCTCTGCAAAGGAAAGAATTTTCTTTGAATGTCATGACCGAAAAAACTACTGTTCAATTTTCTCTTAAGGTGGAATCTCTACTTAAGAAACATCCCATAATTATCGCTAATATCTTCACAGAGGATAGGGCACGTACATCTAGTAGCCTGGTCCATTCAAGAGTGTGGTCCACTGAGTTCCACATACAAACTTGACGATCTTGAGCACATGTTAAGAACAGATCTTTGAACGGATGTGTTCCCAGGCCCCAGAGTTCATCTGTGTGGCCCTAAAAAACATAAGTTTAATGAAAGGACAGATATCCATAGCTATCAGCAAACAAAAGAGATCAAGTATCTGTAACTGAATTCAAAGAGAAGAAAGGGATGCACCTGAACTTCCACTTGGAAACCATCATTAAACGTTCCACGCAAAATAAAATTCCTTGATGTTCCAAGAATAAATTGATCAGCTTTGCCTTCTGCCACAGCTCTGATTGTCCCATACTGATCAGGAACCTATGAAAATCACACTTTCTTGAAATCCATTTTGTAGATTACAAAAAATAATATAATAATATTTTAAAATACTGAAGGTCACAATCATCTTTCTTGTGCAAACAAGTCTCAAGTACTTCCAACGAGATACAATGTTTCCTTTTTCACTTTGTTACTTCTCCTATTTTTATCTACCTCCTTCTCTCTTTAAAGATCTGGGTGGTATATATGACATAATTTGAGCGATAAATTTACATTTTAAAAAATAGTTTTTTGGCATTGCTGTTCTCTCCTTCTTACAATCACTGTTTCCTAATCCAGTCTTATTTCAGGGAAGACAAGGCAGCAAGTGGAATTTCTCAATATAAATCTGTTTTCTTGGGCGACAAATGATATACATACAGTATTTCATTTTCCTACCCACAGAAGATGGAACTTAGTTACAAGTTTCATTACTACAAGTACAAAATAAGGCTCATCCATCACTGCAGCTTATTGGAGCTATCTCAGTAGCTGACTACATATATCAAATTGGCATCTACTTGTTAATTTTATTGATTACTTTTTTAAAAAACCGTTTTGAATTTATTTCCTCTATTAACAAACTGCAGTTAAAAACACCCAGAGCTATCACTATAATAAAATAATTGCATTTTTGTTAAATTCAAACTAAAATGTCCTTAATGTATCTGACAGTTGTCAATGTCAGATGAAGGGATATTGCACAAGTTAGAAATTTAAGATGTGATTTTATTTCTCTTAACATGGCTACATTCTGTTTTACTATTTGTAAAATATGTCATACCTTGACCACACCAGTTTTACAATTTTTGGGTTTTACTGTGGTTTTTTGCTTGTTGTCTCACAATTTTTCTTTTTGATTTTTGAGTTGATCAATGACTGTAACAAAGCACTACTACTAGAATTTTAAGTCAAGAGTGACATTCAATTAGCTTCACTGAGGATACTTTAAATCAAAAGGAAGAATCAATTTGGAAGATCTCTGCATGATATTCATTTAAACCATCAGATATAGTTTTGGTGCAGTTCACTCCAGCAAAGCTAATGCAAAAAGAACACAACTCTATTAACTGTATTGTGTCCCATAGGTAAGATAGTACTGAAGGCTATAGCTTTTTCCTATGCCAATGTGATGGCAATTTATCCTAGATTCTTCCAGAACAGGGGAACAATAGCTTCTCACCTTCACCTACAGAGAGAACAAAGCAAGTGATATGGTTTTACTTGAGGTTTTGCAATCTGTATGGAAAGATCTATTGGGTGTACTCAGCTTATGGTCCAGAATTTATGATCTAGCATTTTAGGCAGATTTTTTGAGCAATTTTGTTTTGTGGGGCTAAATAATTTTACTTGCATTTAACCCCCCCCTCTTAATTTTGCTGTTCCTAATTTTTTTAAAGTTTTTAAAATTTATTTTCAAGTTTTGAATTGTAAGTTGACCTGGAATTCTTGTTGGCTGAAAGATAACTCAGAAATACTTGTGCAAATAAATACTGTGTTAATTGTGTGAAGCAGACTAAGAGTTAGAAGGGAAAGATACATGGACACAAAAGAAAAATAGTCACCATGATTCTTACTGTAACCTGAACTTTCAGCTTAACATACTTAATAAGATTACTGTGAAGCAAAATAGAAAGAAATCTAAGGTTTTTTGAGCTTCTCTGAAGGAGAGATAAAAATGCAATACTGTAGGTTAATCATGAAAAGGAGAGAAATTGATTGAACAGTACTTTTGAAATCTTAATTAGTGCCTCCCCTTCAACTCCCCTCATCTCAGCTCAAAAGTACAGTCTCCCATTATTTGTTCATCAGTTATCTTCCTTACCTCTATTTCCCTTTCAGCATTCAAGTCATGATCCCACAAAATGATTTTTCTATCTTTCCCACCTCCAGTTAGCAGCATCCCATTCCTCATTTGACAGAGTGTGAACACACTGCCATCGTGAGCTTTGATTTGTTTGCTGATTTGATACACACCTGTAATCATGTAAGAAACAGTACAATTCCAATACAGAGTATTTGCCAACCAGCTTAGAAGATTATTTCAAGAAACAAGAAATAACTAGTACTATACGTATCAATAAGGAGAAGATGTTTAAGGGAGGGGTAGAATCTTTTCCATCTACATAGTTGAACAAAAGCCGCATTTCTAAAGTCTGGTCAACCTGCATCTGAATAGTTTTAACTGCTTCATGATAGCTTCCTGTTTTGAACAATGGTTAATTCTTTAATAGAAGGAGGAAGAATCAGCTGGGTTCATGGATAGATGTGCATACCTAAATTTTTAAAAACAAGAAAATTGAGCCTCTGATACCTACTTTTTGTTAGTAAAAAGTCAGAAGAAAGTTAAAAAGTGTGAAGCTTTAATAGCCTTCTGGAATGGGTGGCTATAATAAATTTTAATAAATAATATTAATTTTCTGCAAACATGCTCAAATTGAATTAAGAAAAACATATAAACCATAGTTGGACTTTTCCGGTTACTGAAAGATGAACCTTAAGAAGAAAGGGGATTCCTTTCACCTTTTTTAGGTAAAAGACAGCCCCTGACTCTGCCCTGTAGAAGAAACCCCACTCTTCAGTTGCATGTGCTGATTAGTAAAGAGTGTAGGTCAACTTCTTCATTGTTAATTTACCTTAACAACAAAAAATTTCCAATGGCAAGAACACAGAGAAATGGAAGAACAATACATGATGATTAACAAACCACAGGAAACTTACTTAGAAAATTTACCCCTGGTCATTTGAATTCTCTCTGAACTGTTTTCCCCTCTTCCATATGGGGACTGTCAGGCCTACCTTTCTGTGACCACTCACCTCTTCCTGTCAGGAAGGGTGGCTCCCCTTGCTTAGTTTCTGCTATCTCTGGAGATCTTTGCTCCACAGCTCATCTAAAGACTGAAGGGAGGAACTTCCTCCACAGGATAGGAAGATGTTTTATGCCCTGCCCTCCAGATGGAAGAGGTAGAGTTAACCCCTTTTGCTGTCAGCTCCCTCTTTAATGCCTTCTCAAATATATTTCCTTTAGCCTATGTACTTGAAAAGAAAAGGAAATCAGATTTTATAGCTCAAATGAATACTTCACTTAACAGGCTATCCTTACGGAGAAGTTCATTTTTTTCTAGATATATGTAATGAGACATACTTTGAACTAAATCTTTATTAATCCTATTGTAAATTCAGCAAGAATCATCAGTCATAAAAAGGCCAACTCAACAAAACCTGGATCTATTTAAATAATGAAAATATTAAATATTTGCTGTATATAATAGTTATTTGCTTTAAAGGTTATTATAGTATTAAATGCACTATCTATGTTATAATTATGCTTTTACTTTATTATTTTCTTTAGAAACAAAGCTAACTGAAAACATATATTTGCAGTTAAAATGTCATGTACTGACACTGTTTTTTCTGGCATGCTTATTTACGCCCCAGCATTTTAATTAGCTGCCAAATAAAATAATTATCCTTGGATTTAAGAATTTCCTTAGGGCTCAGCAGTGCCAGACATGCATATTCCTAGTTGCTAATAATAATCCTTTTTTAAAAATTTAAATTGAAATGAAATGTAGCCATATTTAACTTAAAAGCCAGAACACTGAAAATAAAACAAGATCTAGTGCCAGTATTTGATGCTTGGCCAGATTAAGAGCAGCTAAAGTTCTACATTACATTTTTCTCTTTCTTTCATGTCTGTATTCATATGAAAATCAATATTATTATATTAAACACATTCTATAAAAACATTTTATCCAATGTTACAACTCATATGTTAAGTTAGAAACTCTGCATTGCTCATGCACATTTCTTGTTCTAATCCCTGATCAGCTGTAGTAACAAGTTATACAATCTGTTCATACATATTGTTCATCGGTTGATAATTATGAGTAGCCATATTGGAAAAGACTAATGATACATCTAGTCAAGTATCCTGTCTCTCACAGCAGTCAAAATAGGATGCTGCCAGGAAGTCCACAAGCAGGATAAGAAGGCAACAACTTGTTGCTGTATTACTTCCCAGCAACTTATATATGCAAACACAGCAATTCAGTGGCCAAAAACAGCTTCAGAACTTCTGGATTTGAAAGTAGCATATAAACACCATTAGAAATAGTTACTAATGTAATACCCAGTAATAGCCAGACCTTAGCCATAGTCTGTGGCAGCAAGTTTCATAAACTAATTACAGAATGTCCTTCCTTGTATCTATCCTGATTCTGAAATACTTATACTTCCGTTTGTTTTAAATATTTTGCTTAAAACCTGAACAGAACATAAAAGCTTGCTGAGAAGTTTGTAACTTGGAAGAAAATTAATCTAAAATGTTCACCAGAGTTTTAAAATTCTTTTTAGATTACTTTTCAAGTACGTTCAACTGATGTATTGTGTATTGCGTAAAGTCTGATAGAAGTTTGTACAGTATAGTATTATATGCATTAGTATAGTTTTGTTGAAAACATATGCCATCTACATTCTCAGGAACCTACAGAGATAATTTGATTTCCAATATTTCTTGCATTTTTATTAAACTTTAAATATATTTTCATAACATAAATCCATTGAATAAATATGATACCTTTTGCTCCTTTTCCTGATGTACCTTCTACAGTAGTTTTGCTCCATATAAGCAATATCCCACCTGAATCACCAGTGAGAACTTCTCCATTGCCTAAAAATGCTAAGCACTGAACAAATTTGGGTTTGTCATATTTCTGAAAAAGAACAAAATGCATTTAAGGCTTCTGCGTGAACAGCTTATATATGCAAACACAGGCAAGTAAGCTCAATTCAGACAATTTTACTGGGGTTGGGGTTTGGTATATTGCCTTATTAGAGCATATTAACATACATACAAACATACATATATTTGTCTATAATGTGTGATCAGATCTCCTAAATTCTGAGTAAGAATTATTATGGAGAACAGTCCCTAATCCTTTGATGAGAAGAAAATAATCTTATCAATATAATACTTTCAAACATTCTAATTTACAACTTCAGGAAACTTGCCTAACACAAAGCTTCTTACCCCAAATATTCCTTGTTTCCTTGTTAATGAATTTGTACTCCAAGTCCAGAAAAAGATATGAGATTTGCCAGATGTTATTATTGTATCTTTATCAGTTGGGTGGAATGCTACTGCCAGGACAACTTCATTTGTAGTCTTTTAAAAGAAAAAGGGAGTTGTCATTACTAAAGTGTTTGTTCTTATAAGTAATTGGAGAACTTATGTACACAGAAACACAAAACACAATACTGAAGCAGATTGCTTATTTCTTATTCATGATTCATTCTTAGTACTCAAGTATCTGTTAAGCAATTTTATTTTGGGGTATACCTCCTATTATTCTATAGAGAAAGCAACGTGATCTGGTGCCAAAGGGGTTCATTTTTCAAATACTTCCATGGCCTCACAGCCTTTTGGCTAACATCAATTGTGTGATACCTCCAAAGCTGTTGCAATAATGGGAAGTGCTGTGTGCATCCAGCTATATATAAGAAGGTTGCAGTTTACTTTGGTTGTTTTCTATATGAAGGAATATGAAGATTCTGGCTCAGAGACACCATTTCTTTGGGTATTTTAATAATGCACCAGAGATAGTTAGAATCAGATATTTAGAATGTAATAGTGATAAAATTGGAGAAAGGAGAAGGGAAAAGATTTACCTTGGAAATATAGTTTACCCATATTATTTATACCTAATACAAGAGTCCCTTTACCCTTATCTTTTCTTTCTATTTCTTTCACTTTACTATCTGTCTCAACTTGAGAAGTTTGGCTGTAGGATATAAGCCCAGTGTCCTTGACATAACTAAGGAGAGCTTCTTATTCACAGTATAACTCAACACTTTTTTAAAAAGTACTTTTTCTACATACTGTCCAAATTTCCATATAACTTTTCACTTAAGCATATAAATCAGGCTGGTTCTTAGAATAAGCAACATCTTTTCCATTCATTCTAATGTCATTCATAAAGGGTTAATAAAGGTTTTATGAAACATACTGTATACTTTGTTGAAAATTCAATAACCACACAAAACAATTCAAGAAACAACCCCAAGGAATGCATGCATGCATATTAAGGCTGTTCACAATTTGGAACAAGGGCTTTGGATTTTGCATGAGTGTGGTATCTCTTTGTTTCTGTGTGAGCCTGAAAGAAGAGTCTGCTATCAGTTTATCGATGCCAACCATTCCATAGCTTCCTCAGGTGAAAGATACAAGTTGCTTGATCAAGATGCTTTCCAACCACTCCCCTTTGACTATTTGTGGGGAGGAGTCTGGAAATTAGGCTGTGAGATCTGTTGATAACATCGCAAGGAAACTTTTCCTGTTGTCCCTTGGAAACCTGTAGAGATGCTGGCTGCTAGATTGTTTTGATCTATTCCAGATTGAACACCTTTCCTAAATTCATCACTAAAACAGGCCACTGCTGAACAGTCTCCAACAAAGAACTGCAAATTACATGAAATCAGAACATAAGGGCTGGCCTTCTTTCTGGTCCAAATCCATCAAGGAATAAATCTCAGATGAGGATTGTTCCTCACTTCCATGCAGACAATGAAATCTTCAGCATTATCTAGGGAGTCTGAGGCAGAGATCCTGAATGTGAAGTTGTATGTTTCCCCTTGCTCCTGCATCCTATGTCTATACCTGAAGAGGGTGTGCTGAATGGACTCTTGGAAGTGTGAGTAGTTGTCTTTCTATGAAAAAAAAAGGGGGGGGGATTCTCCTTCTCCTTAGGACTGCATATAATTCTGCTTCCCCAAAGGGAAAACTGGCCAGAGTTCCTATAACTTATAGACAGGACACAATGAAGGCTTATACTTTCTCTCTAGAGCCTATAGTGCCATGCCAAGCATCCCTAGGTCAACTCATGTTTCCTCTTGGCGATCAGCCCCCTGACATACTATCACATCGTGTCCTTCAGCTGCCTCACTGGGGAAGGTGTAGTGCTTCCTATTTTGAAGGAGGTAGCAGTTCATTCTCTTCTGAAGAAGGCCTCCAGGGATCTATCCATGTTTCACTGGGTGCAGTTTCCAAAATTTCTTTCTTAGAGAAGGTTGTTGGAAATGTGTACATCACCTATAAAGGATTCTAGAGAAAACAGATTATCTAGATCCTTTTCAATCAGGATTCAGGCACTGTCATGGCTCAGAATAGCATTGATTGCTATGGTAGATGATCTGCATCTGGACGAAATAGGAGGAATGTAACACTTCTTAGTCCTTTTAGACTTCTTGGTAACATTCAATTCCACTGACCATGATTTTCTTCTGGACAGCCTATAATAATTGAAATGACATTCTGTGGTGGTTTCACTCCTGCTTGGTGGGGTCATTAACTGAAACTTGGGACTCCAGTGCAGGGTTCTCCAGGGCTTGGTCCTTCTCCCATGTGGAATCTATGAAGAAGGCCATCTGTTGGTTTGGAGTGAGATGTCATCAATACACAGATGATTCCCAGTTATTTGTTGGCACTTTAGGCCAAATTGGAGATGCCCTGGAAATGCTGAATTAGTGTCTGCAGGCAATACAGATTTGAAGGCAGAAAAACAAGCTCAGATTAAATCCTTCCAAACCAGAACTGCTATTTGTCAGTAAGCCTTTGGGCAATCCAGTAACAATCCCAATATTTACTCTAGTGGGACTGTACTTTCTCCAAAAGTCTGACTCTTGTTTCCTGTTGAAGCAACATGTAGAAACCATGCCCAGCTCCAGCTGGCAAACCAGTTCTGACACTACATTAGCAAGAATGCCCTGGCTATAGTAACTCACATCCTGATCATCACATGATTAGACTACTGTAGCACACCTTATATGCAGCTGTCTTCAGAAATGATCTGGAAGCTGCAGCTGGTACAAAATTCTGCAGCAAGATTGTTGATGAGGCTGTAAAATGGCAATGATTTTGAAGTCACTGCACTGGTTACCAATAGGCTTGTGGGCCCAATTCAAAATGCTAGTTATCACATTTAAATCCCTTCATAATGCAGCATCAGGTCATATCAGGCAAACACCTCAACAAAACAGAACCTGGCTGTCTAGTATGGCATGTTTATGATCCCACCCTCCTCTTGAGGAACATGGGATGGGGACAAGATGACAAGCCTTCTAAGTGGCAGCTTCCATTCCATGGAAGACCTTATCCCAGAAGGTAGCTTCAAACGCCTTGCTTTCTGGAAGCAAGTTAAATCAGTGCTATTTCAACCCCTAGTTCTGTTTGGGTGGCCATCATAGACTACTATTGTTGATTGTTTTAATTTATTATGGACTGGAATTGTTGTCTGCCAACCAGAGTGCATATAGATTCATAGATTGGGGCAGCCTATGAATACTGTTAACACAACATACATGTATTAGATCCATCCTTAAGTTTATAGTAAATACAGAGATTATATGCAGTAAATACAGCGTTGACTGTAATATAAATATCCTGGCACTGATAAGCTAACCAAAAGTTGAATACATCCCATTGCTTTGATTCATGAATAGAAGTCAGTTTGTATTTTTTTCATTTCATTATAATATCCAACCTTCTCTCACAAACACTTTTTCCTGTTAACTTAGAAAACACTTCATGCATTTGATGAAATGAATTTTTTTTCCAAGAATGCTTATGCTATTATAAATAGTAGGTCACTGGGTGGTATCCAATAGGTGTCTGCTGATGGAAAGCTATTTGATTCAACTGACACTTCTGTTAGTGGAATGGAGATATGCTATAAGTCGGGTTATTGTATCACTGGAGTGACACCACCTGGAAGGTATTCTTTCTTGCTTCAGCCACAACACAGACCTTTACATTCCCCTCTGAAAAAGTGGTGAAATTATTAAGAGGGACAAACTGAACTTAATGTTACTCACATCGTAACTGTTTGTTTTGAAATGTTTCAAGTTTCCAGTAAGGTGGTACAAAGCAGATTTATGTTGTCATGCACTGATTCAACATAAACTTCATGACTTTGGTAATACAACTAAGTATTACTTGAGTCAAAATGAAATCTACTATTTACCTTTATCTCTGCTACTTTTGATTTCTTCTGCCAGTCCCAAACAGTCAGCATGTGTTCATTAGAATCATCAATCACACACAAATGGGTACCTGAATCCTTGCAAAAAAGATTTAAAAATAAAATTCATGTCATATAACTATAGGAAACAAGATCAAACATTCTTTCACTTAAATTCCCCAAACATTTTCTCTTGTCTTTAAGAATGTTATGATGTAATCTCAACTATGTTTTGTTTATATGTAAGGGTAATTTACATGTGCCAGATTAGGTCATTGTCCTTTATCACACTGGCCTAATTTAATGTGACCTGAGTGTGGAAGGGAAGTATTTATGTGTGACATTCTTCAAAGTCAGCTTTATTTTTAAATTGGGGTCTCACCTAAAAGTGAATGTTGCTGGGGCTGTTGTTTGAGTCACAGATCCTTGGAATATGAATGTTGTCAATATAGATAAGATAACAAAGTAATGCTCCAAGCATATGTACATACCTAAACCAAGCAGCTCTGCATTAAGATTGGGTGCTATATGGTCTTTAATATTAATTACTACTGATATGTTTCAGAGTCTCCTATCAGCAATTTCAGACAAATTACTGGTATGAGAAAATGGTATTTATATATTTTTGATTCTACTTTACATATTTTCTATGCAAAGTGGGTAAAGATGTATCAGAAAGCATTGTTCCATCATGGGTTAAACCAAACTTTCCCTGCTAGGCAATGATTTATGAAATTATTCAACTAGAAGTAGAAGTAATATGGCACAAGAAAAGTCATTCTTTTTTTACTCTAACCTCATAAATTAAGTCCCCTCTGCTCTTTATAAAATTCAGTTGACGATTTACATTTGAAATGCAAACTTAACAGTTGAATGGAATGAAGAATTAGAGAGTCCTAAGAAGCATTAAAGTGACTTAGATAATTGAGGCAGCCTACACATTAAGTGATAAATAAATAATAAAGCAACAGTACCAAAAACTTCCATAGATCTTAGCTTACATCCTATTCAATAAAACATAATTTTGGAATTATTGGCAATGTAGATTAGGAATGGATGATTATAAGAAGATATGGCTATCTTCACTGAAATGCTGCTATAGAAATGTTATTTAATTATTTATTAAATTTAATGCCACCCATCTCCCCCAGAGGGTGACTCTGGGCGGCTCACAATTAAAATCAAACATCAAAAACAGTAAAAAATATAAATATCGAGATTAAATTAGCTACAAAAAATCATACTATATAGAGAGACTCTTTATGCAAAAAGACTGTAAAATTCAAGATGATGGGGGGGACAGAATCAACTACCCCATGAGCCAATTCCAACAATGCGAGCCCCCATCAGGCCCCCAGGCCATCCGGCAAATCCAAGATTTCACACTCTTCCTGAAGGCTATGAGAGCAGGGGCGCACTGCACCTCAAGTGGTAAGTTGTTCCACAGAGTGGGGGCCACGGCAGAAAAGGCCCTCTTCTGTTAGGCTCTGTATGATTTTGTTTTTTCTTTATTTATTTGAATTGCTTATTTTTCTTTCCCTTTGGTATTCAACTAATAAAAGTAAAAACAAACAAACAAAAAAACCTCCCCTTCACCTCCTTCCTGGTAAATGGGAAAATGTATCTGTGGCAATAAATTCCAGCACAACATTTGAAAAATACATAATAGAAAATCACCAATTAAATGCTCTTTTTCACTTAATCAGTTTTCTCTTTCCCTATAAAAGGACTTATTATATTATATAAAGGGAACAAGAAAGACAAAATTAGTAACTGTAAACTAAATTAAGTGGCTTTCTTTCCTTAAAGCTAGTGTTCAACTTTTAAATACTATGATGATGGGTGGCATATCATTAATAAGAAAGAGGAAAAATTAAGCTTTGGGCATATGATATGAAATAGTGACAAAAATTGCCATAGCATATGAGAAGATTCAGCTCAAGTGCCTGCACATCAGTGTTTCAGCCTTCTGATCGTCTTCATTGCTCTTGACAATGCATTTTTTCTACCCAGGCTTTGAATAAAAAACATGTCTCATAGTTAGAAACCTTGGAAAAACCTCATTACACCTTCAAAACATTATTTTGCAAGGCTTCATACACTTACTAAAAAGTGGACAAATAAATAAATAGCAGCTATTTTTTGTTTCTGTTTCTCCTTAGAGAATACTATCCACTGCAGGAAATTCCTGCCATCACGTTGTAAGGACTACATGTGACACTCCACTGAAATGGCACTAAAATAAACCAAGATAATTACTCATGGCAGATAAATCAAGATAAATTTCAGAAAATTATATATATAATCAGCTTCAGAATGAAAATTAAACTTTTGTATCAGGGCTTGCTAAGAATAGATTTCATGAATGCTCTTATAAGAAAGAAAGTTTTCAATAATAAATAAGTTGTACAATAAATATATTGTATTAAGCTATATTTCCAGGTATTACTTTCAGTTATACTCCCATCTCTGCTAAGCAGTAAATAATAATCTATTCTCTAAAGAGGGGTAACCTATGACATTCCAAAAATTGTTGGATTTCAACTCTTTATCATTTCTGATTATAGATCATAAAGGCTAAAATTGAAGACCAATAATATTAGAATAACTACAGGTGGCCTACATTCTATTCTAGGCAGTCAGATTATATAGCATCATTTATTTATCCATCCACATTTATATGCCTTCTGCTCCTGCAACTATAAGTGGCTATTTATCCCTATCTCTATAGTTATCACTATAGTTTATTACTGATAAGTTATATAAAGGATCTAGCTAAATGTTTAAGTTGGAATGCCTCAATATACTGTATTTGCACACTGATCCATGACATTCTGTTATCATCAGATGATTTACTAGTTTTGCTACCAGGACTATGTAATACTTTGGATTCAGTTCCAAAAAGATGCCTCATAGCATGTAGGGATGGAATCAAGCACTTCTCTGCAGCTCTAATTGAAACACTACCTGTAACTGCTGGAGGCAGCTTTGTTCCACAAAACTACAATTTCTTGGAACAATCATTGTTAATCAGTAAATAAGGAAAATAATGGATACAAACCAGGAATAAAAAGAATGAGTTACACTGGGATTGGAAATGATGCAGTTAATCACCAGAAAATTGACTTCATGAAGAGAGTTCCTTGTATAAAAAAGGAAAGTAATCTTTCATAGCTTGAATAGATATCAGGTTGGGAACAGCTGTGATAGATGCAATGTTACAAACAGGTGAGCAGAATTCTCACAACTGTTTATATAGACACACTTACCCATGCACATAATTGGATACATCATTTGAGAAACAAAGACATGCAATTTTCCTTACTGCTTTTGAAAAGTCCAGACATCCCACTCCACGTTCAAAAGTCCCAAGGCCAATAACTTGTAGAGTCATCAGGCTCACTGAATCCCATACTCTAACATGGGGCTGCAAAGGCTGTAAGTAAAAACAATTTGAAAGGGATGATTACTGAAAAGATAAGAAGAGACCCAAGTAGAACTGTTATTACATTAAGCAGATATTGATTTGTATGGAAATAGTCATCAGTTGGTATTGACCTACAGAATAAATATTGACTTGAGTGATGTCCTTGCAAATAAAAAAAGGTATTTCAGTTCAATATTCTGAAAAAGATTTCAAGTATAACTTTATCCATATCTACTCTAAAATGTCTCAGGTAAATAGATATAAGACTGCAGCTTCCAACCATCACTGTGCCATAAACACCATCAATGTGTACTGAAATGTTTAAAATAATACAAGTAAGGAAAGATATAGTTGATCAGCAATATCTCAACATTTGGATTAAGAACATTTACTGGAAAAAAATGGGCAGAAATCCAGACTTGGGCAATGTGAAGTCCATTCATATCATAGGGCCTTCCCATTGCCCATCTTTCTTTAAAAAAATGCATAAGAGAAGAAGGTATAGCAGAAGTCTGGTTAAAATAAGCTTTTCAAGATTCATGTGGCCAACTGAAGATTTGAGAAATACACACTGCATCATGCAAGTTAAGATAACATGCACAAATTCATGCCTTTTGAATTATTCACCAGACAAATGCAGTAGTAAAAATGAAAAATCCCTAAGGGCCTTTCCAGAATCAGAAACCAATTATTGAGACAACATCTGTTAAAAACTTACTCTTCCATCTTTATCTACTCCAGCTATCTGTCCAGTTGCAATCCTGATTTTGTCTGGATGAACAGCAAGGCTAAAAGAAATAACGTATCTTGTTAGGAACAGTGCATGCTTTCACACTAATTACCTATCTAGAAGTGGAGAAAAAAGTATTTGACAGCTCCATGTAGTTTTTAGGGAAGGAGCAGGGAAGGAAGGTTTATGAACCCAGACCATTCTATTCAAAATGTTAAATAGGACCTGTTTTGTACCAGAGTAGAAGATCTGTATGGTCTTGTCTTGCTCATGTAATCCAGAATCATCACACAGGCACACCCAAGACTTCAAACACATTTTTCTCTTTCAAAACCAGAAATTTAATAACCGATAGAAACGTTAGCAAAAGTCCACAGTTAAATAGTTACCACACCAATATTTTGATCAAGTTTCTGAAAATATTATATTTACTATACCACAATTTTCTAAGGAACATACTAAGATGACAGATTGTTCAGATAATGAAAGAAGTGAGATAAAAATTAATTAGATATGTAAAGACACAATGTAGTCTCTTATTAATGTTGAGGTCATATGGGGAGAAAGCAGATTATGTCAGTTGAACTAGCTTTTATTAGGGAAGAGCTGAAATACTTCATTAATAATAAGGGATTGGTAAATCCCTTGATAAACTCAAGTATCAGAAAGAATGCCTACTGTCTCTCCCCACTAATAATTCTGGAAGAAACCACATGATTTTAATCCAGATACATGACAGTCTTCATCACTGTTCTTGGCACATTTGTATATTGGAAATCAAGCACTTGCAAATAGCATGAAAATATCAATCTGTTAACATTAGCCTGAAGCATGAATAATGGAAGCATATACTAACCATTTAACACAATCTGTATGACCCAAGTAATGACGTTGAGTCCGCTCTTCATAATTAAACAGTATTACCACGGATGCTATGAAATATACTATTTCTCCAGTAGGTAAGAGGTAAACATTAGCTCGACAGTCCCTGCCACGATAACCGTATCTTTTTTTTTTTTTGGTCAAGGTTTTTCAAAATGAATCAGCATTAGTGATGGAAGCTTGTGCTGTAAAGATCTGTGGTAACATGAAAACATGCTTCTCTCATATGTTGCCTATGGTCTTAAGAATCAAACATACCCCACCCCACCTCTTGGAATTTTGCCTACAAGAGACTTGCTTGGAGTCCATGTTGGTACCTTTTCAGAATCTGGCATTTTTTCACAGGTACTTTAAAGTCCTTTTGAAGCCTCTAATTGAAATTTATCATTTCATAAGAATGATATTGTATTTTTTCAAGCTTGACTGATAGTTGCACAGTTGTTAACTCTTCAGTTTTTAGCTTTTATGAAATTACTTTTGGATTCCTGCTGACGTAAATAATGTTGATATTCACCTTTTTAAGTTTTGTGCTGTTTGGACCTTATGTTTGGCATTTACATTTTATTATATGTACATGATATAATTTTATATATTGACCAAAAAAGCATGGAATGAGATTATTAATAAAGACGACACACTTTGTGGGGAACACTCTTCCTTCAGATGGAGAAAATATCTCTAACTCTATAGAAAGAGATAAGAAGACTATACATAAGTATGAAAATGTGTGTTCATTTGTAAACCCAAATTATGAACTTCTCATTATGTAACATAATCTATTTTGCAGCCCTAGAATCATATCAGTCAACAGGAATTCTGCTTTGCACTCTTTATAGAGACTACCTTACTTCTATATGGCCTTCTAAAAATAATGAGCAAAAATCCCAGAAACTTCTCATAAGGGGAAAGATGTCTAGAATACTGATAATCATCTTCAGGATTTCAGTGGAAGAAAGTTAGTTTTAAATTAAAATTTGAAATAGAATAATTCTTCAATAGACAAAACCTGAAAGACCAAACATGATTACAGTAGTTAGCCAGCAAGTACATTCTGCCCTGGTATTTTTACTAACTATGTTCAATGCTATGTCATGGTTTGTGATCATTATTTCTGAAAACAAAAGATATGACAAAATTGTATATGATGTGATAAAATTTATGAGCTTTCTTGTGATCCTATTCTCTTAACCAGCCTCTTTTATTTTCTAGGAATTAATTTCAAATCCTAATAGAAAAGTTGTGTTTTGCTATGAAATTTGATCCAAAGATAGGCTGCTATCCCTGTATTAGAACAGATTATAGAAGGTTAATGAGGTAGCAATTAGCTATTTTTATTCTACAAGAATAAATTTTTTTTACAATTTAACATTGAAATAGTGGGGGGGGGGTGAGTGGGAGGGAAAAGAGAAAAACATCCATTTAGTGTAAGTTCTACCAGATATCTAACAATAAATCAGCCAAACCTAGACCCAGACTCATGAACTAAAAGGATGTCAATCTTACAAGATAGGCCAGGTAAGGGAATAGACAATGCAAGGGCTATTGGAACTCTGTTGCTGTAGTGCATTACAGAATCTTGAAAGCTTGCCAGAGTTTTCCACTATACTGCCTTATACCACGCAGAATCAAATTGGGGTTATTTTGAGTCTCTTCCTTATGTTTTTCCCAGGGCTGAGATTTCATTTATTATTTTATTTGTTAACAGCTTTCACACTCCTTCACTACCTCTGCCTCCCTTTACAAAGGGAGAGGCATCCACAAATCTGAGGTTTTTTTT
The DNA here is from genome assembly GCF_059951505.1 of Python bivittatus. Classification (NCBI taxonomy): domain Eukaryota; kingdom Metazoa; phylum Chordata; class Lepidosauria; order Squamata; family Pythonidae; genus Python; species Python bivittatus. Next base: position 115,681,943 of record NW_028277030.1, on the reverse strand, counting down.
CAAAATAATGAAATTGGTGTTCCTCCATAAGCTCTGCCCCTTTCATGTAAGTGTGTTACACCACAATGCAAAAGAGGTGGAGCTTGCATTGTGGTAGTACTTCTGTCAATCCCTCCCCCCACTCCAGACATCCCTGTGGACACCCCTGCTGAAAGAGTAACTTACATAAACAGAAACTGGGTTTTTTATAATACTGTAGTGTTTGTTACCCAATTAAAAAGTGTATCAATGCTGCATTCACATCTTTGTGTTCACACACATGTGTATGCATATACTTATCTGAAAGGAAGACTAGTTTCCCCCTTTTCCCATTAAATGATTTGCCATTAAGATGGGATGGTTGTCTGAGATCCACTGAGAATATGGTAATAGTCTACTTTCTGTAACATTAAAAATTATGTCACAATCCAGCTTGCTACTCTGATCTTCCAAACTCATCTGGTGGTCCTCACATTAAGTCTTTTCTTCCTGCATGCTGCATCTTCTCTGAGACTATGTGGATAATGAAATGTTTGGATGAATGAATAGAAATGTGATTTGTATATGGCTTTGGCCTGACATTCTGGTGGGATGCAAAAATTACACACAAGGGAAGGCAGACCTCAAGATAACAAACAACAAAAAAAGTTCCCTAACTTGTAAAACATAGACACCACTCTGATCCAAGAGGGCAACTGCTGCCTTCTTAAGTGTCAGTAATCCAGTACTTAATAGCATGAAGAAATATAGGGCTCTAAAGTAACTGTGAGAAATGTCTGTGTGAAACTATAAAAATAATAATAATAATCAATAGGAGTAATAGAAAGTATTGGTGAGTGGCTGTAGGAAGGAAACTCACATCCTATGAGTTCCAGAAGACAGCAGTATTTTTTTTCCCTAGGATATATATTTTTAAATTTTATCAAATTAAGAAAACCTTAGCATAATAGGGCAAAATTGGAAGTTAGGTTTTAAAGGGAAGTGGGGGGGGGAGCAAAATACTGGAAACAGAAAGTGTTTTCCTTGAAGCATGCAGTAAGGATACACCCACTCCAGTTTTAATTTCTCAGGGGGCAGCTCTGTCTTGATTTCGTAATATTTGTCAACATCTGAAGGAAGAAACATTGTGATGGGCCGTCCCCGCATGAACATCTTGATATACTCGCCTTCTGTTAAAACAAAAAATGCGTACCAGAATGAGAATGTTTTGCAAACAAAGACATAATAGGCTTGGTAAAGAACTATAAAGTTGACAGTAAGCTCCATTTTAAGAGCACAAATCTGAGATCCAAAATTTTAGGCCAGAATACACAAGCAGAATTACAAAAGCAGAATCTCATTAATGGCAAAACACTCATAATGTTTGGTGGCTCCGAGTATTGGTGCGGGAGCAGTAGAACACATTTTTTATCCAGCCACCCAACTTTCCCATCCCCTCCTCTAAAAGTACATAACAAAATTCTTACTTGATTCTAAAGTGTCTGCATTTTCCCTACTGCTTATTTATTAGTTTTTGTCCCTACTGTGGTATGTTAGAAATTACAAGCAGAATGAGCCAAATAATTATTAAAAAATAGTGCTGGAGCCAGCATCTGAACTAAAAAGTAAAAAAAAAAAAAAAAAGCATCAGCAATATTTTACTTTAAAGGTCAAGAATATGCAGACTAAGTAGGACTTCACACTATTCCACTGGTTTTCAACTGCTCTGCAACAACACACTGGTGTGCTGCGAAAGGTCCGCAGCTGTGCTGCATCATCACCAGAGGTGGACTGCCTCCATTTCTCCCCTTGAGTCCCAGCAACCTGTGACATCACGGAAGTTCCACCTATGAGATGTGTGCCGTGAGATGAAAAAGGTTGAAAACCTCTGCACTATGCAAATAAATCTAGAGCAACTGCATCTCTCTCAAATGGACATCATTGAGATCAGCCTAAACCCCTCTCTCTTTGGGGACTAAATCATACAAAATAGCACTGATTATCAGGACTATCTTTGCCTCAAAACAAATACATGAAGTATGCTCTGTGTAGCTCATTTAGAACTACAGACTGGTCCCTGTGGGAATGTTGATAATTAGCAAAATCCTGGATTAAGACAGACTGAAAACGTGCCTTTAAGTAATAGCAGTACAAATAGATACCATCTAAAGTAAGAGAAGGAAAGGGAACAGAAATGGCAAATATAAAACTCATCAAGGAGACATTTTATTAAAAACAAAAATATGTGTGAGTAAACTTATATATAACATTTGAATTAAATTCCTTTATGAGGGATATTTCTCTTTCAAATGTAACAAGTGAAAAGTTCAAACACTCCTACTTCTCTCACACACCTTAACATTATACTTAATATGATAACAATCTAACTATGTTGAAATAGTTAAATCTACATAGCATAAATTAATCATTTATAAAGGCAGAAGGCACATTTTCATTATTTAGATGGCACATACACAAGTCTCAATAGTACTAAAATTAAGGGTAAGTTATGAGGAACATGCCTCCTTCAATAGTAAAACTTTGTTGTATTCTGCTATTGATATTTCATCAGTAACCCAGTTCCTCTAAATAACTAATTAAAATATATATATCTTTTACAAATTGTAGGGTACCTTGGACAGACCAAGGTGTTATAAGTGATTAACGATAGATTGCCTAGAATTTTTCTTGTTTGTGAAACAGCAACTATCCATGCTTTGCAAAGCTATTGTAAAGTACAAGAGAAACTCAAAAGTCAAAGCAAAATACGTTGTGTTATAGCATAAATTTGCACCTTTAGAAAATAATATGGGTCCAAAAGCACCCTTGGAAGAGCAGAAAATACTGCTGCCTTACTGCTTGCGCAAAGCACCTCCTTCCATTTGTGCTGATTCCTCTCTCCCATTATAATCTTCTGAAGAAAACCCCTCACCATTTCAGAGACTTTGATTACTCATGTTTTTGGATCCAAGCCATCAAAATGAAGTCTGAAAAGCTGAGACAAAGAAATGCTTCACTGCATATACAGCCAATGCCTTTGCCAGGATAGAGGCTTAGGGTTGAATCCAATGAAACACTAGCCAAAAGAACTTAGCTCAAGCATGGGGAATATGTGGCCCTCTGGAAGTTGCTCCATTAAAATTGTCAGGACCTTTTACTGACCATCATGACCAACAGTGAGGGTTGCTGAGAGTTGTTCAGATGTTAGTAGAACAGCTAACATTAGCAAAACCTAACAAAATGAATTGTAAAAGAAGTATGAAAATGCCTGTACAGATAGTCTTCAACTTATGACCACATGAACTTATGATCTCATGAATGGCCAGCAGCTTCCAATGCATGGAAGCCCACAGACTGGTTCTCCAGGGGTGCTTCCAGCATGCACTTTGCAGCTCATGCTGGAAGCTGCTGACCATTTGTGAGGCTTTGCAGGAGGAATGCTGAGCTCAAAGCGAGCAGAGGTCCTGCGGGTAGGGTTTGCTGATGCTGGGCTTGCCTCCACCCCTTGCTGAAACCCTCACACTGGTTTTCCAGAAGCACTTCCAACACAAGCTGCTGAGTGCGTGCTGTGTCTCCAGGAAGCCCGCGTCCCTCCTCTTCCTCCAGTTCTGCCGCCACCCTACATAGCACCTCTCACATACCCTCCACCTTCGCCCAGGGAGCTGCTGTCAGTTCTCCTGCCTTGTCTGGCGACGGAGAGCACCACACCTTCCTGTTCTGCTACCTCCTCCCTGGCCAGGTGTGGCAAATGAGGCTCTGCCATCCTGCTGCACTCACCATGTGCATCCCAGGTCTGCACTCTCACCCATTGCCTGGATCCCAGGCCACCAGCAGGAGGAAGAAGACGGCGGGCAGCTGGCAGAAGCGGTGGGCAGTAGGGGTAAGCAGCAGAGTGCAGGGCACTCAAAAGGGCAGAGATGGGGGAAGATAGGCGGGTGGGGGGAGCTGAAGTGCCCCTGTGGTCATAAGCGTGGGCAGGCTGCCAAGCACCTGAATTTTGATCACATGACTGCAGGGGCACTGCAATGACCATAACTTCAGGGACCGGTCATAAGTCCCTTCATTCAGCATGCTGTAACTTTGAACGGTTGCTGAACAAATGGTCGTAAGTCGAGAACTACTTGTATAATGGATTGTGTAAATGAAGGATTTTAACAGGATTTCCTTAAATAGTAGAAGTTTGCAGCATAACACACTTTGATTCAATATTCTTGGTAAAATGAGACATATAAAAGTAAAAACACCAAGAATGTGTTTTTATGATAAAACAGCTTCCTTCACATTTCAAAAATTCAGTATTGATCAAATTAATTATTGTTCAATACTTCAACAGTCAATGGACATTAAGTGCCTTTAGTTATCATTCCAAAATACACTATATGCAAATTGTACACAGGCAAGTTAGTACTGCTTCCTGGCAGGCATTTTGTCTATCCACCTATCGTGGGAAGCAAGTTAGCAGTGCTTCCTGGCAGACATTTTGTCTACCTGCCTAGCGTGGGAAGCAAGTGCTTTTGAATACTGCCTAATGAACTTTTGAAAACACAGAACTCCTAAGAGAACTCAATGACATCAGAAGAAAAACAGGAAGTTAAAGCAAGGAGCTTGTGGAGTTTAGATTAAAAATAACTCCCTAAAAAGATACTAAGCCACTCTTGTGTACTTCATGCATGGAAATAACAGGACAGAAAATACCAGTACTGTTTTGTTTGGGCGTATTATGCAAACTTCATAAAATGAATTCATTTCTCAGATAATTTGATTAAAATGTCTGCATAAACAACTTATCACTCACTAATCTATCTGGGGCAGCCTGGGTTTGCTTCTTACACTATCCTTCATTCTCTCTTTGAAAGCCAACACCATGAAATGGTCTCATCAGTATACAAACCTGCAGGGCAATTAAGGCATTAATGCAAAACTCTTTTGAAAACTGTACAGATAATGTCAGAAGATCAACAAAAGCATTTTCAAACAAAGAATCCTAGCTCTGGGCCAAATTCCTGCAAATACAGGCTAAAAGAAGAAACAGTTTGACTCCCTTTTAATTTATATTGCCTTAATTACCATGTTCCAGAACATTAGTTTGAATTTTACTGGATCTCTTCCAAACTATTTAACAGGTTTTTTTTAGGATATGACCAGAAGAGATAGTTCATGTGTATATCTAGCAAGCTTCCAGTATTCCTTTTTTATCCTCAGCGTTTCTGCAAATCTTTAAGATTGTATTAGCTATTTTAAAAAATAAATGTGTAATCTCTGATATATTTTAAAAGACAAAAATAATAGAAATTCAGCCCTAAACTGGTAACCTGTCGAATGGAAAAATACAGACTGTTAAAAATGGTTAAAAATATTATTTTTATAGGATAACTTCATTTAAAAGAAACATGTTTTACATACATGTTCAGAATATTCTTCCTCATATGAAAGCAACACTCTGACAGTGTATCTTGATCTTGCCTACAGAATAGGAGAACCAAAAAATGTTTGCTATAACACTGTAATTGGAGCAAGAAAAAGGAACGATTTGAATTTTTTTTAAAAAAAAAGCCTGACATTAAGATAACGGTTCAGTTATCAGACAGTGATAGTTTGAGATGGCCTGCTCATTTTGCTCTATTGTAGTTGTCCATCAAAAAGAATGCGTAAATGTCACTGCAACACTGGTGTGCTCAAGCACTTCACACAACCCTATGTTCAAAACAAGAATGTTTTTACATACTGCTCTTGCACTGAGATTAAGTCATCAAAGGGTAGGATGCAAACACCCTTTTCGGTCAAATCACTTCTGTTTCTACTTAAGGAAGAAAAACTGTAGCCTTAAATTATGATACACTGGTTTGCAGTTCCCTTTGCAAAAGGAAAAACAACGATTCTGTCATAATGCCATAATATTTGAGAGGGGTTTTGCACTAACCCTTTTAAAAGAATTAACATTTGTTTCCAAAATGTTTATGGTAAATACAAGTGGGAAAATAAATGCAACAAAGGAACCAAAAAATAGATGTATTTGTACAATTCTAAGTCACTATTTGTATGGCAAATTATTTAATGTAGTGGCAAGCTTGGTGCTCTTTAAATATGTTGGACTGCAATGCCTATCATTTTCAAATAGCATAGTTATTGATCAGTGATTACACAAACCTCCAAGGTACTCATCCCTGCTATTTCCACAGCTACATTTCATTTACATTTTTTCTTGAAAAACAGAATTGCAGAATAGTATCAACTTGAAGGAAGGAATTTCACATTTGCAGACAAATTAGGAAAAAAATACAAAATTACATATTGCCAGATATATCTCACAATATTTTTAAGCAAAAGCCCTTGTATCTACACAACAAATGCACTATTTATGAAGTAAATGAAGGGGTGGGTGGTACATCTATTCCAAATCAAGTATTCAGACAGGTAATCCTGTACTGCATTACCACCATTCTTGCTAAAGAAATCTGCAGGTAGAGACCTGCTGTCCCTGGCAGTAAGCTATCAAGGCTTTATTGCACATACAGCCATGTCAAAAGCTGAGTCCTTAAAATAGGCACTGGCACATAGTTGTACCCTTGATCTAAAGCCAAACATGGTAGAAAATTTATTAGAATCATTAGAACAGATTCTAAAAGTCCCGACACATTTTTGATATTTGTTTCAAGACTTTTGTATGCTCTTGAAAAAATGTATATACAGTTAGCCAATGCTGTTAATGCTATAATGAGTTAAAACACATTAAAAGGAGAAAAAAAATGAAGAAAAAGCATGTTCCTCTTTAAAATATCATGCCACAAACGTTTGAGATTCAGGTCTGCTTCATAAGATATGTGAAACATTATTCTTAACTGAAATGCACTGCATACACATGAACAAATGAGAAAACAGAACTATAAACAGTGGGGATAAATAATCATGAAGTATTCAAAAAGTATAATCTGTGATAAAGTAATCTTGAAAGTATGTAAAATGGTCCTAGGGACCATCACAACAGCAGTGATCAGTAATAAATAGGACAATCCTAACACTGATCAGTTAATTAATAATTATAGTAGGGCAAAACAAAATAAATCATTATCTAAAGTCATATCTATATGACAGAATCAAATAAATTGTAATACAATTTGTATAAATAAATTGTAATATAGTGATTTCTTCCCATGAAACTCCTTTTTAAGAATATAGTAATTTTTAGGTCGGCAGAAGAATGTCCCAGGAGACTGAAATGTTTTCCCACTGTTTTCTGAATGCTTCCTTTTCTTATGCCTGTAGGTCTTCATCCAGAATCAACAATAAACCACAGTTTATTATTCTTAGAACAAGTTTAATTAAGTCTTGGGCTTGTGCTTCCAGCTTTCCCTTTCTGTTTTGAGCAGAACAACTGGATACTGGATTTGGATAACTACCATTTAGATTTCTATGAAGTCTCAAACTAAGGTTATTATACACGGTTTAGTGAAACAAACCAATTTCAAACCTTGGTTTATAAAGCTATCTTGATTCAATAAACTTTAATTGAGATTAATCTTATTGTAAACTTGGACTGTGGTGAAATTTAAAGTGGAAGATTCAGATCCCTCCTCCCTGCTACTCTGGAAGAAGAGAGGGCAATGATGGATGCATAAAAGCTGGCTTTGACTCATAATGCCAGGTATTTATTTATTTAAATAATTTATATGATTGCCTGATCCCAGGTAGCTCACAACCACCGATAAAAATAAGAATAAATAACAATAAAACAGAACAAATCCTTCCCACCATGTGTCTATCTATACTATTAACCCCCTGACTCAACCTGACAATATATATATTTTATATATCCAGAAACAACTCATGCATCATGTAAAAAGATTCTAAACTAATAACGTTTATGCTGTAACCAGTATTATTTTTAGAGGATCATAAGCAGGAAGCATTTAACATCCAATTGTGACATTTGGAGGTCCAAAATCTTTTTTCAGAATAGTCTACATCTTGGTCCAATTTAGTGTGATAATTACTAATATGGATATGAAAAAGCCTTAAAGAAACTGAAAATCAGTAGGACTAAAAGAGAAAGATTGTGTCAGGATGAAAACCTTCAGATTTGAAAATTTTAGAAAAAAATTATACTCTTTCTTTCTGAGCGTATTACCTTTAGAAATATATCAATCATTATATAAAAAGGCCTTACAGTTGTGTGAAAAAGAAAGTACACCCTCTTTCAGTTCTATGGTTTTACGTAACAGGACATAATAAAAATCATCTGGTCCTTAGCGGTTCTCAAAAGTAGGTAAATACAATCTCAGATGAACAACAACACATGACATATTACACCATGTCATCAGTTATTTTACAAAAAGAAAGCCAAAAAGGAGAAGCCATGTGTAAAAAACTAAGTACACTCTTACTGCTTCCATAGGTATGAAGGGGCTAAGTAGCAGCCAGGTGCTGCTAATCAAATGCATTTGATCATCAGCAAGTATGACTACCTCTATAAAAGCCAAAGTTTTAGGAGTTTGCTGATCTTGAGCACTGATGTGTGTGTTAACACAATGCCAAAGAGTAAAGACATCAGCAATGATATTAGAGAAGCAATTGTTGCTGCCCATCAATCTGGGAAGGGTTATAAGGCCATTTCCAAACAATTTAAAGTCCATCATTCTACAGTGAGGAAGATTATTCACAAGTGGAAAACATTCAAGACACTTGCCAATCTTCCCAGGAGTGGATGTCCCAGCAAATTCACCCCAAGGTCAGACCGTGCAATGCTCAGAGAAACTGCAAAAAATCCAAGAGTTACATCTCAGACTCTACAGGCCTCAGTTAGCATGTTAAATGTTAAAGTTCATGACAGTACAATTAGAAAAAGACTGAACAAGTATGGTTTATTTGGAAGGGTTGCAAGGAGAAAGCCTCTTCTCTCTAAAAAGAACATGGCAGCATGGCTTAGGTTTGCAAAGCTGTATCTGAACAAATCACAAGACTTCTGGAACACTGTCCTTTGGACAGATGACACAATAGTGGAGATGTTTGGCCATAATGCACAGCGCCACATCTGGCGAAAACCAAACATAGCATATCAGCACAAACATCTCATGCCAACCATCAAGCATGGTAGTGGAGGGGTGATGATTTGGCCTTGTTTTGCAGCCACGGGACATGGGCACCTTGCAGTCATTGAGTCGACCATGAATTCCTCTGTATACCAAAGTATTCTAGAGTCAAATGTGAAGCCATCTGTCTGACAGCTAAAGCTTGGCCAACATTGGGTCATGCAACAGGACAATGATCCCAAACACACCAGCAAATCTACAACAGAATGGCTGAGAAAGAAAAGAATCAAGGTGTTGCAATGGCCCAGTCAAAGTCCGATTGAAATGCTGTGGCGGGACCTCAAGAGAGCTGTGCATAAACAAATGCCCGCAAACCTCAATGAACTGAAGCAATGTTCTAAAGAAGAATGGGCCAAAATTCCTCCACAACAGTGTGAGAGACTGATAGTCATACAGAAAACTTCAAGTTATTGCTGCTAAAGGTGGTTCTACAAGCTATTGAATCATAAGGCGTACTTAGTTTTTCACACGTCTTCTCCATTTTGGCTTTCTTTTTGTAAAATAAATGATGACATAGTATAATATATCATATGTTGTTGTTCATCTGAGGTTGTATTTACCTACTTTTGAGAACTGCTAAGGACCAGATGATTTTTGTTATGTCCTGATACGTAAAACCATAGAGCTCAAAGAAGGTGTACTTTCTTTTTCACACAACTGTATATATAGCCACTTTGCTTTCATAAACAACTATTTATTTAGTTTAAGGTTGACAAGATAGATAACCATATAGTACAATTCAAGTAACATTAAAATGCACGGTAATATAAAAAAGAAATTTGTATATTCATCAGAGTTTTCACCAGGATGGGTGAGGGGAGGATATGAAATGTTATCCCACCGTACAACTTCTGTTTGTTCAGATGGGCATACTGGATTCAAAGACAGTATTTGTTTACATCACAAATGTATAATTTATGGCCTACTTTTCTGAAGACCAAAGCCTGCACAAATTGTGCCACTGGATTTTGCCAACAAACTAAAAAGGAGAGAGAGAGAGGTTGCATGATTTCCTGCAATGTTTTGAGGCAAAACTACTAAAAATGGACAGGTAAGCATTTTGTAGTTCCTACATTTTGAAGGGCACCGGACTGGGAATGGTTGCCATATGTATCTGGAAGCAAGCTTTCTCAGATATGGCCCTGCTCCTTTTGTTCCTGATATTCCAAAAAGGTGTTGAGATACTGCTTTTTCACAGAGTCTTCAGGTACTAAAGTGGAAGGTAATATACTATGAGAATATCTTGCATGCTAAATAAGAGGAGGTCATTGTGCTATGAATGCAATACTACTGGATATTTATTGAGATACTGATTTTGTATTTTATTCTTTTTACACTTTGTTATATTTAGACTGTGTTACACCTTGTCATATTCTTATTGCATTGTATGGGACTGTATAAGCTTCTTAGCATTAAGTGGTAGAAGTGGCATTTAAGCCTTGTGTGGGATGGGCAGCCATATCAATTTGATTAAATAAATAAATAAAAGTCATAATAGAGAAATATCAATTTTCAGTAGCCTTTCCCAACCTGGCACACTCAATGTGTTGATACTGAAATTCCTATCCAGTAAGGTAGCTGGAAAATTTGGGGAATTGCAGCCCCAACAAATTTGGAAGAAATCAAGGAAGGAATGGTTGGTATATGCAACACCACAAAAGGAATACCAAATAAGTAAGGGACGTTTGCCCAGGTACAGGGATAGATAAGAAAGTCATCTGAACCATATAACAGAGGAGGAAGATAACCCCATATTTGCAGATAACTGTGCAGATTATGAATTTGTGCAAGTCATAAATACGAATATGTGTGTGCCTCTACAAAAGAAAAATTGCAGCCAGTATAGAATATGCCATTGCACCTAAATGAACTTGTTCCATATTTCAACCTTCATGCTTTAGTCACGTTTGCAAATCAAAGCAACTATCTTCTAATCCTCAATAAGAACTTTTCTCAACTAATGGTAAGGTAAATAATATAACTCAATGTTTTTTGTTTTCTTTTGATATGCCAGTTGCAGCCAGATAAACAACATTTCTGACACAAACAAGTTTATTCTTTTGTAAGTGTTGTCTTAAAATGATGTTTCAAAAGCTTTCAAGTTTATGTTTTCTGATTATATACTGTAAAAATGGTAATATAGAATATGGAGGGCAAGAAAGTATCTGTTAGTTAGCATTGCAGGATACTATTCGAAGGAGACTACCTGTGCAATATCTCAGCTTAGGTATATGTATTTTGTGTCCATTCTCCAATGAACATTTGGAATTTAGAGAGAAGTGCTATTATTTCTTAATTACAACGTTGAATTATTGAGGTTAAAAAATTCCAATAATTAATTTCAATTAAAAATTGCATAGACTGAACTCATGTGCTTCATGGAAGAGGAAAGAATAAAAAGTGAAATTAAAACAAAACCACATTTAACTAAAAAGAAACCAGCAGGAATAGTTTTAGTCCTTATCTTGATTATTTTTTTTCAGGGTTAACATTTTTCTAGTTATGAGTAGAAATAAAAGAACTTACAGGTGTTTCCTGTCCCAGGTGAAGCCTACCATTTCAAACTAAATCTAAGTTTACAAAAACGATAATATGCACATGGGAAAGAAATCAAGTACAGCAAATAAACCACAGAAACTCTATACTACATATGAAAGCCAAACAATATTCACAGCAGACAGAATTCTGTACAGGGGTATTTGTGCTGGATTTTAGTATGGAATTTCAGGCCATACCCAAATCCAAAATCCCATGTGACTACCTAGCAGCCTGCAATGTTTTTCTGCATGACAGAAACCTCAGTAGTTTAAAATGAAGGCAGCAGATCCAAACGCACAGAGGAGTGTGCACAAGGAACAGCTTCTACAAGAGATATGAATAATGACACAGGTTCTTCAGATACAAGGTTCTTCTAACTAATGTATGTAGTTTTCCACTGTATAGGTGTGCAAGCAAGAAAAACAAATCCACTGAATTGTAAATAGTAAAGCAAATTTTATCATGTTAACAATAGACTTTAACTAATTATTCTAAAAAACTGCTGCAAATGGTTATAACATACATTAATCTTAATTAATAAAAATAACAGCAAAAAGCAAGTATTTCCAATTACCTTGGCTGACGATGACATCTTTGTGTCTATGGAGAGAAATGCATGGTATTACTAATATATGAAAGTATGAATCTGAAAACTTATATTATTTATCTCTAAACTGGAGCCCTCCAGATGGGTTAGCATAATTCTATGGTGATAGGACCCATTGTATTTACTGCCTGGAGATAATGACTACTGTATTCCAACAGAATTGGAGGGTAATAGACAGGGGAAGACTGATTTTGATCTTAAAATACAGTGACATCGATACTTTGGAATATAAATCAAGTTACAGTGTTAAATCACTTACATGAAAGGTTATGGATAAAAATATGCATTTTTAAAATGGAATTTTCTACATGAATCTATTTTTAGAACTTCAATGTTTTTAAGTCCTTCAATATTTTTAAAAGTAATTTGGCTTTGTATGAAATCTGAATTAAAAAAGGGAAAACTCTAATTAAGTAATGGCACAAACAGAATAATTGACTTCAAAGCTACCCAGTTAAAGAAAACTAATGTGGTAAGATAAGAATGCAGGTGTATAGAAGCCTGCAACATACACCTGTAGCTTTTCTTGGTGTCTAGAACTACACCACCCAAAAAGCATGCAGGTTCATGACTTGCAGATCAAAACATTAACCAAATTTTGGAAAAGGGGTGAAAATCAATGCAACTGCTTAGGGCAATATCCAACATTTCATCATTTTGCTCAAGGAACATGATCTTCCCCATCCTTCCCCATCTTAATTCCCACATCTGCTCCTGATGCTTTTATTTAGAACAGATTGGGTGGTGGCAGTGATGAACTCAAGGGAAAGGGAAATCCATTCCACCAGTGAGAGTGATGGACAGCACTGGTCTTCAAAACTACTATACATTTTTACAAAACTTGATATACTAACAACTAGGATAACTTTTTTGATGCCAACAAGGAATCCAGTACTTACTTGTCTGCATTCTTGCCACTTTTGGGTATCAATTTTGATGCGGAAGTTGCCCTTACTAATTTATTACGACTATCTTCTGAACTTTCCCATGCACTATGTGATTTTTCAACTGTTGACAATCTCTTCAAGCTAGAAAGACAAGCACAGTGTATTTCTATATTTAGTATATATTAAACCAAGAACTAAATGAGATACTGCAAGCAATTGTACTGGAAACAAAACAGGTCAAGCAGCAGGAGATAAAAGAAATGCCAGGATAGGCCTTTCTCCAAGCAAATCCACAGGACCCTCAGAAATAAGGATTAGATAGTGCTCTAACTGGATCTTTAAAGACAGTCAAAAGGGCAACATTTTTTAAAGCCTCTTAGCACAGTTATCAAAGGTTGCTCTAAAACACTTGGTAAAAATAAAAAGATCACTTGACTGGCATGACATTCTTATTCACAAATGTTTAAAATCAAGAAACAACAACTTAACAACTTTACCCATCCCAAATCAGGGGAAAACCAGGGGAGGTTTTTAAGTAAAGGAGCTTATGAGTCCTAGCTGGACATGTGCTCAAAGCTCTTCTTTAAACTTTTATTTTCCATCTGGTTCTGGCTGGTGGACCACTTTAATAGGATTATAGAGAACGAATGATTGCTAATCTTTAGCACAGTAAAGTAAGCTGTCACTATGAGTGACTAAAAATGAGAAAGCTTCCCTCTGAAGCCACAGCTGCCCCTGGTCTTCAAACGGTCGCTGCAAGTCCAGGAAAAACCCCAAACTGTGCACCAGTTCCATTTGGGGAAGTACAATTCAGAGATAAGGACAGAAAATCACCGAAGCCAGATGGTCCATGAACCATTGCCATGCAGTCTTGCTAGGGTTGAACCTAAGCCTGTCCCTCCCCATTCAGACCATAACAGCCTCCAGGCACTGGACAAAACCTTGACAGCATCACTTGGCTGTCCAGGGACCGAGATGTACAATTGACTATCATCTGTGTACAGATGCTACTTGACCCCATGCTGACAGATGCTCCCAGTAGTTTTATTTAGAAGTTAAATAAAGGGTGAGAGCATAAGCAGAAAGAGTGAGAACATCAAACTTGGTGGCATCCTGCAAACTAGGAGCTTCCATACCAACTGGAAACAGCCATAGAGAAAGGAGGAGAATCAGTGCAACACTGTGTCTCCCACTTCCAGTCTCCTTAGTTGGTCCAGAAAGATACCATGATCGATAGTATTGAAACCTGCTGAAAGATAAGAAGAAGCAGGATGGTTGTACCATGACCACCCTGGTTCCACAAAAGTTTATGAGTAAATGTTGTCTGAATCCAATGCTCCAGAATGAAACCTGAAGCTCCAGCCCAACCACCTTCTCAAGAACCTTCTCTTATAAGGGGAGGCTGGAGATTGGACAAATTAGGTCTAGGATTGTTGGGTCCAATAATGACTTCTTGAGGGGTGTACCACCACCTCCTTCAAGGTGAACATGATTACTGCCTCACTCAAAAAGGAATTAATCACCACATGGATCCAGCCACATGTCATCTTTTGACAAACCTTCACCAACCAGAAGGGACATGGATTTAATGAACAAGTGGCTGGATTAAAAGACCCAAGAACCTTGTCCACTAACTTGGGAGATACAGGATAAACTTCTTCCAGATAATGAAGCAAGACTGTGACTCAGTCAACTTGATAGATAGCCTAGTTAGAGTCCAATTCAGAATGAATCTGAGCAACTCCATCTATCAGATGCCTTGTTTGGTAAGACAGTGACAATATATTTGGCAGGAAATATCCTATATTCCCTTCCCTGGTGCCAAGTGATACTGTGTCAGTAAACCAGGAATGACTTTAAAATGCAGAGTTAATGTAATGAATTTATTGTGTGTAGCAGGTTTCAAAAACATAGAGTTTTTCAAATTGATAAAAAACAATGCACAAATGATTTCAAAAGCTAGAAGCCTTATTTTACCTCTATTAATCTACCTTAAGAATGTATACAATGATAAAATATTTAACACAATAAGAATTTATGACTTGGAAAAGAACACAGAGTTATGTCAGATTAGCTCTCAAACATAGGAAATGAATGATCAAGTAAATAATCAGATTAGGCTTCAGTCATTTCAGCTTTCTGAAATAAAAGCTTATGGGCTCTTATTTCTCTAGATCTGGTAAGCAGTTATACTTATACGCCTTGATGTAGAAATGTGTTCCCTAGTTGAATACACTATGCTATGATAAACTATTTTTGCAACCTTTTGATAATATTTAATCCTATTGCGACCTGTAATAAATACACTTGTGTTTCAGTAAAAGAAAAGTGTACTTCCTCAAAGAATAACTAAGTATATGTTCTGAATATCTTGAGGCTATCAAGGAAGCCTGACACCACAAAAACCCTGAATGAAGCCAGTAACTAATAAACTATTGGTTGAACTAAAATTGTATCTCATTAGGATATTTTTGAATATAGATCAGTAGCTCACAATCTGCAGTATTACAAATCTTAAGAATGCTCTTGCAATAGTCTAGATGAAACACTGAGCCCCATACTTTGGAGTTCACATAAATATTAAGCATGACATACTAAAAGTAATAAGCCTTTTGTCTGGATATTAATCATTATAGTTAACAGTTAACAGCTTAAGAAAATGTGGTTCTATTTTTGCCTGGTTTAGCAAGAAGACAGGTACAAATGAGGCTGAAAGTTAGAATACCTCACAGTTCCTACAGTTGCCCAATTAACTGCCTTGCTATGCATCCAGTTAAAACAATTTTTAAAAGACAATTTGTGCAACAGTAAGTTAATTTCCACAAGAATTTCAAAAGCTAAAAGGAAAAAGAGAAAGTGACAAAAGTTACAAAGTCAAACATTAGAAAAAAAATGAGAGTACACATTTTCTCTTTTGCTCCGTCACAAATTAACATGCGGATTGCAGGAACAAATACCTTGTACAGCAAGATACCAGACATAACAGACCAAACTCCATGTTAAAGCTAAGTTTGTACTGGATAACAGAGTTCAATGAGAAACTGTTAAACATGCGTTGGTTAGAGCTGCATAAACATCATGATTTTGCTACATGGAAAACATCTGCTGTGTCTCCAAGTACTGGAAAACTAACCAGGTACAGCTTCCCAGCAGATGGGAACATGCAGAAAAAAACACGAGTGACATATATGAAAGTTTAGATTTAATCTTTGATTCCAAGTGCTCTTGCAGAAGCAAAAGGCATATTTGCGTACACATTTTTTGCTTTTTACAGCCTTCAATCTGCTATCCATCTGAGGTAGTAGAAGGTCATCAGATCTTAAACAATTATTTAATGGAATGTAACAGCTATACTTAGGACATAAGGGTCAGCAAAAAACAGTTGTGTGAATGAAACATGAAGTGCAGATCTAATGATCCAAGGCATATTTTCTATTTCACATGAATAGGAACATGAAACTCATGTTTCAACAATCTGAAGCAGCTTTAAACAGAAGTATTAGATTCCTCCCCTTTTGCAACAATATCTCTGTATGTTTGTGTTCCACAATGATTAAAATATATGGGGTTGAATCCACAGGAAGTTAGTTGTACTAGAGTTTCAGTGAAATTAATATAGCAAAATTAATCATGAATATTTGTGTTTGATTACAATGAAATTTAAGGTGAATGTAATATGCAACTAGCCCATACCTTGGGATAGGCAACCTAGTATACTACAAATGTTGTGGAGGAAAAATTCTGCAATTCCTGATTACTTTGGCTCAGCTGTTGGGAAGCTATACTCTTCTGAGGGATAACATGTCACCCATCCCTCAGCTACCCTTCAAAAACATACTTTTAAAAAGTCATTTTGATTGTGAAGCCTCCTCCATTGGAGAAAAATGCCACCAATAGCAACTGAAATGCATAACGCTATTTTATTTATTTATTTACTTAATACATTTATATGGCTGTCCATCTCATATACATGACTCTGGGCAGCTAACAATTTAAAAAAAATCTGCTGCTAATGTATTTGGGGGGAAAAAATCCGCACAAGAGATTTCAGCCTGATTCAGATCTGTAAGTGCTGTTATCTGCCAAGGTCTCAGTGACAAATTATACACTTTACATCTTCAGCCTCTCTGATTAATAGAATCAGGTAGAAGTCACCTTTAAAAGTCTCTGATTGGGATCATGGAGAACTGTTGCCTGCCATACACTGTTAGGACAGAATAATTTATTCAATTTTTCAAATTAACTGGATCCAGCTTTGGGATTATACAGTACTAATATGCAAAATAATTTGAAGATATGTTTTAGTTTTTGTGACCTGCCTAGAAGGTTGCATGCTCTCTCTCTGTTTTTTAATGTCAAAATCTAATTAGGGTAACTGTTTAGATCATTTCAGAAACAAGCCTCAAGGCTGCTACTTTTGCTTCAAAGAGTTCAGAGTTTTCATTGTGATTCTTTTTTTGATTTTATTCTTCAAAGATGTGGGCATTCTGGAACCAGAATGCCTGGGAAATTTTGCTGTCTATTTTTCTCCTCTACCCTAAATCAGAGAAGGTGCTACAGCTACTGTTTTGCATGCACAATGTCACAACTCCAATCTTTGGCATCTATAGCTAAATGGTGCTAGGAGATTAGAAAGACCTATTCTCTATTACCTGCAGAATAACAGATACAGTAGGTAGTCAGACATGATGGAAAACAGTTTTCTAACCTGGCACCAAAGCAAAAAAGATAATACAAAGCACCCAGCAGAAAAAGGAGGAATTGCAAACCACCCAACACATTGAACAGCAACCTAAGAAACAATGTGCCAAAAAGGGTTATAATACTAATGAGAAAAATTGAAGGCTATTAGTATGTATTCATCCAAATAGCTGAATACATTATGCTCATTGAGCTATGAAATGCACTGAGGATCCAATATAGTAACTGTAGATATGGACAGTGTGATCACTCATACTGTATTTACATTCATCTTTCCCTTGTTTCCAGGAAAATGCATGGGGTGGTCTGGTTGGTAGAAGCCAGAATGCATAGCTGATGTTTAAATGGATAGTCCTTGCTACCACACGTATCCTTCTCTCCTGCCTTCAGAATGCTTTTCCTCTTTGGTTGATGTTACTTCAGGGGAACCCTCCTTAGCCAGTAACTGTTCAATAGTAGCAATCCATTTATTTATTTATAATTATGCCTTTATTTGTTAGATTTATATTCTGCCTGTCCTTCAGGGGCTCATATAATGCTTCCTCTTCCCATTTTTCCTCACACTAACAATAACCCTGACAATGACTGGACCAATGTCACCCTGTAAGTGGACTTCTAGTCCAACACCTTGATCACAACCCCACACCTTACTGTACATAATTGCTACCGAAGGGAGGTCAGATTGCTATTGAGTTTCAGACAGGCAATAAAAGTTATACAATTTCATTAAGCCTTTGATAGCTCTTAATACTATTTGGGCTTCTTTTAAATAATGTTTTTAAATATTTTGTTCTTGCTTTGTATATTACAGTGCTATTTTAAATTGAACATCATTTTAAATGTTCCTAATAAACATTTTCTGGGGGAAAAGTGGCTCAGTGGAGAACTGTTACTCTCCAGCAACAAGCAGCATGAACTCCAAAAGGAGTTCAAAAGAAGGATGGAAATCTTTTGGGAAAAGATTTTAAAAGACATATGCATGCTTTTAATGGGGAGCAAAGCATAAGGTTAGTATCATCGCAATTGCTTCCTAGCTCTGTATTTGGGTACTTAGGAAACCTTTTGCCTGGAGCAGAGCTCTTGACTTCTGGGGTCTGCCTGTGTGTTGGGAGAATCTGTGCAGAGGGTTGGGGAGAAGGTGAAGGTGATGCTTGAGATTGTGGGTTTTGATCACTAGAATGAGGGTCCTCTTTTTTCTCTCTTTGTCCTTGATGTTTTTCCTTCTTTTTTTCTGTACCGCTGCAAAACAAAGTATAAAAAGGTGTGTGTGTGTATATATATATATATATATATATTTATTTATAAATATAAATAAAATATTTTTAAAAAGCAAACAAATAGGGAAAAAGCCATTAAAAGTTAATCAGGTTAATTACAGAAGAACCAGATATTTAAATAATTTTCTTCATCCCGCTTTTGCATTAAGAACTTTAATTTACCTATTAAACAAGATGGATACTTGGTCTAAGTATTTAGTGAACAATTATATATTACCTGATCCATGGAATTCATCACCACCCTGTCCCTGTCTATATCATACTGGTTATGATAAGCTATATTTTTTCCCCAGCAACATTCTGTAGATTTCAAAAAACAAACTACAAATTAACTTTCAGCATTTCTATAATCAATCTTAAGGCAATTTATCAGAAAATATTCTACCAATATAAAATATATGAATATTATTATAATAGCCGTATTAGCAGCATTTTCTTGCAGGGACTAGGTGCTTTCACAATATTTATCTACAGTGAATCAAATATTATTTGTTTAGTTTTCTTTTTACATCCAAGTTTCCTTTTTGTCCTAGATGTGGATACATTTGACAGACACTTAGGTTGTTAAGAAATGGAGTGGCATATAAACAAACAATGACTTCCTACAAATAGTACTCCTGGGTTTTTTATTTACTATTCTACAAATTAGCACAACTGTAGAATAATTTCTCTTAAAAGAAAGCATACCAAATCCGATTATTTTACACCAAGTCAATGAAAATAAATTCTTATCATTGACATAACTGAACAAGCTGGCCAAGATTAATGGGTTTGAGTTCTTATAATAATGAGAGGATTACTTATTGCCCATCCCTATGCTGTATAGTTCCTCCAGTAGGTACTAAATCAGAAAATATTGAGATAAAAATTATGCTACTAGCTTACACAACAGCAATGAAAAATATGTTCCCCATGGACTATGGGGAACTTGTGAAATCTCACTATCTCGCTCTGCTTCCTTTCTAAAATCAAATGGCCATGTGCCTGAGAATTGTAATTTTAAATAAACAGTCCTGTTGAATGAAGTCAGTGGCCCATCTAGCTCTGCATTCTATGTCCAAGAATAGCCAAACAGATGCATTCAGAAAACACAAATATGGAAACGAGCTTGATAGCCTTCTTCCACTGTTGTTCCCTAGCAAATGGTTTGCACTCTGTTGTTCTGAAAGAAATAAACAGCCATCAAGACTAGGAACTCCTGAGAGCTTGATTCCCCTGAATCTGTTCAGTCCCCTTTCAGAACAATCTAAACTGATGTTTCCTATATCTGACAGCAACAGAGTCTGCAATTTAACTACACATTGTATATGGTATTTTCTGTTATTGGTTCTGAATTTTTCCAGTTTTAATTTGAATACTGGACACTGAGTTCTAATCTGAGAGAGGAGTGAAATTTGCTATTTTCCATACCATGGATGATTTCATACCCTTTAAAATATTTTCCCCATACTCTTGTGGTACAATATACTAATACAGAATATGCAAATAACATCTTGGAAGAACAATAAAACACACAAACTGAACACAAATACACATTCTTATTTTTCTTTAATATATACGAGTACAGGTAGGCCTCAATTAACGACTGCCCTGTTTGGTGACCAAAATTATGACAGTGCTGAAAAAGTAACTTTAAGACGACTGGTCCTCAAACTTAGGACCACTGCAGCATCCCCATGATCATGTGATCGCCATTCAGGTGCTTTGCAACTGGAACACATTTACAGCCATTGCAGCGTCCCGCAGTCATGTGATCACCATCTGTGAGCTTCACAGCCGGCTTCCAACAAGCAAAGTCAATGGAGAAGCCAGTAGTAAAATTGCAAGTCACGGTCATGTGATGTCACACTTAATGACCATGAGTGATTTGCTTAACGACTGCAGTGAAATGACACTGTAAGTCTAGCATGGTCACGTGATGTTTCGCTTAATGACTGTCAGTGACAGACTTGCTGGTCCCAATTGTGTTCATTAAGTGAGGACTACCTGTATATAATACTATATAGTTGTATACAGGTGAAACTCGAAAAATTAGAATATCATGCAAATGTTCATTTATGTCAGTAAGGCAACTCAAAAGGTGAAACCAATATATGAGATAGACGCATTACATGCAAAGCGAGATATGTCAAGCCTTACTTTGGTATAATTGTGATGATTATGGCGTACAGCTTATGAAAACCCCAAATTCACAATCTCAGAAAATTAGAATATTACATGACATCAATAACACAAGGATTGGAAACAGAACAATATCGGACCTCTGCAAAGTATAAGCATGCATATGTACTCAGTACTTAGTTTGGGCCCCTTTTGCAGCAATGACTGCCGCAATGCGGCGTGGCATGGATGCGATCAGCCTGTGACACTGCTGAGGTGTTATGGAAGACCAGGATGCTTCAATAGCGGCCTTCAGCTCCGCTGCATTGTTCGGTCTCATGTCCCTCATCTTTCTCTTGGCAATGCCCCATAGATTCTCTATGGGGTTCAGGTCAGGCGAGTTTGCTGGCCAATCAAGCACAGTAATCCCATGGTCATTGAACCAGGTTTTGGTACTTTTGGCAGTGTGGGCAGGTGCCAAGTCCTGCTGGAAAATGAAGTCAGCATCCCCATAAAGCTCGTCTGCGGAAGGAAGCATGAAGTGCCCCAATATCTCCTGGTACACGGCTGCGTTGACCCTGGACTTAATGAAGCACAGTGGACCAATACTAGCAGATGACATGGCTCCCCAAATCAACA
The DNA here is from genome assembly GCF_059951505.1 of Python bivittatus. NCBI lineage: Eukaryota > Metazoa > Chordata > Lepidosauria > Squamata > Pythonidae > Python > Python bivittatus. The sequence goes on along the minus strand of NW_028277030.1, from coordinate 115,660,150 downwards.
CAGACTATGGAAACTTCACACTGGACTTCAAGCATCGTGCATTGTGTGCCTCTCCATTCTTCCTCCAGACTCTGGGCCCTTGGTTCCCAAATGAGATGCAAAAGTTGTTCTCATCAGAAAAGAGGATTTTGGACCACTGGGCAACAGACCAGTTCTTTTTTTCTGTAGCCCAGGTAAGATGCTTCTGACGTTGTTTGTTGTTCAGGAGCAGCTTGACAAGAGGAATATGACATTTGAAGCCCATGTCCAGGATCCGTCTGTGTGTGGTGGCTCTTGATGCACTAACTCCAGCCTCAGTCCACTCCTTGTGAAAGTCCCCAACACTTTTGAATGGCCTTTTCCTGACAATCCTCTCCAGGCTGCGGTCATCCTGCTGCTTGTGCACCTTTTTCTACCACACTTTTCCCTTCCACATAACCTTCTATTGATGTGGTTTGATACAGCACTTTGGGAACATCCAACTTCTTTTGCAATTACCTTTTGGGGCTCTCCCTCCTTATGGAGGGTGTCAATGATGGTTTTCTGCACAACTGTCAGGTCACCAGTCTTTCCCATGCTTGTGATTCCTACTGAACCAGCCTAAGAGACCATTTAAAGGCTCAGGAACTCTTTGCAGGTGTTATGGATTCATTAGCTGAGCCTAGAATATTGAACCTTTTCACACTATTCTAATTTTCTGAGATTGTGAATTTGGGGTTTTCATAAGCTGTACGCCATAATCATCACAATTATACCACAGTAAGGCTTGACATATCTCGCTTTGCATGTAATGCGTCTATCTCATATATTGGTTTCACCTTTTGAGTTGCCATACTGACATAAATGAACATTTGCACGATATTCTAATTTTTTGAGTTTCACCTGTATTTTTATTTGTGTACTGTATGTTTGTATATTGTTTTGAATCTGTTTTTAACACTATACATCTCCAAAGCTACAGTGGGGCAAAAAAGTATTTAGTCAGCCACCAATTGTGCAAGTTCTCCCACTTAAAAAGATGAGAGAGGCCTGTAATTTCCATCATAGGTATACCTCAACTATGAGAGACAAAGTGAGAAAAAAAATCCAGAAAATCACATTGTCTGATTTTTAAAGAATTTATTTGCAAATCATGGTGGAAAATAAGTATTTGGTCACCTACAAACAAGCAAGATGTCTGGCTCTCACAGACCTGTAACTACTTCTTTAAGAGGCTCCTCTGTCCTCCACTCGTTACCTGTAGTAATGGCACCTGTTTGACCTTGTTATCAGTATAAAAGACACCTGTCCACAACCTCAAGCAGTCACACTCCAAACTCCACTATGGCCAAAGTGGGATCAAAATGATCACAAGAACGGTGAGCAAAAATCCCAGAACCACACAGGGGGACCTAGTGAATGACCTGCAGAGAGCTGGGACCAAAGTAACAAAGGCTACCATCAGTAACACACTACGCTGCCAGGGACTCAAATCCTGCAGTGCCAGATGTGTCCCCCTGCTTAAGCCAGTACATGTCTGGGCCCATCTGGAATTTGTTAGAGAGCATTTGGATGATCCAGAAGAGGATTGGGAGAATGTCATATGGTCAGATGAAATAGAATGTTTTGGTCTAAACTCAACTCGTTGTGTTTGGAGGAGAGAGAATGCTGAGTTGCATCCAAAGAACACCATACCTACTGTGAAGCATGGGGGTGGAAACATCATGCTTTGGGGCTGTTTTTCTGCAAAGGGACCAGGACGACTGATCCGTGTAAAGAAAAGAATGAATGGGGCCATGTATCGTGAGATTTTGAGTGAACACCTCCTTCCATCAGCAAGGGCATTGAAGATGAAACGTGGCTGGGTCTTTCAGCATGACAATAATCCCAAACACACCACCCGGGCAATGAAGGAGTGGCTTCATAAGAAGCATTTCAAGGTCCTGGAGTGGCCTAGCCAGTCTCCAGATCTCAACCCCATGGAAAATCTTTGGAGGGAGTTGAAAGTCCGTGTTGCCCAGCGACAGCCCCAAAACATCACTGGTCTAGAGGAGATCTGCATGGAGGAATGGGCCAAAATACCAGCAACAGTGTGTGAAAACCTTGTGAAGACTTACAGAAAATGTTTGACCTCTGTCATTGCCAACAAAGGATATATAACAAAGTACTGAGATTAACTTTTGATATTGACCAAATACTTATTTTCCACCATGATTTGCAAATAAATTCTTTAAAAATCAGACAATGTGATTTTCTGGATTTTTCCCCCCATTTTGTCTCTCATAGTTGAGGTATACCTATGATGAAAATTACAGGCCTCTCTCATCTTTTTAAGTGGGAGAACTTGCACAATTGGTGGCTGACTAAATACTTTTTTGCCCCACTGTATATGGGGTCAGGCAGCCTTAGAAATTTGATAAATAACAAAGAAAATGCAGAAATATCTCTACATTTTCATGCAGACTACCCAAAGCTAGATTTAGTCTAAAGCAGAAATGGAATGAAATAAATGTCTGCCCACAATTAAACAATAAGCACACAGTGCCCTGGTGCAGCTCATTTGTAGACATTACTCCTTCTTTCATATACTTTCATACTTGCTGTTTTCCCATACCATATCTTTCTTCGTGTTTCTTTCCTTCAGTTTTACTTTTTACATAGCTTATCCTGTCTCATTCAGATGGGTATGGGTATGGGGAGACTATTTTTATCCTCAGATCACCGGAGGTAAGGCAGAATATTTATGTGATAAATGAAATATATTTTTAAACTTTACATACGTTATTTGAAATTAAAGCACACATACACAAAGCATTCAATTTTTCACTCTAAATTTAGCCTCCTATTTTGATTTTTCTAATCTAGAAATATGACCAAAAAAAGTAAATTGACTAGAATTATATAACTGTATCTGCTTACTTTGGATTTGGTTTTTAAAATGTTACTTTACTGTTTAAATTAACATTATTCCATGTTTTGACAAGAAAATTAAGTTGACACTACAATCACTATTTATATGAAGATGGGACTCATTCACAGATAATTTACCAGATGGCGAATCCCTAAGAATGCTACAGTCTTACGTCTTATTTTTTGGTGTCTTGAATAAAAAATCTCCTCCAAGAATCTCCCTTGAACAGGTTTCTGGAGACAAAAGGAAACTGACAGAAGTGGGGAAAATACATCCTACTTTACAGAGCAGTAGCATTAAACTTGCACAGTAACAGCTAATAGACTCAGAAAGTATAGAGGGCACCTGCTTAACTCTTCTCCATTATGATGAGATACACAGTAGTAAACCACACACGTTTCCCCCCTCCCCAATTATTGGGCTAACCAACATGTACCCATGTTGCATTGGAATGCCACCTTTCAATATAATGGATTCTTATTCTCTCTTGCATTTTTCCATAAACCCCCAAAATCTACTCTCAAGATTGGGAGACAATGGAGAAGATTTTAGGACTGTGGAAAATCGAAGTGGAAGTACACTGATGTAACACTGGTTTTAATCCTTACAATACTAAAGTAAATTTGCATCTTTGTTTACAAATTAGCAGATGCAAGTTTAATACAAATTTGAGTCTGCTTTTTGGCAATGTTTTTCCTCTCTAATAATGATATATAAAGTTGTTACCTTAGAACACCATATATCAGCCATTGGCTAGTCCAAGAGTTTCACATACCTTTCTTTATCTTGTGTATCCAATACTATAGAAGGAAAGCTGAGTTACTGTGTTTTTGTGATCCTTAAAGCCTCCCAAGATTATGATGCAGAAATTTACTATTAGTATCAAAATACTAATTTTTAGTAGCATGACATTTTATTTTTCAACTAAGGGCTAAAATATGAGCTGCTTCTAGGCTTACTACAACTATTTTGCGTAATGAACCTCACCTCTCAAAATAGGCCACAAATTTTGACTCACGTTCCTTCAAAGCCTGAAAAATACTATACAGGTAGACCTTGAGTTAGACGGTAACTGGGACTGGATTTTCCATCACTAAGCAATGTAGTTGTCAGTCAAAACATCACATGAGCGCATTGCTTAGCGACAGCAATCCCAGCACTCCCCATTGCTGTCCCTAACCAAATCCCACCAGTCGTTAGGCAAGGACCCACCCTGATCCAAGCCATTCCTGCTTGGTCTCTCCCTGCCCTGAGCCTCAGTAAAGAAAGGGGCTACCTCCCCCCACCCATCTCCCCGCCCGTCTCTGCCCTTTTGGCTGCCCTGTACAGCGGCGTTCCTCAGTGGCAGCAGCAGCGATGGCGGCACTGGGGCTGAAGTAGAGGCCTGGGGCCTTCAGCAGTTTCAGCTGGCTGCCACCATCCCAGGCCTCAACTTTACCTCTGCACCGCCAAGTGCCACCTCAAGCCCTGCGCCGCAGCCAGCCATCCCAGCCCCACATTGCAAAGCCCCTGCCACCCTGCACTCCGCAGGCCCTGCTGCGCCCAGCTAACCTTAGCCGTCTTCATCCTGCTGCAGGCGAGGCATGCCTGGCCTGGCCTTTTGTGAGGCAGCTGCTGGCTGCACCAGGCCTTCAAGCATGCCCTATTCTTGTGATGCTTCAGAAAGCCTTTGAAAAGCTTCTGAGGCCTTCCAAAGCATTGCAAGAATAGGGAGCACTATTTGGAGAATGGCACAAGTGGCCTTGGGAAGAAGGCCTGGCGCAGCCAGCAGCTGCCTCGCACAGGCCCATTCCAGGCATGCCTCATCAGCAGCAGGAGGAAGACGGCTAGGGTTAGCTGGGCACAGCAGGGCCTGTGGAGTGCAGGGCAGCAGGGGCTTTCTGCTGTGGTGGTTGGTGGGCCTTGAGGCAGCACTCCTCAATGGCATTGGTGCTGGGGCTGAAGTAGAGGCCTGGGGGCAATGGTGGCCACCTGGGACTGCTGAAGACCCCAGGCCTCTACTTCAGCCCCAGCACTGCTGCCGAGAAGTGCTGCTGGGCAGGGCAGCGAAAAGGGCAGAAATGGTGGGGATAGGGGGTGTGGGGAGTTGAAGCGCTCCTGCAGTCATAAGTATGGGCGGGCTGCCAAGCACCTGAATTTTGATCATGTGACCGCAGGGGCACTGCAACAGCAATAACTTTGGGGACCAGGTGTAAGTACCATTTGTTCAGCACCACCATAACTTTGAACAATTGTTGAACAAACAGTAACTCAAGGACTACCTGAACTATATCATCTCCTAGTCCTTGAAATTAAACACAAAAAGACAGCTGGGATGCGCAGGGTAGAGAGATTAAGAAGGGAAAAGTGGTGGCAGATTTTTGAATTAACCTGCTTACCAGACAATCTGTTTAATCGCTCGTATCAATGTATTCCATTGAAAAAGAGAGTGTAAACTATACCTTTTAGCAGCAGATGAGAGGGTTTTTTTCCCAGCAATAGGAATGGAGGGACTACGATTATTTTTTCTGTTTCCTGTGCTTCCATTGGTGATGCAGGACAAAGAGATAGCTTCACGGAGAGCAGGCTGACCTAAACAAATACAGTAAGAAAATAATTTGAAGTTTTCCAAATACTCATTTGAATTTTACATTGAGTTTTATTGCATTAAAGATGCAGTATGTTTTTGACAGAAACAAAACGTTTCAAAAATGTTTATGTTCTGTCAAAACACAGTATGTTTTGTTTTGACAGAACATAAAATTAAAAAAACCCTGCACGATTAGTATATACATAGCAGTTTATTAGTCAACAACTGCATGTGGGCAAAATTTAAATAAAAATTGTCTTTTCAAGATTGTTTGAATCAACAAAGTAGCACTTGGAATAACAGTTCTAATTTATTTTTTCCTCTTCATTTTTCAGGAACAAACACTTTTCTTAGTACAGTATAAAATGTGTTTGTTTTTGAACTATTAGTCTACATGGAAAATTCTATGAATTAGTTGACAAGATCTTGATATGTATTTGATAAGCAAATGGAAAACTCCAAAGATAGTATTAGGGGTAGAAAGAAACCAAATAGCATCAGATTATTTAGATGCCCTTCATTGTTATAATAAATAATGTACTTTAAAATAATGGAACATGATATATCTATTATGTCCAGAGAAAACACATAGTTGCAGTTAATTAACAGAGCATCATTTCATGGACTAGAACAATACCCTGTTGGATACCTGGAACTGGGAACCCTTTTTGGTTATCCTTTTAAATCTGCTTTAAAACAAGCTTTACAGAAAACTATAGAAGCAGGAAGATAGATGACTGGAATGCAAATAAAAAATTCAGTAACATAGCACACAGCTCATTTGAAGGCCTATATTATGGCAACACATGCAAGAAAGAAGCAATTTATTCCGCACATATTGCATTAGCAAGTTCACATCCAGCAGAGCTTTGCCAGGTTGTTAGGATTTAATTTAAGTCCTTCCAATTTAAATTTGCTCCCAGAAACTTTGTCTGTGATGCTTGTACAGAGGTATTTTCTAATAACTTTTTTTACATAGCCAGGCTGACCTGGACTGCAGAGTAAGACAATGGGGTGCTTTTAAGTCCTGAAGATATGGATAAGCTGCTTGGGGCAGCATGGTTCATCATCTATCCTTTGGACTTTTGCTCAATATTTCATCATGCATGGAAATTATGGAATATTGACAATTTATTTTATTAATGTCTCACTGAGGGACAGAAGGCATGTTTAAAGTAGGCAATGTTTGTTAAAAGGTCTACCCTGGGTCCTTTGGTGATAGACCAGTCTCCAAGATCCTGGGGTTGGGAATTGTGATAAAGAAAATTGTGCCAATTATCTTCAAAAATTCTGAGAGTATACAGATTAGCTGTGCCCATTTCAAACTGCCTCTAAGCAAGGTCTGGGGTTGAGATGGCCCAGCAGTTGGGCTGACAGATGGCATTAATCAAACACAATGTTTTTCTCTCAGTGACTTTCAATACTATTGACTACAGTCTCTTTTTGGACAGCCTGAGGTATTTGAGAATGGGGAACTGCATTGCAATGATATCAATGATAACTCCTCAAAACAGGAGCAGTTCCATGGAGTTCCTCAAGGCTCCATTCCATCATCTATACATCTGATACTGGATGTTACCAATATGCTGATGATACTCAAATCTATTTCTTCACTACATCATTCCCAGGTTATGGCATTATCTCTCTAAATGTATGCCTGCAGAGAGTAGTGGGTTCAATGAAAGTTAATAAACAGTTTTTTCATTAAAAGATTCTATCCCAACTTCTCTATGGGATCCCATATGGGTGGAAGGTATAACAGACAAACTGAAGATAATTCAATCCATCTTTTTATAGAGCTATTATTGATGTTCCCAGGTGTGTATTATATCCTATCTTGTGCTTAGAAACTGGGTCTCTCCCAGTGGTATGCAAAGCTTGGGCACTTGTTTTTCTCAGACAGATTTAACTGAGTTGTTATTATATAGGGTCCCCCCACCTCTCACTGTGAGATGCTTTCCCTACTTTCTGGTCGCAAAGTTGTTTTATACTGCTATCAATGAGCCCAGTTTTGTGTCAAGCTAATTTTATTTACCCAAAATCTGATCTTATCATGGATTTTACTGTATTGTTCACTTGCCAATGGTCATAAGATATGTTGTTGTAGCTCTAAACAAACAAACAAACAAAAAACACTGAAATCAGCAAGATAAAGGTGCTAATTGTGAACGTTTATATTCTGGAAGATGGGAAGGATTTTCTTGTTCTGGATGAGGTTAAACCTCCCCAGAAAGAGTAGTGTCCAATTTGAAAATATTCTTGGATCCTGGTCTCACCTAGTGCCTCAAGTCAAAGGCTATGGTTAGGAGTGCTTTTCACAAGCTGCAATCAATATAGTAGTTTTGCCCAATCTTTGAAAAGAATGATCTCAAACCAATGGTACGTTAGCTGGTAACCTGCAGAGGCATTACTGAAGTATATCTTATTTAGGACTGTTTTCGTATGTAGTTCAAAATTTCACTTAGCTTAAAATGTGGTAGCTAAATTAATCTCCAGGGATACTAATAGAGACCATACTATACTGTTCTTCAACAGTTGCACTGGCTGCCCTTTACTTGAACCCATAGGTTTTCAGGTGATATATTGTCTTTAAAACTCCTTTGGGCTTTAATTTAATTAACAAGAGTGTGGATATTTAGGCACAAGGACATTTTTCTCTCTGTGATCCTCAATCCTTATTAAGGTTATCAGGAGAGGTCTATCCTATGGTGCCCCTGTTTGTTTGGTGGGGACTTAGGACCAGACTGATTATGTGCCATCAATTCATTTTTAACACCTACTGACCACAAAGATAGATTGGGATCAGGCTTTCTCAATGATTGCCTCTTTTAGAACACACTGCCTTAGTGCAATGGTCTGTGGTAATGACCTTGGGAGATAGGAGGAAGAGCCACAGCCTAGATAACCATCATGCAAAAGGTATCTCAGCCCACAGAAGGAAAAGGGCTGTGAGAAGGATCTCAGAAGGGATTCTCCCTAGTTTCTGGGAAAGTAAAAATAAAGGAGGGGAGAAGTGCTTTCAGACTTGCAAGATTCTGTTACTGTAACCTTACAATAAAGGTAGTGGAGTCCTTGGGGTTCTCTGAGCTTGGCTGTTTTCTTGCAAATGTTTTGTTACCCGGCTAGGTAACATCTTCAATGCTAGAATGGAATGGGGTTTGCTGGCATGCCCTGCCAGTGTTGGTGGGGGAGTGGTTTTTTTTATTTTTTTTTATTTTATTATAGTTGAAACTATAGTTTCAACTGGGAAACTGTTAGCATCTTAGATCAAGCTAAATCCAAAAATGCGAGGGAATTCCTGGAAGCTTGGTATTCAGACAAGACAGCCATCAACAGGCACACAGAGATAAACAACATCTATACACTATTCAAAAGAGACAATAAAAAGCAAAACAAAAGACCAGAACACCTCCTCACCAGCAATCATCACCCGGATAAGCAGAGATTAGCATCAAGATTATCGCCAGACATACAATCAACAGTAAACAATACCCTAATCAAGGAACTACCAGAAGGAAAAAAAAATAAAACAAAACAAAACCCACTCCCCCACCAACACTGGCAAGGCAAGCTATTATATATAAACAGAGAGCAAACCCCATTCCATTCTAGCACTGAAGATGTTACCTAGTCGGGTAATGAAACATTTGCAAGAAAACAACCAAGCTCAGAGAACCCCAAGGACTCCACAGTTCAACCCTGAGCTACACATATTCACTTCTAATAAAGGTAGTGTTAGAACATGGTTTGTGCTTCTTGCCTGGACTCACTCAAAGAGCTGACACTTAGGTGCCTATCATAGAACTATAAAAGCCTATTTCTGGCTTTTAATAATATTTTGAATATATTAAATGTAAGTAACGTTTTAGGGGACGCGGTGGCACAGCAGCTTAATGACACTGAAAGCTGCCACCCAGCTCCGTGCGGCAGAGTGAGCTCCTGTCTCCTCCCTAGCTTCTGTCAACCCAGCAGCTCGAAAGCATCTGCGAGTAGATAAATGGGTACTCTCACCCCAGTGGGAGGAAAAAGGCTGGCAGCGCCTTGCATGGGAGACGGGACCAGTTGCCAGTAGTGCGGAGGCCGGATACGCCCGAAAAAGGCGCGAAGCAATGGAAACCCCGCCTCCTGCACTTGCCAGCTGGGCTCCGCTGTAGGAAGGAGGCAATGGCAAACCACTTCCGAAACACCTTGCCTTGAAAACTGCAGGACTCGTCCAGGCAGTTGCCGCAGAATCGGTCACGATTGAGTGCGGATTTAAAAAAAAAGTAACTTTAGATGGTTTTAATTGAGAATAATAGTGATAATAATAAATGTCTTGCCCAACGTTTGACAATTTGCTAAAGTCAAAAGGACTCAATTTGGGCCATTCATCTGAGTGGGTCAACTCCAAGTGCAATGAAATCTGGATGCTATTCATAATCTTTTATAGATGAAATGCAAAATCTCTGCCATCTCTCCTGAGAGCTTTGGCTTAGCAACTGTGATGGAATGGAATTATGAAGGCCAGGCTCAGGGAGATAAACATTTTCTTAGCTCGCCAGAACAGCGTGGGAGGAACAAGAGGATGAGACTGGCACCTCCCTGAGGAATTCACACTGTTGTGGCTGGCTGACTTGGGAGATGGGGTTTGAGTCTGGGAAGATTGATGTCAGGCCTAGCCCAAGGAACTCCAAGAGACAATGCCAATTCAGTCCAGCTATGTTTATTAGCTACAACCTCTAGCAAGAATCTTCCCAGACTGAAACCCCAGTTCCCAAAGTCCTCCAGCCACAACAGTGCGAATTCCTCAGGGAGGTGCCGGTCTCATCCTCTTGTTCCTCCCATGCTGTTCTGGCGAGCTAAGAAAATGTTTATCTCCCTGAGCCTGGCCTTCATAATTCCATTCCATCACAGCAACCTATTTTTAAAAGCAGTCAAAAGCTTGTAATTTTGGCAACCAGATGGCTATTATTTCATCAATGTATTTCTTATTACTGCTTCAACAGCATTTACCTCTTGTACCCAAAATGGATAAAATTTACCAACATATGTGTATGAGTATGCATGTTTATTTAAAGTGGGTTTATGATAATGATGATAAAGGAAGGTACATTATATGTAGCAGCTATTCTACTGCACTTAGTATGCATGTTCTTAACTTAGGGGATCCAGAAATACAGAGCATATATTGGGCGGCGGGGGGTGGGGGGGGATGCAAAAAAGCAAGTTTAAAAATTAAACAATGGACAAACTCTAGAGATATATCCTAAAGAAAAAAGTGTTCTCATGAAGATATTTCATGGGAACACTCTCAAATGTCAGAGAGATTCCTGTGAAATCAATTCAGCATCAAAGAATGCTTCTTTTTATGATGTGGATTAAGGACACTTTGGCTAAGTGCAACTGAACACTATTAACAATTTTTTGTAGATCCTTCCCAGAGATGGAAAAGCATGTGCTCTTGACTATAAAGAAAGTTTTTTCCATTCCCATTATCATAATAGATCAGTATCTCTACATTTCCAGTCAGACATTAAAAGGTTACCATGGTTAATTTCATTTATATCACATGTAGGCACTCTACATGAGGCACTCAGCAGCAGTTCTTTCTACAACCCCAAGAGCCCCTGGAACCAGGCCACTGTTTTCCCCAATCTAACAGTTGAAGAGAAATAATGAACTGAAGTAGGACTGCTGTAAAAGAGGATAGGGATAAAGCTCCTTCTCCATTCCAACAATCCATTTCAAGACTGCTCTTTCCCCAGAGACAACAATAGTCTACATTTATGGATTCTGCAGTAGGGTCCTTTGCATTCATAAGCTGAAGAAAAATGCATGCTGAAATGAAGCTCAGTAGGAGAAATTAATCTACATTTTACTCAATAGATGCATAAAAGTATATTGTACAGTAGCATGGTATGACTTGTAAAAAAGAACAATACACTTTTATGCATCTGTTAGATGCATAATATTAAAAGTAGATTAATTTTAATATTTATGGAAGCTTATAAAAATAATATAAAGCTGTTGCTAAAGAAATAGCAAAACAGAACACTAAAATATGAAACAAAATAACCATAGCATAACCATAAAACACTAGAAACAAGAAAAGTTAACAAATCAAGAATGCAAGTGCTAGTTTATCCTACTGAAAAAAATCAAATCTTATACGGTATATGCTTGCGGAACCTGGAACTTACTATGGTGAGGGAAAATATTTTAAATTAAAATGCCGCGTTTCATGAATTCATCTACTATATCTTAGACAACAGGACTTATCTAATGAATTCATTTAGAAGAATGTGGCCATTAAGGTATCCTGACTTTAAGACAGAGTCAAGTATTAAAAATTAAGACCTGCATGCTGAACCGGAAATGTACGGACTGCCATCAGCAACCTGATGGCAAAACACTGAAAAAAAAATCTGCCTGCCTGCACTGGATATGTGGACACAGATGTTATCATGTAGTGAGCTTGGTATGTTTAATAGTGCTTAAACAGATTGGTTTGTTTAAAGTGCTTAAAGGAAGGAACCAAATGTGCTCCACAAAATTTTGATAAAACACTGTAGTGTTTTACAATATTTTTGAAATAATAAATAGGTCAGAGTAGAATCTTAACAGATGGGCTACCAATAGTATATACATTCTCCTGAAACAAAGAATAACATTTTCTTTATTTGGAATAATAAGCATTTTCAGTATTTTGCTATACTATTTTTACATGCTGTCAAAAACACCAATATTAGTTTTTTAATGAGATTTTGAACCTTCCAGTAAGTGAACAGTCCTCCACCTGAACTGCCTGCCTCAATGTCACATTTGTCAGTCTAAACTGTGTAACTAATATGTGTTTGCTTAAGCCAGCTCTAAGCTCCCTTTCTGTACAAACACTGTGAACACTTGTGCACTGCAGGCAGAAGAAAGAGTTGTGCAAAGATCCAGTATCATTGCTCTTTCCAGAGCAAGTTGTCTCGGCTACCTATCTTAAAAATGTACTGGGCATTCAACAATATTTCCTATAAGCATTTTTAAATTTGTAAGTTAAATTTTAAAACTACTTTAAACTGTTACTGGATGAAGCAGAATCTACTCTAGGCTTTTCTCAACTTCTTTTATTTTCACATTGAAAACAAGACTGTTGAGCATTGTTTGCCACTAAATCTGCTTTAATTAAATGCCTGGTTTTATTGCAGTTTTCATTGTATTTTCAGAACTTGACCATTTTAAAATATATGCAACTCACCAAGCTTTTTTTTTTCAAAAGAAAGAAATCAAATTATTTGATACTAATCAATATATACTTGTGAATGCACTCAAAGTTCCTCTAACAACATGCAATATGATGCATTTCAATTTTTGCTCATTTCTTCCCCCAAAGAGTGATGAATTCCTTATTGCTTTTTTCTGCTATAAGCCACTGTTCCAAAGGTTCCCCAGTGAAGAAAAGCCACATCTCAGGGAAGCGAAGGGACAGTGAGACATGAAATTTCTGTATCATTCATGATCAAAAGTCTGACCCATAAGTGGAAAGAACATCGTTTTAAAAGGTCATTTCAGATGACCAAGGTTGATTATAAACAGATACTGGTTATAATCTCTACTCTGTGTCACTGACATCCACAAAGAGAAGCCAACCATCTTAAAGGCAGGCTATGTATTAAGGTCAACTTTATTTGCCCCAATGACACTCAATATTTCCATGAGTCACTACAAATAAATAGCTTCCTCTATGCATGTAGCTGCTACAGAGGGCATTCTAAGCAGCCAAATGGAGCTGAATTACCTGAAACCACCGTAACAGAAGAGCACTCTTGTGCATCCCATATACAGAACTAATTAATGGTATGATGCACATCAAATACAGGCATGAACTGCCTAAACAACAGCCGTTGTTATCATTTGACTCAGGACTGGAGCCAGATGAGACCTGAATATGAAATGGGTTCCTGTGTATGGGTGACAAAGATTAGAGTCAAACTGTAGGAGATCAAAGTGGTGAAAATGCCTTCCACAGATAATGAACTCCATTCTGATTGTGATAATTTTCCTAGAATAATATCTGCCAAATTCATGAGAGACCTTTCATTAAAGCTCTGCCAAATATCCAACTGTGTGAATAAAAGATAACTTAGATTAAGGTAAAGTCCTCCACAACCTTTTTTTCTTTTTACAGGCACATAATTGGAGAGCCAAAATGGTCTTTATTAATAAAGCTGGAGAATTTCAAAAGGAATTTTTTTGCAATAATCTATCAAACAAAATTATTGAACAAACAATTTTTAAAGGAAGCTAATTTTATTTTTTTAAAAACTGTAACAGTTCTAAACTAGAAATGATTAAAATAATGGCAGAAGAAACATGCCTGAAGTTGACTCTCTACATCAGAGCCCACTGCAATGCATGTCTCAAAGAAATACTAACTTAGTCCAAAGCATGGAAAAGAGAATTGCTTGGTAACCCACAGTGACTTACTTGATAGACACTTTTGGATAAAGTTATTCATATCTGTTCCAATATAAAAGTTGAAATTTTACAGAGTTACGTAAAGCAGTACTAAATAGCATACCTCTGCATCTGTGTATCCAGGTAGAGTAGATAAATTTTAATTTGTGTAGCCTGATGATGCACACGGGATTCTTGGAGAAGTGAAATGAAGATAACCAGATATATACTTAATCCAAGCCCTTCTTAATAAAGCCCAGACGTGGCTGGCTGAGTGGAAGCTGTTATATGTTTTGGCATGAGAGAGTGTGAATCCAACATAATTTGGAGTTCTGTATGGTAAGTTCCCCCTTCATGGATCACTGCCTTGTCATGGCGAAGGGGCTTGCGTAACTCAGTGAAGCCATGAGCTATACCATGCAGGGCCACCCAAGACGGACAGGTCATGACAGAGAGTTCTGACAAAATGTGGTCCACTGGAGAACGAAATGGCAACCCACTCCAGTATCCTTGCCAAGAAAACCCCATGGACAATGTTAAAAGGCTAAAAGATATGACGCCGGAAGATGAGCCCCTCAGGTCGGAAGGTGTCCAATATGCTACTGGGGAAGAGCGGAGGGCAATTCCAAGTAGCTCCAGAAAGAGTGAAGCAGCTGGGCCAAAGCCGAAAGGACGTTCAGCTGTGGATGTATCTGGAAGCGAAAAGAAGGTCCGATGCTGTAAAGAACAATATTGTATAGGTACCTGGAATGTAAGATCTATGAACCAAGGCAAGCTGGATGTGGTCAAACATGAGATGACAAGATTATAATGGAAAATCGTACTAAAAGAATGCACAAAAAGAAGAAGTAAAACAATATTGAAAGAAACTATTTCAGATGTTTAAAGAAAAAACGAGGGGAATACAACAATGATGGAACTGACAGAAGCTTCAAAAAGCAGAATGTTTGAAAGGACATTTATTATTGCTTTCTCTTATCTAATAATATAGAAAAAGGAATAAACAGCTAGATATTTTGGGATGTTGAATGAAAAGGGTGAACTCAAAATTATGCAAGCGCTGGAATAAAGTATAAATCTGAGATATATAGTTAAAAATTGTATTTGATTCTAAATATTTTAAGAGATTAGACATTTACATATGGTTGAATATAGTAACATATAGATTTTAAACTAGAGATATTTTTGTTGAAACATGTAGTGAAGAATCTGGTTAGAATTGTAACCCGGTTAGAACTGTAACTGATATTGTAACTGATACTGGTTAGAACTGTAACTTTTAAGAATTGGAAAAATTAAAAATTACTTATGCAGGAGGAGGTTATGGAAAATTATGAAATGTGCAGAGATGAGTTAAACTGAGATTTGAAATTAGAGTAAGAAGATAAGTAACTTGTTTTTATTAATGATTGGATGAGAAAATATAGTAATGTAATGGATTAGGAAACTTTATAATAGAAATTTGATATTAATTATTTTATATATATACACATATAATCGATAGATGAAATCCTATTGAATCCTATTGAAAGTTAAAATTTCTTGTAATAAATGATTTTATAGATTAGCTATGAATGATTAATAATTGTTAATTGATAAGTATACAAATATATTTTGAATAGATGATATGAGAATTTAAGATTATGAAAGGGGCACCAACGAGTTGGTAACTGGTTGACACACGCTATAAAATGGAAGATGCTTTTTTTTATGCCTTTTTGTGGTTTTGTTTGTCCATGTATGTTTTGTGTTTGTTGTAAAAATAAAAAAAATATATTAAAAAAAAAAAAAGATTGAACGTCGACATCTTGGGAATCAGCGAACTGAAATGGACGGGAATGGGTGAATTTAATTCGGGTGACCATTATATCTACTACTGTGGGCAAGAAACCCTTAGAAGAAATGGAGTTGCACTCATAGTGAATAAGAGAGTGGGAAAGGCAGTAATGGGGTACAACCTCAAAAACGACAGAATGATCTCAGTGCGTATCCAAGGCAAACCATTCAATATCACAGTCATCCAAGTCTATGCCCCAACCACTGATGCTGAAGAAGCTGAAGTTGACCGTTTCTATGAAGACCTACAACACCTTCTAGAACTAGCACCAAAAAAAGATGTCCTTTTCATCATAGGGGATTGGAATGCTAAAGTAGGAAGTCAAGGAGTAATCGGAATAACAGGCAAGTTTGGCCTTGGAGTACAAAATGAAGCAGGGCAAAGGCTAACAGAGTTCTGTCAAGAGAACAAGCTAGTCATAGCAAACACTCTTTTCCAACAACACAAGAGACGACTCTACACATGGACATCACCAGATGGTCAATACCGAAACCAGATTGATTATATACTTTGCAGCCAAAGATGGAGAAGCTCTATACAGACAGCAAAAACAAGACCAGGAGCTGACTGTGGCTCAGATCATGAGCTTCTTACCGCAAAGTTTAGGCTTAAATTGAAGAATGTAGGGAAAACCACTAGACCACTCAGGTATGACTTAGATCATATTCCTTGTGAGTACACAGTGAAGGTGATGAATAGATTTAGAGATTAGATTTGGTAGACAGAGTGCCTGAAGAACTATGGACGGAGGTCCATAACATTGTACAGGAGGCAGCAACTAAAACCATCCCAAAGAAAAAGAAATGCAAGAAAGCAAAATGGCTGTCTGATGAGGCTTTACAAATAGCTGTGGAAAGAAGGAATGCGAAAAGCAAGGGTGAAAGGGAAAGATATAAGCAACTGAATGCAGATTTCCAGAGAATAGCAAGGAGAGATAAGAAGGCCTTCTTAAATGAACAATGCAAAGAAATCGAGGAAAACAATAGAATGGGGAAGACTAGAGATCTCTACAAGAAAATTGGAGATATGAAAGGAACGTTTAGTGCAAAGATGGGCATGATAAAGGACAAAAAAGGCAGGGACCTAACAGAAGCAGAAGAGATTAAGAAGAGGTGGCAAGAATACACAGAAGAACTATACAAGAAAGATCTTAATGTCCCTGATGTCCACGCTGGTGTGATCACTGACCTTGAGCCAGACATCCTAGAGAGTGAAGTCAAGTGGGCCTTAGGAAGCATTGCTAACAACAAAGCTAGTGGAGATGACAGGATTCCAGCTGAGTTATTTAAAATACTAAAAGATGATGGTGTTAAAGTGCTGCACTCAATATGCCAGCAAGTTTGGAAAATGCAACAGTGGCCACGGGATTGGAAAAGGTCAGTTTATGTTCCAATTCCAAAGAAGGGCAATGCCAAAGAATGCTCAAACTATCGCACAATTGCACTCATTTCACATGCTAGCAAGGTTATGCTCAAAATCCTACAAGCTAGGCTTCAGCAATACATGAACTGAGAACTACCGGATGTACAAGCTGGGTTTCGAAGACGCAGAGGAACTAGAGATCAAATCGCCAACATTCGCTGGATCATGGAGAAAGCACGAGAGTTCCAGAAAAATATCTACTTCTGCTTCATTGACTATGCAAAAGCCTTTGATTGTGTGGATCACAACAAACTGTGGCAAATTCTTAAAGAGATGGGAGTACCAGACCACCTTACCTGTCTCCTGAGAAATCTGTATGCGGGCCAAGAAGCAACAGTTAGAACCGGTCATGGAACAACTGATTGGTTCAAAATAGGGAAAGGTGTACGACAAGGCTGTATACTGTCACCCTGCTTATTTAACCTATATGCAGAGTACATCATGAGAAATGCCAGGCTGGAAGAATCACAAGCCGGAATTAAGATTGCAGGGAGAATCATCAACAACCTCAGATATGCAGACGATACCACCCTAATGGCAGAAAGTGAAGAAGAACTAAAGAGCCTCTTGATGAGGGTGAAAGAGGAGAGTGCAAAAGCTGGCTTGAAACTCAACATTAAAAAAAGTAAGATCATGGCATCTGGACCCATCAATTCCTGGCCAATAGAAGGGGTAGAAATGGAAGCAGTAACAGACTTCATTTATTTGGGCTCCAATATCACCGCAGACGGAGACTGCAGCCATGAAATTAAAAAGACGCTTGCTCCTTGGGAGGAAAGCTATGGCAAGCCTAGATAGCATATTAAAAAGCAGAGACGTCACCTTGCCGACAAAGATCCGCATAGTCAAAGCTATGGTTTTTCCAGTAGTAATGTATGGCTGTGAGAGCTGGACCATAAAGAAGGCCGAGCGCCGAAGAATTGATGCCTTTGAACTGTGGTGCTGGAGAAGACTCTTGAGAGTCCCCTGGACTGCTCGGAGGTCAAACCAGTCAATCTTAAAGGAAATCAACCTGATTGCTCATTGGAAGGATCGATAATGAAGCTCAAGGTCAGATACTTTGGTCACCTAATGTGAAGAGAGATCTCTTTGGAGAAGACCCTGATGCTGGGAAAGATTGAAGGCAAAAGGAGAAGAGGACGGCAGAGGATGAGATGGTTAGATAGCATCACTGAAACAATGAGCATGAAACTGAGCAAACTCAGGGAGGCAGTGAAGGACAGGAAGGCCTGGCGCAATATGGTTCATGGGGTCACGAAGAGTCGGACATGACTTAACGACTAAACAACAACAACAAATGGTAAGTTCAGTGACAACCCTGGTGGAATTGTCTTCTTTGGATGCACATGCATCCATAGATAGTGAGTGATATGGTATCTTAATACTGCAAACGGCAGGTTCAGACTGATACTTCAATATCTCACACAGATCTATTATCCACCATGCATGTTTCTTTATGAAGGATACATAAAATGTGCTGAAGAAAGTATTTTAGAATATAGTAATTGCTCAACAATCCATTGCCAATGATAGAGGTTAATTCAGCCTAAGTTCTGCTGTCATAATTCCTGGAGAAAGTATTGTGAGAAAATATTCCTTCAGGATTCATGTTGATGCCCTGATCAAGAATTTAGTATTGTCCTTATGTTTTTTAACATATATTTGAAACCAGTGGGCAGATCATCTGGAAGTTTGAGAGTTTGCCATAATTGAAACATAGATGATAACAGGTAGTTCTCGCTTAACGACCATTCATTCAGCAACCATTCAAAGTTACAATGGTGCTGAACGAATGGTACATGTAGTCCCCAGTTTAAGGATGAGTTCTATTGCAAAGGTCTGTCCTTAAGTCGAATTTGTATGTAAGCTGGAACAGTATTACTGTATAATACTTGTATAATACTGTATAAGTAGTATTGTGTAATTAACTCAAATTGTTGTGTATTTAACTTGAATCATTGTGTATTTCACTCAAATTTTGCTACAATAGGCTCCATTCTTAACTATGGGTTGTCCTTAAACAGGGAGTTCTTAACCCAGGGATTACCTGTACTTATGCCCGGTCCTCGACATTATGACCACTGCAGCACCCCTGCAGTTATATGATCAAAATTCAGGTGCATGTCAGCCCACCATATTTATGACTGCAGGGGGCACTTCAATTTCCTCCCGCCTGATTAACTCCTCTCCATCTCTGTCCTTTTGACCACCCTGCAGTCCATCGCAGGGGGTGGCAGAGGCGGCGGAGTACAGAGTGGCCAAAAGGGCAGAGATGGGGGGTAGGTAGGTGGGTGGGGAAGGGGAATTGAAGTGGAGGTGACCATGGCAAGGCAGAAGTCTGAGGTCCTGGCTGTCAGATTCAGCCAGCACAGCATGGCCAACACCACTGTTCAGTTTCACCACCTCTAGTCAATTTTACCACCTCAGGCGGAGGCAGCAGAAAAGAGGAAGTAGGGCAAACCCCAAGTTAATTGCCGGCAGGTGGCGGCAGAAATGGATACTTTGTAACAAAGCCAGCTTTCCTCGAATGCCCCAGGCACCGCCAACCACAACAGCTCGGAAGCACAGCAATTCAGTAGCAATCCGCAAGCAATCAAGGAGCCCCAGCTTGGTCCACAGAAAAAAAGCCCAATGAACGCAACAATCACACAAACAAAGGGCAGCAATCAGGGAGACAAAGAAACCCAGCTGAATCTGCCACTAAGGCGAGGGGAAGAACCCCGTTGACGAACTGAGTAACCCAGGGAACCGGGGTAAAGGGCGGGAACGAGGGGTAACTCCTGGTCAAGGGGAGAAACCCTATAAAACCGCAGTATGTAACCGCACCAAGCCAATCCTGGCTTTGTCTGTAACCGCTACGCATTATACCTGAGTAAACTGCTTTTGTACAAGCCTGTGTCTCACAGAGTCTTTATTCAGCACTGAATGCAGCGATCTTTACACTGGCCTAATGACTGTAAGTGGGACTATCGAAACTGCAGTCACTAAGCAGTGCAGTCATGTTATGTTTTGCCTAATGACAGAAATTCTGGTTCCAATTAGGGTCGCTAAGCGAGGACCACCTGTATTCAATTCTATGTCTTCTTCCTGATTTCAAAAAGATTGCAAGAGTCTCATGTTGTTGCTTGCCTAGCAGCAGCAATGCACAAAATTTACTCAAACCTTAATTAAAATAAGACAGGAATGCTCCAGGAAATGGGGAACTGACCCATTGCTCCCAAATGGGCTGAATATCCAAGATCGTGATCTGAAGGATCTTTTGGACAGAACTCAATCCTGGATTGTTGTTTAGTCGTTAAGTTGTGTCCGACTCTTCGTGACCCCATGAACCATATTGCGCCAGGCCTTCCTGTCCTTCACTGCCTCCCTGAGTTTGCTCAGTTTCATGCTCATTGCTTCAGTGATGCTATCTAACCATCTCATCCTCTGCCGTCCTCTTCTCCTTTTGCCTTCAATCTTTCCCAGCATCAGGGTCTTCTCCAAAGAGATCTCTCTTCGCATTAGGTGGCCAAAATATCTGAGCTTGAGCTTCATTATCGATCCTTCCAATGAGCAGTCAGGGTTGATTTCCTTTAAGATTGACTGGTTTGACCTCCTAGCAGTCCAGGGAACTCTTAAGAGTCTTCTCCAGCACCACAGTTCAAAGGCATCAATTGTTCGGCGCTCGGCCTTTTTTATGGTCCAGCTCTCACAGCCATACATTACTACTGGAAAAACCATAGCTTTGACTATGCGGATCTTTGTCGGCAAGGTGACGTCTCTGCTTTTTAATATGCTATCTAGGCTTGCCATAGCTTTCCTCCCAAGGAGCAAGCGTCTTTTAATTTCATGGCTGCAGTCTCCGTCTGCGGTGATCTTGGAGCCCAAATAAATGAAGTCTGTTACTGCTTCCATTTCTACCCCTTCTATTGGCCAGGAATTGATGGGTCCAGATGCCATGATCTTAGTTTTTTTAATGTTGAGTTTCAAGCCAGCTTTTGCACTCTCCTCTTTCACCCTCATCAAGAGGCTCTTTAGTTCTTCTTCACTTTCTGCCATTAGGGTGGTATCGTCCGCATATCTGAGGTTGTTGATGATTCTCCCTGCAATCTTAATTCCGGCTTGTGATTCTTCCAGCCTGGCATTTCTCATGATGTACTCTGCATATAGGTTAAATAAGCAGGGTGACAGTATACAGCCTTGTCGTACACCTTTCCCTATTTTGAACCAATCGGTTGTTCCGTGACCGGTTCTAACTGTTGCTTCTTGGCCCGCATACAGATTTCTCAGGAGACAGGTAAGGTGGTCTGGTATTCCCATCTCTTTAAGAATTTGCCACAGTTTGTTGTGATCCACACAATCAAAGGCTTTTGCATAGTCAATGAAGCAGAAGTAGATATTTTTCTGGAACTCTCGTGCTTTCTCCATGATCCAGCGAATGTTGGCGATTTGATCTCTAGTTCCTCTGCCTCTTCGAAACCCAGCTTGTACATCCAGTAGTTCTCGGTTCATATATTGCTGAAGCCTAGCTTGTAGGATTTTGAGCATAACCTTGCTAGCATGTGAAATGAGTGCAATTGTGCGATAGTTTGAGCATTCTTTGGCGTTGCCCTTCTTTGGAATTGGAACGTAAACTGACCTTTTCCAATCCCGTGGCCACTGTTGCGTTTTCCAAACTTGCTGGCATATTGAGTGCAGCACTTTAACACCATCATCTTTTAGTATTTTAAATAACTCAGCTGGAATCCTGTCATCTCCACTAGCTTTGTTGTTAGCAATGCTTCCTAAGGCCCACTTGACTTCACTCTCTAGGATGTCTGGCTCAAGGTCAGTGATCACACCAGCGTGGACATCAGGGACATTAAGATCTTTCTTGTATAGTTCTTCTGTGTATTCTTGCCACCTCTTCTTAATCTCTTCTGCTTCTGTTAGGTCCCTGCCTTTTTTGTCCTTTATCATGCCCATCTTTGCACTAAACGTTCCTTTCATATCTCCAATTTTCTTGAAGAGATCTCTAGTCTTCCCCATTCTATTGTTTTCCTCAATTTCTTTGCATTGTTCATTTAAGAAGGCCTTCTTATCTCTCCTGGCTATTCTCTGGAAATCTGCATTCAGCTGCTTATATCTTTCCCTTTCACCCTTGCTTTTCGCATTCCTTCTTTCCACAGCTATTTGTAAAGCCTCATCAGACAGCCATTTTGCTTTCTTGCATTTCTTTTTCTTTGGGATGGTTTTAGTTGCTGCCTCCTGTACAATGTTACGGACCTCCGTCCATAGTTCTTCAGGCACTCTGTCTACCAAATCTAATCCTCTAAATCTATTCATCACCTTCACTGTGTACTCACAAGGAATATGATCTAAGTCATACCTGAGTGGTCTAGTGGTTTTCCCTACATTCTTCAATTTAAGCCTAAATTTTGCAGTAAGAAGCTCATGATCTGAGCCACAGTCAGCTCCTGGTCTTGTTTTTGCTGTCTGTATAGAGCTTCTCCATCTTTGGCTGCAAAGTATATAATCAATCTGGTTTCGGTATTGACCATCTGGTGATGTCCATGTGTAGAGTCGTCTCTTGTGTTGTTGGAAAAGAGTGTTTGCTATGACTAGCTTGTTCTCTTGACAGAACTCTATTAGCCTTTGCCCTGCTTCATTTTGTACTCCAAGGCCAAACTTGCCTGTTATTCCGATTACTCCTTGACTTCCTACTTTAGCATTCCAATCCCCTATGATGAAAAGGACATCTTTTTTTGGTGCTAGTTCTAGAAGGTGTTGTAGGTCTTCATAGAAGCGGTCAACTTCAGCTTCTTCAGCATCAGTGGTTGGGGCATAGACTTGGATGACTGTGATATTGAATGGTTTGCCTTGGATACGCACTGAGATCATTCTGTCGTTTTTGAGGTTGTACCCCATTACTGCCTTTCCCACTCTCTTATTCACTATGAGTGCAACTCCATTTCTTCTAAGGGTTTCTTGCCCACAGTAGTAGATATAATGGTCACCCGAATTAAATTCACCCATTCCCGTCCATTTCAGTTCGCTGATTCCCAAGATGTCGACGTTCAATCTTGTCATCTCATGTTTGACCACATCCAGCTTGCCTTGGTTCATAGATCTTACATTCCAGGTACCTATACAATATTGTTCTTTACAGCATCGGACCTTCTTTTCGCTTCCAGATACATCCACAGCTGAACGTCCTTTCGGCTTTGGCCCAGCCGCTTCACTCTTTCTGGAGCTACTTGGAAATGCCCTCCGCTCTTCCCCAGTAGCATATTGGACACCTTCCGACCTGAGGGGCTCATCTTCCGGCATCATATCTTTTAGCCTTTTAACATTGTCCATGGGGTTTTCTTGGCAAGGATACTGGAGTGGGTTGCCATTTCCTTCTCCAGTGGACCACATTTTGTCAGAACTCTCTGTCATGACCTGTCCGTCTTGGGTGGCCCTGCACGGTATAGCTCATGGCTTCACTGAGTTACGCAAGCCCCTTCGCCACGACAAGGCAGTGATCCATGAAGGGGAATCCTGGATATCCAATGTTTTTACTTAACTAAGATTATACTTGTTTCTCAAAAAAGCAAACCTGGCTAGATAACATCTGTGTCTATTACATCACAATAATTCAATTTAGCCTATATAATCCTGCCTTTGATGAATGGCATTGCACATTCATATTTGCAAAAAGATAAAATAAGTATTGTAATTTTATACACTGAATCAAAAACTCATTTAATCTTCAGTTTTGAAGAAATTAAAATCCTTTGCATCCTAAGGGAAATATTATTTATATAATGTATGCTCAAATTACAGGAAATCCTCTACGGGGGGTGGGGGTGGAGAATACAATATTACTGCCAAGCAGTTATCAAAATTGTGTATGCATTTCAGTGAAAATTGGGTACTGGCTTTATTTAAGACAATTCCATCCAGCTGTGGTATTTATTTGCAACTCCAAAAATTATGCTTTACAGGAGAAAGATAACATATACATTCCATATACACAGAATTTTTTTCCATTAGAAATTCCACCTGAACCAATTCTCATGTTCACCTCCATTCAGGCAAATGGCAAATACATTACTCAGACTTTCAGCTGAGAAGCTGCTTCTTCTAAGGTGGGGGTCTGGGTAGGTGAGGGAGGCAGTAGTCTTCATGCTGGATTTCAGATGCTGTTTAATCTAAGATGACTGCAATTAATGCCATTATATGCTGTGGATACAACTGGGACCAGGAAACTGTAGCTTTGCGTTACCCTCCATGAAGTCCTAATATACTTCCCAGGCACCACTACAGTGCAGTCTATCTTGCTGGCCTCTCACGTGTTAGGCAACATCTTTTACTTTTCTACTGCTTTCAAGTGTGTGTCTGCATATATCCACATATATATACTGATTCTCCATGACAATATCTCATAAACAAACAAAAAGGCATCACTACTTCTTGATTATGGAGGAGAAGAAGGAAGATTCCTTTAGCAATAAAAGATGCCCTTGATCTTCCTTTTGGTTCCATTCTTACTATAGCTATGTACCAATTTCAGTCTCTACAGTATATCCAAAGATCAAGTGACTTAACTATTCAAGAGCTGCTTATTTATATCAGGATATAAGATGGCTAAAATTACAACTCTAGATATAATTCTGTATTTGAGTCTTAAATGCCATCATGTCCTTACTGATCATTTGCTTGCTTGTTCATTAGTGATAGGGAGACAGACGTCTTGAATACCAAAACTTAATAGAATCGGAATTCACACATTTTTTCAAGCTTCATCTTGTAAAGCCAACTAGGTTGACACATTGTGTTAAACCACAGTTACTGAGAATGATACAGTTGGCTTGTCCAAACAACACGCTAAGCCAAAACCTGAAAACCCATAGCATTATGGCCATATCAGACATATCTGATATGGCTTCATCAGCAGGCCTATCTATTTACCCTGCTCCTGGAGAGGAAACCCTGCCACTGAAGGGAAACTCATCACTGTCAATAAACTAAGAAATTGCAAATATCATGTAAGGGTAGAAATTCACCATGATAAAATAGCCAAAATACATATCAAGTTAATATTCAGTCTAGCTCAGAGTATTAGTATTTTAGAATTCCTCTCAAGAATGAAGGTGCTGAAAGAAAAGGCTGGCTTGGCATGGAAAGGAGCATTTTTTAGCCTGTCCCTTGCCTATTGCTTTTAAATAACCCCACCGGCTTATGCCGATGGAGCTATATAGAAAGAAGCAGAAATTTATAGCCAATCTAGGGTGTACGAGAGTATACCTGAAGGGGACGGAGGAGGATGGGGTGAGAGAGAGATGTACAGTAAGTCTTTCAGACAGTCTGGAGCTGGCTCAAATGTTAACAAAGACATTTCTTATCAAGAGAACTGGAAAAACATTTTTCTCTGAACTACAGAGCTGGTTAAGCATCTAAAAGCCAGAGGGGAAACAGTTTGCTAAATGAGCCTGAAGCAGGTACAGATAAAGAAGACTGAGGCGTGGAAACGTCTCAGTGGATGAGACGAAGAATGGCTGCTGGCTATTAAACAGATTAAGACCAGCTTCATGGAAGAGGGTAGTGTATGGCAGTAGGGCCCTGAAAGAGAAAACCCCAGGGAAACATTAGTAAGTATGTAGAACGCTCCAATGTAAACTTTAGTACTTCCCAGAGGAACTATAGGTACCCCCATAGTTAATCAAGGCTGTTAATATAAAAAGACATGCATTTCAAAAGTGGGTGGGAGAGGAATATAAGCCTAGGTATTAAACATGCTCAGGAGTCTTCTCCAACATCAAAGTTCAATACAGTATCACGGGGAATACCACGGCTTGCATGATTCTAATCTTTGTAGGTATAGACACATCATGGCATTTGAATATCTTTTTCCAAGGCCTTCATGGCTGCTCTACCAAGTATTAGTGCAGCTTTGGGACTTCAATGACAGGAAATATTCATTGATAAAAAAAACAGTATTGTGTGATATCTGCATATGAGTGCTGATTGAATGCTGTAGAATGTTGTAGAATCTGATGTGGTCATAAGAGAGGATGCATAATTAATAAATTTAAACTTAATAAATGCATGCACATTCGTTACAATGAACAAAGGTAAGCCAAGAAAGCGACTATGTAGATATATAAAGCCATCCATGAACTATAGATGATTTTTTTTCTCAAGTTTGAAATATAAAATCTGTATGTAACAATACTAAAAAAATAAATAAATACAAAATAGCATATTGATACTCTAGATTTATTAGCTAAAATGACCAGACAATGCATACTGTACAAACAAAATATTAGACATCAGTATAAAATATTTCAGCACAAGAGAAATAACATAAATCTAACACTTATTTCTTATACTTAGGTTTCTCTGCCATTCCAACATTGACAATCGCTATTAAAAAATTGGGTTCTATGACTTCTACGCATGATGATGTATAATATAGAGCTTTGAAATAATCAGTGTCTGATTAATGTATTAATGTAATGTAAATAGGAAATAAAAACTTAATAGTGGATATGTATTTACTTTTTACCATATTAGTTTAATACTTCACACAGCACACTTATCTTTAAAAGCTACTTTTGAAAATGAAGAAATAAAAGAGGAAACATAGGTTTCTTGCTTATGCAAATTAATAAAGATCCACTGAAACTTATAAACAGATACTGCTAATAGTACATTGAAATTCAGTGTCTGCAAACAGCATTCTAAGCGCTGGTTGGTTTTTATCATGGTGTATTGAAGAGGCTAGAAGAAAGCAAAGTCTTTCTTGCAGATGAACAAATAATTATGGCTCATTTCTGATTTTTAGCTACTCCTGCCTGGCACCTCTGTGAATTAGGTAAACCATTAGAGTCTTAAAAACAAAGTAGGAATGAAATAGGAAACCCCAAACTATATTTTCCTATTCCATTAATTCACAGTTGCTAACAGACAAAATCCATGGTTTCAAGAACTGTCTTATTGTCCTAAAACAGCCCATATTTTACTGATCCTATTTACACATCAGTAATAGTAGTAGTTGTTGTATTAGTTGTATTGGTAACATTAAGATTAATGTCAGTAACCCACTGAAAAGTTTTCTTGAAGTTTCTCCAACTATGTGTTCTTTAACATTATACAAAATATTGCTGTCTTCTATTCTTTTCATTCTAAGCAGTTTGTGAAAACATTAGAACTTGTTCAGAATCTTCATGATTATTTTTTATTGTGGTACTCATGTCAGTAGCATTTTATACAGTACTGAAACATCTGCTCCAGTAACTAAACAGATATTTTTTGTTCAAATTATTTTTCCGGGACAATTATTTTTATCAAAGTTTAAACTGTCCTGTTTTAAAATTTTGTCAGCTAGATTTGTTTTCCAAATGTAAGAAGAATCAAACTCTACAATGTTTAATTTGTTGGAAAAGACTTCACTTTCTAAACGAGTTGAGCTACTTTGATGCAAAAAATAAATGTACCATGTACTGAATATTATGACATTTTTCAGAATTTATATCAAAATAGCAGGTGGATATACAGGTAGTCCTTGAGTTGCAATGGGGCTTGGAATTTTGATCGCTAAGCGATGTAGTCATAAAATGCGATGTCACATGACCACATTGCTCAGAGATGGCAATCCCTGCCATCCCCCATTGCCATTGCTAACCAAGTACCTCCTCTTAACTTTCTGCTGGCTTCCCACAACCAAAGTCAGTGGGGAAGCTGACAGGAAGTTGCAAGTCCCAGGTGGTTTGCAAGCAGGCCGGCAGGCAGGCAAGTGGCTGCTGCCAGGTGGGAGAGGGAGTGAAGGGGTGTGTGAGTGGCCAGGTAGATGCAGCATGAGTGTGGCAGGATCTGAGGTGGCTGCTGCTGAGTGGGGGAGGGTGCGCAAGTGGCCGGGGAGGCGTGGAATGACTGCAGCAAGGCCTGGGGAGGGTGCTGCCAAGTGGAGAGGGTACGCGAGTGGCCAAGGAGGCGTGAGCACAGCAAGGCTTGGGGAAGGTGCACAAGGGTGTGAGAGTGGCCAGCAAGGCACGAGTGCAGAGGGGCCAGGAGAGGGTATGCAGGTGGAGGAGACTTACCAGAGCAACTTGCAACCTTCACTGCCAGCTTCCCTGTTGGCTTTGCTTGTGGGAAGACAGCAGGGAAGGTCGCAAATTGCAATCATGTGACTGCAGGAAGCTGCAACCTCGTAAGTGCAAGCTGGTTGCCAAGTGCCCAGATTGCGATCATGTGATTGCAGGAGTGCTGGGATGGCCGGAACTTCAAGTACCAGTTATAACCACTACTCATTCAGAGCCATCACAACTTTGAACAGTCGCTAAAAGAGTGGTTGTTAACCAAGGACTACCTGTAACAGAATCAGAATGACAGTTCTGTCCCCTGGAATTCTTTTATTCTGAAAACATGTCATCCAGTTGGTCAAACAAGGTAAGTAGATTTTAAACCGTCTGTGAATAAATCTGTTTTTTTTTTCTTTTGGTGCATACTGCTATCAAGAAAAATTATCAGTTCTGAAAGACTAACTATAGATATAACTAAACTAGAGATCTGTCTCTAAGGTGCCACTCTCTCTTTAGACAGGTGAACTGAGTAACTGAATATATAAGACAGGCAGCTATAAACTGATTTGACAGATTAAAAACTGAAATAATGCTTTAATTTCCATCCTTTTCTTTATACAAACCATAATGGGATGTCTGAAGTGATCTCCTGTGATGTAAATGGAAGGACACAAATCAACCAACCCAATGGAGGACAAGCTCAGGAAAAGGCACAACTCTTTTAAGGAGCTGCAGGTAGGCAAAACAAGGGTGCCTACACTGGTTCTGAAGCACCTCTGACTGCTTCAAATCACATTTTGGCATACCTTTAATGTAAATATTGTTCACATTTTTAAAAAATAGCACTTGGTCTTGAATATGTTATCTACTATATCTATCAGGTCTACCTACTGCCCATCTCCCACATACTCACACTGTTGCTTGACATTAGCTCTACAATTCTAAAATTCCTGAAATAGTCTGGTGTTTCTTTAATTAATAACCCAAAAGACTTATTATACTTTTGTAGTTTGGAATGAGGATTTCACTGTAGTTGCTGCCAATAATAAAAGGCATTAAAATGCTGCTAATGGCTCTTAAAACAACAAAGCAGTTTTCATAAGAGCAATCTTGCTACGTGTCAAGTTCTCTTACAGTACCATCTTTCTTCTTCAAGCAACTCATTTTCATTTTTGCTTCCCCTGTATTAAACAATATGCAAATACTACCAAGTAGTCACACTTGTTTTATGACTCATTAATCATCAGAAGTTGTTCACCGATGTTCTACTAAATTAAAAATACCAGCCACTCTCAATCCAAATATTAATGTTGCAAACTAAACAGTAGCAGAGGTATAAAATAATATAAATGATACAGTTCATTTCCCCATATAAAATGGATTACAATATTATTGGAGCTGAAAAAAACAAGTTAGCCAGTAATGTTATCACCAGGAAAAAATTAGGCAGGCAAGCTTTGGAAATCAAACAGGCCAATTTATTAAACATATAGACTTGATGAATAATGGCTCACTTCTTTCCTCTATGTATATATGATCCTCATTATATGGAAATCTAAAAGTCTTACATATTGCAAGATTTTTTTAAACAGATAAACCAAGTATGTGTAAACGTCTAGAAGTACATCTCCCTCTCTCCTCCTCCATCTCTCTCTCTCACTCACAAACACATGGACACATCCAAACATGCATTTTTTTTCAGTAGTTTTCTTTCTTAGAAAATGTATTTTTTGGAAAAAGCACTCCTTACTAAGACTATAGAAAAGGGCTATTTACTTTCCTCTTACCACTGCTGACCATCAAGCTTAAAACATGCCATAAAAACAAACAGCACTCCATGCAAGTGGCTGAATGTTTGAAGTACTGACAAGGGAATTCAGAGATAATGTATCAGCCTTCCCCCACTTGATACTCATATTCCTACTCCACTCCAGCCTCAGATATATTAGACTTCAATTTAAGTACTCTCTGTAATATACTGTACTTTATATTTATACTTTTTGGGCTGTCAGATTGTTTCTTGGGTTTAAATTCATTTTAAAGCATTCCAATACTTTAGGAAAGGGTAGGGAAAAAACTACCTAATGGTGGTGTGCTAAGAGTTTTTAACACACACACACTTGCAAACTATTTCCTTGATTTGCTGTTTTGTGAGGCAGATTCATAAACCAAGCTAGCAGTAAAGAGGAACTAGCACCCCAGCAGTGGTATAATTTTCTTGGTAAACTCTTTCTGTGAAAAACTATTTTCTGCTTCCATAGATGATACTGGATACTAACTTTAGAATATGCTTAGTGAGAACTGGGGTGAGGATTCTTTTTTTAAAAAAAAGTCATTTTACAGGAAGCAGAATTTCTTGCCATTGCTAATAATATAAGGTGAAACATCTGCTCATTTATGGCAATCTTTGCAAAACACAGCTACTTTTAAATTTCTAGATAAAAGCAAATTGCCATTTAAAAGTGCTTTCTTAACTTTCTTCCCCTAATCCTATCCCCTGGTTACTTAATTGGAAATATTACTCAAGACATTAGGGAAAAGGTCATAGATTCTTAGCAAAACACATGCTCTGCTTGTTAATTATCCAAGGTTTAGTCTACATATACAATGGAGAAAAATCTCTGCCTAAGGGGTCGGAAAGGTGCCAGATTGCTAGATTGCAAAGACTTCTCTGTGACTCTTTACTGTCATGTTGCAAACTAACATCATCATCTGGTCATCTGGATTTTTGCAGTCCAGATCTAAAATCCCTAGGAAAGCCACTGACAGGATGCTGTCCATACTCCTATATTTTCAACAGCAACAGCAGCAATGTGGGAAGAATAGTTAGTTGTTAAAGAACCTCTCTCAATCGTTTTCACACTCCCTCTCTTGGGTGAACTTTCACATCTCTGCATACTGCTCAACTGCCACATTCTTATGCATTACAGATGACCCTGAATCAACTCCTTTCAACCTGATGTCCTTTCATTGTCCGTTATCCGCACACAACATTCTTATTCACCATGTGATGCTTAGGAGAGGACAAGATTTGCAGAAAGAAACCTGGAAAGCACCAAGTTGGGGTAGACTATCATACAGTGGTGTACCAAAGGTTGAGGGGAGGGCAGTCTGCCCCAAGTGCAGGGAATAAGGGGGTGCTACCAAAGACAAGGCAGCTGGCAGCAGCAACCCAACTCCAGCTTTAGCTTTATTGTTGCATCTGTGCCTCACTGCCAACTACTAAACAGCTAAGATTGTGCAGATCAGCTGTTCAGCAGAGCAGTGCAAGAACAGCCAGGGAGCTTGAGCCAGTGGCACATCAGCAACCTCTTGGTACAATGCTGGCTGTCGCAGGAGGGCAGATGGCAGATGGTTTTTTTTGGAGGGAGAGGAGGATTACAGGTTCCAGTGTTCTTCATGGTTTTATAAATCTTTACCAAATGGTGAAAAAGTATTAAGAACTTGAAAGGTTTATTCAAAACTAAAAAAAATGTTGTTCTTTCTGCAGATTGTCTGCTGATAACAAGGCAAAAGCTGGAACATCCAGCTTTATAACTAGATTTAAAACCTAGAGGAAATTAGATCCTAAATTCCGTGAACATGAGGTATCTGAATCATATCTCTCCTACTTGGAAAAATGGAAGACCTTGGCAATGGAATTAAAACTAAAAAGGAAAAAAAAAGATAAAATCCATCAAGTAGTAATGGATAATTAAAGAAAAAAATGGAGAAATGTTTTGCGTTATCTTTTGGATGTAATTATGTTGTGGGCTAAACAAAACCTTCCTTTCCATGGTCACAGAGAGGATATGTCATCATCAGGAAACAAAGGAAATTTTTCGGAGTTGGTAGAATTACTCCCAAATTGCGACCCAATTAGAAGGAGCGTGTTATAAAAATTAAACATGCTATTCCTTCTGAAGGAGATTGATTTTATACTTACCTCAAAAAATTCAAAATGAATTCATTTTCTCAAAAATTATGTCAAAGAAAAAACAGGTAGTTATTAAAAAAGCAAAAAATACTTTGGATTTTTTTTTTTTTTTTGAGAGCACTCCTGATGGTTCACACTCTGAGCAAACTTGTGAAATGATCAGATACGTCCATACTGAAGATGGTAAAGCCGAAAGAAAGTAATCATTCTTGGACTTATTTCCTATTTTTGGGAAGACTGCTGCTGCACTCATAGAAGAGATCTTGAAACAACTGGAAAGTGAAGGACTGGACAAAAGCCACTGTCCTGGTCGAAGATATGAAAATGCTGAATCTATGGCCAGTATTCAGGTAAAAATCAAATAAATCATTCCCAAGTCCTTATTTGTGTCTTCTGCAAAATTCCTTGAATGTTTGAGAAGTGTGAGCACACTAAAGACAAATTTTGAAATGTTAATGTCAACTTTTGAAATACTATGGGATCCAAAAGAAAACACAGACATAAGAGGATCAGTTCAAATTTTGCTCTCTGCTGTATGTGATATTTTTTCCTGAGTTATCCTTTTTTTCTGGTATGAAGTTTTAGATAAGATTATTCAGACACAAAATTATTTGCAAACATCTGGAATCAGCTTTGAACAATGTACAGTGAAACTCCAAAGTTTAAAATTGTTCCTTGAAGACTGCTGCATAGAAATTGTAGAGAAGCCCATTAACTACTATATGCAACAACATGTAAAGAAATGGACATTAACATAGGAAAAAGATCAAATTTTGAAGAATTTGCAATGAAGAATGCAAGGAGAAATGACAAAAGATTCTGGTCTTATATTGACAGAAGAAATCAAAAAGGCAATGTTTGAATGCCTCAATCATTTTCTCTAAGAACTGGACACTAGTTCTAAAGCAACGGATCAAATAGTGTCAATGTTTGCTATCATTCATCCATTTTCTCTAATTTTTCCAAAAGAATAAAAATTTTGGAAGTTTTTACCAAATGTAATAGAAATTTGTAATTACTTTTCTAGTGAAGATATTTTAGTGGAATTTTTTTGGCTAAGGAGACATTTGAAAGCTACTAGAATTGGGTAACTTATGGAAAGAAGGAAATTATTATGTAACCTTAGAGAGGGTAAAATATAAATGTATCTAAAACCACTGTCAAGAAGATTGAAAGCTGCTGCTTTAGAATCTTTCTTTTCTTTCTTCTCCATTTTTTTCAATATTTCTTTTTCACTTCCTTATTACTTTTCTTTATTCTTTTTTTAATTCAAAATGTGTATTGTTTTTAATTTTGTTGAAAAACTTCCTCAATAAAAATTATTTTTTTTAAAAAAGAAAGCCACTAGAGTCAATCCTGAAGAAACAAAGACGTGAACAGTATTGCAATTTCTGGAATTTATTGTGAAGTGGAATTTTTATGAATCTTTGCCAAATGTATCCTTATCTTTAAGATTTTTCCTAACTATTTTTGAGAATTTAATATTTAACTATTTAGAATTACTTAGAACAACCAAAGGGAATAATCTAAAAGATTTATAGGTTATACTTGCAGTTAGAAATAGGAGATTCACCCATGGTTTAAAGGAAGCTTGGCATACTGATCTTGGTAAATCCATACAGGAGACTAATTTATAGCAGTTATGGAAATTGGGTGGATTCACCTCAGCTTCAATGCAAGAACTGCAGTGGAAGATTGTACTTCGCTGACACTTGACTCCTGTTAGATCGGCACATATACATCAGAATTATTCTTCCAAAAATTGGAGAGGTTGTCCAAAAAATAAAAAAGGTATTTCTTTCATTTTTGGTGTTCATGCAATAAACCTATATCCTATTAGTGTAAAATTTGGGGGGAGATAAGTACCATTACTAAACAAAGAACTGAATGCTCCCCAGAGTTAGGCTTACTGCATTTATTTACAGGACCAAATCTCAAGATTAAAAATAAGGAACTTTCTACCTATTTAATTTTATCAGCTAAAACAATAATTGCCCAACATTGGAAAACTCTAGATAAGTGAAGAAAGATTGACTAATCTGGCTATTGAACATAAATAAGCAAAGAAAATAAATGTTGATGAAGTCATTGACAAATTTGCAGAAGTTAAGGCTCAAAAAAGAAACTGTAATATTAATATCAATTAGTATTATGACAGACCAATATGTAGTCATATTATTTTTCCCAATTTTTTACAAAAAATGCATTAAAGTAATTAAAAAGCATTAATTGATTGTTTTTTCCCAACTTCTTTATACTGTATTTTTTTTACTGGCATAATTATATATATGAAGTTCAATAAAACAAAAATTTCACTGTATGTGTCCCTTTTCTGGCCATTCTTCTTTTCATTTCATGATTATTACTGAAAATAATTTAGTCGTATAGAGGAAGGTCTTAAAAAATGATCCACCCAGGGTGTCAAAATTGCTAGATATGCCACTGATACAATAGATAACACACTCGGACTGCATGTGTTTTGCAAAAACATGTAACTCTGAAAGCGGCATATCATTGAACATTTAGTTGGTGAACCTAGTGAGCTTCAGTAATGAACAATATATAGATCACACAATCTTAAATGAAAACGATATGCAGAGGAGGTCTGTCTTACCTTTACTTGGTGCCGATTTTCTCACAGATGCAACGTGATCTTCTGATATGGCAAGTCGTCTCAATACGTCAGCCAGAGCTGCTTTCAGCACTGTGATTTCATCTTCTTGCTGCTGCACTCTCAGTTCAAGAGCCGAAAGGCGATCTTGGACATCAGAGGTACTTGCTGCAGAAATGCTATCATCTGTGGGAACAAAAGATATGGTGCTTTCAAGCTGTACCATAACATTCTAAAAGAGAACATTTTGTACATTTATATTGTGCCATCAAAATAAAAACTCATGATGACCAATACTAAAATACAAACAACAATCCATATAACAGAAATGGGAGAAACAGAATAAAACTGAGAGGTCTGTGAAAATATTTATTAAAAAAAAAATAAAGTCTCGAGTTCATTTCACGTGGATTGAACTTTGGACACATACCTGTATCTGTATCTATAGTATCATTATTATAGAGGCAGTTTGGCATTCTTCAAATGTGTTGGGACTGTAATTCCCAGAATTCCCAACTAAAGTGGCAACATTTGGAGAAACTCTGAAATAAATACCTTGACCGTAAACCTTTTCATTAGATGTGAGAAATTGTTAAAAGCCCCATCTTATAGCAAGCACCTGTATGCAACTGCTTCTACCCACACAACCCAAAATAGTGCTTATGGAAAATTAAGGTAAGGGGTACCAAAAAAGGAGACTTAACAGAGTGTGCAAACTGGTATACAACATCCCTAATTTTACTATCTGGTAGTAAAATAATGCTTAGAATCATCCAATACAGATTAGAGCACTGTATATACCATTTTACATGGTAAGAGAAATTTCAGATGTTTAAGGCAGTTTTAGAAAAGGTTGAGCAACAAGTGATATTGCTGATGCATGCTAGATAACTGAGAAAGCCAAAGAATACCAAAAAGAAGTCAATATGTACTTTATTGATTATAGAAAAACCTTCAATTGTGTCAATCATGTCAAACTGTAGAACATCCTTACAAAAATTGGAATCCCAGAATATCTCATTGTCCTCATGCAAAACCTATACAGAGGATAAGAAGCCACAATTCAGATGGAACATGGCAAAACAGACTAGTTCCAGGGTGGCAAAGGAGTGAGACAAGGCTGTATACTCTCTCCTTGTTATTCAACCTATACATGGAATATACATTGAGGGAAGCTGGTTTGGAAGAAAATGAATGTGGTTTTAAAATTGAAGGAAAAATCAACAATAACCTATGCTGATGACACTGACAGCCAAAGATGTAAATAATCTGCAAACTCTAATAATAAAATTCAAGGAGCACAATGAAAAAATGGGACTAAGATTAAACATAAAGAAAACCAAACAAATGACAACAGGTATGGCAATCTGCCCTAGAACTGCACTATAGCAGTAGATAGCTTCTGCCTTTTAGGATTGTCTATCAATAGTATGAAAACGAGCAATCAGGAGATATGCTGCAGAGTAGCAATGAAGGCACTGGAAAAGGTATTTCAATGTTTTGATAGTCTGCCTATACCTACAAAGATCAGAATCATGTAGGCAATGATTTTCCCTGTGATGCTCTATGTAAGTGAAAATTTGGCTTTGAAGAAGCAGGATAGAACGAATATTGGTATTTTGAACTTTGGTGTTGAGAATACCATGGACAGCCAAGAAAACAAACAAATGGATCACAGAACAAATCAATCCAGAATTCATACTCAAGGCACAAATGACCAGGCTCAAATTACTATAACCTGGACACATTAGCTCTCTTGAGCAATGATGGAAAAGACAGAAGAAAAGAGAAGAACAGAACGACCAACAGCAAAATGAATAGACTAAATTACAGCACCAATGAGTACACCATTGGAAGACCTGAAGCACTAGGTTGGGGACAGATAATCTTGGAGAGGGTCCATCTATGTGGTTGTTCAGATTTGACACATTTCATGGCACATAATCAATTAATCACAATAAAGGGACCTGCCTATGTTGTATTATGCTGGTATAATAATTATAGTCATATCAAGGCAGATAGAAAACAGTTTTAATGGTTTGGCTGTAAGGCACAATAAAACTAAAATGCTAGTACAAAACCAAATACTACTTATAAAACCGTAAGTAGGATTTAAAAAATAAAAATAAAAGAAGCATATGATGTGAATGTGACACTTTAGGAATAACTCCTCTTTACAGCAAGACCAAATAAATTAGTTGTCGGCAGTTGTTAGAATTTTTCTCTCTTTGAATTGCTGGCAAGAAACTATTCCAGATAGCTATTTTATTTGGCTGCAGTGGCACAACATAACAAGTTATGGGATACATGCTCATCTAA
This sequence comes from Python bivittatus, assembly GCF_059951505.1. Classification (NCBI taxonomy): domain Eukaryota; kingdom Metazoa; phylum Chordata; class Lepidosauria; order Squamata; family Pythonidae; genus Python; species Python bivittatus. The sequence goes on along the minus strand of NW_028277030.1, from coordinate 115,623,156 downwards.
TGAATCACTCAGTATATACAAAACCTTAAACTGGATGAAATATGACTATAATGACCATCAAAATCAGCATTACTGCATTAGAAAGGTGCTAATGAGCAACACTGAGATACAACTATTCCTATGATTATCAAAGGCATGCACAAACAGGGTATCAAAACAAGAAAATACTTAAAAAACAGTATCTCAAGCTCATATGGTATCTTACTGTAAAATATGATTCATATTTGCTACTGTTAATAAGAACAGAATATTTCAGTATTAGTATTATTTTTAAAATTCTCCATTACTAATTTACACTGTGAAGATTTTAAGTAATTAAATGTTACTTGCCCATTGCCCACATCAGCAACTAAATACAAACATCTGTTTTTCTCAGAACTGAATAAACCCTCAACCAGATTTATCCCTCAGAAAAGAAAGAATAAATGGGCAATAGTTTTGTTTGTTCAGCAGGAATCTAGAGATAACCTGCCATCAATGATTAAAACACTATATTCCTGCATGAAAAATGCTAATTTAAATTGTAACACAGCACAATAACAAAAATGTTATCTGCTGAATCATATTAGAGCCAGTTTTCAGCACCACATAGATTTAAACAGGATAACAAAGAAGCACAACAGTTGGGTAGTGAAACATACATGTCTGTAAGTTCTGGAAACATTTAAAGGTGTTAGTAACAGGATGAACATGTGGGAAATTTGAGCTCCAGATATTTGCAGGGCTGCCAGACTCTGCTACAAAAATCTAGATGACCACAGGGTGGCAGTAAAGAGATACATAACCCTTTGATGTCATCTAGTAATCATCCAGATTTTATTGCCCAGATCTGGTAGCCCTTACATTTGTAGATTCTCAATCTATTTAAATGTCACCTAATAGCTTGTACACACACAAAAATATCACATTGTTACTGACATTTCAGAACTGATTAACATTTTATTTTTCATATGCCAACAGCTACCTTTGATCCTGACAGCTGCGCTCTTGATGATTGAGATAGGTATATTTTGTAAGTGAAAGACAATCTTCAGTGAGTGGGTTTTGAAGAAGAAATGGTGAAGCGTTTTTAAAAGAATTATGGTAACATCTATTGCCCACAGAGAATTCACTATAATGCATCACAGTTAACCTTGATAACCATTTGAGAATTCTAGTAACATGTAAATAACTAAGCTCCAAGCACTGGGGAAGCCCCTGTAATTTACAAGCTAATTTGAAAATACAGAAAGAGGGGTAAATATTTTTTCCCCTTTCTGTGTAAGTTCACTGGCCACCATTACTGGATGGAAATGCACTCCAAAGCAGTCAAACTGGAATATGGGAGGTTTGCATCTGGACTTGCCCTGAGGAAGAGCTGTCTTGATTTACTTTGCTTGTTCAACAGAACATAAAAAGGAGCTACAGCTTACTAAAGCAAATAGTTGGAATATGCAGAACACCTGGGTTTCAAATCCTGACCTATCACCTAGAAAAATTTCATTTAATATTTCTCTGCCTGAAATTTTAAGAGCTGCTGCCAACCAAGAGGCAATAATGGTTTAAATGGAGCAAGGCAACTTCAAATGTTCAACATGCATATTCACTGACAAATGTATGAATATAAGAAAGTTTACTATATGTTTGTTGGTCTTGATAAAGTACAGTGGTACCTCGGGTCACGAACTTAATTCGTTCCGTTACTCTGGTCGCGACCCGAATTGGTTGCGACCTGAATCAAATTTTCCCATAAGGTTCAATGTAAATACTGTTAATCCGTTCTGACCCCTACGAATTTGGTTGCCGACTGATTTTGGTTGCGACCCGAATCAAATTTTCCCATAAGGTTCAATATAAATACGGTTAATCCGTTCTGAACCATATGTATATATTTTTTTAAATCACAAAAATATGACACAAAGTACAGTACAGTACACTATGAAGAGAGAGAACGCTAACCTTGCTTGAGGCGTGGAGGACAGGAAGGTGGGTGGGGAGACAGTTATTGTTTGGAGGGAGAGTCCCCCTCCCTACAGGAAGCCACGATCACGTGTGTCAGCAGGGAAAATGGCCGCGGATCCTGTTCGTCACCCGATGCGGAGTTTGCGAACAGAAGCAAAATTTTGCGAACGGTGCTGTTCATGACCCAAATTGGTCGTGAACAGAAGCGTTCATGATCCGAGGTACCACTGTATATGATAAACTATAAAATGTTTCCCATGACTATGGAGTTTAAGACTGGTTGCTGAATGCACATGGCTAGACTCGATTTTATGACCATTTTATTAGTCACTAAGTGAATCACATCGTTACATGACTCATATGGTCGTTAAGCGAATCACATGGTCATTAAGTGAATCCAGCTTCCCCAATGGACATTTTTTGCCAGAATTCACTTAACAACCACGTGATCTGCTTAACCATGGTGATTCACTTAACGACCATCGTAAAAATGGATGCAAATTGCAATCACATGACCGCAGGGGTGTGTGATGTTTGCAACAGTAGTAAGTGCAAGTACAGATTGTAAAGCACTTTTTCAGAGACTGTCATAACTTTGAACCATAGTTAAATAAATGGTCATTAAGTGACTACTACCTGTACTGAATAATTTAGTGTAAAAACCAAAACAAACAAACACACCACCCTTGTCTCTGGAAAGAATACATAGGAAACAGAAGAACAATGCGTAACCATTAGCAATCACAAGTACTTAATAATTGGACCCTTGGTTGCCTGAACTACATCTGAATCTAATAATGAGAAAGACACTTCACAATATTCCAAAAAGATGGAGTTGACAGTAAGGGCTAAGAACAATGCATTCCCTGAACCGCCTCTTCATGGTAGATCATGTAACTCATCTTCCCAGTTTTCCTGTTGTAGGAGACAAATAGACTTCTAACCCTCTAGGGTATTTTGGGGAATACAGGTAATCCTCGCTTACCGATTGCCTTGTTTAGCAACTGTTCAAAGTTACGACATTTGGGGAAAAAAACAGCTCTGTGACCAATCCTCACATTTACAGCTGCTGCAGTGTCCCATGGTCACAAAGAGAATCCTAATACCCAATTTTCCTAGCCAAGGGTAGGGCTACCAAAAAGGTTGACTTTCAAGTGACCATGTTAATGGGGATCTATCTGATGAATGCGAGCAGTCATCAGGACAGAGTTTCCAAACTTTCACAGTTCACGGCACCTCAAATGTCTCAGTATTTTTTTCACAGCAACTCCGGGCCAAAAGATATCTAACAGTTCTTTTTATTAAGCAGTTAGGTTCAATTGACTTAGTAAGTATTTAACAACTTAGTAGCCATTTGAAAAAATAACACATGTACATTAAAAAAAATTATTTCATTCTTAAATAACCAGAATTACTTACTAATGGGATGTGGGTGCCTCTTGAGCACCACACAACTTCTCAAAGCTTGAAATCAGATTAGACACCACTACCTTAATTTCCTGTTACACATTGATTTTTGTGGAGTACTTGCATTTTATCACAGCAACCGCTGAAACTCAAGCTTCACAATGATGTTGCAAATGGATGTCGCAAAACCCAGCTTCATAAATGAACATAGGAAAAATTTAAAATATCCCACAACAGCCCTGTAAGTTTGCTGTGGTATCCCGGGGTGCCACGGCACAGAGTTTGGGAACTAAGGCATTAATCACTTAAGTATTAAATTACATTAAATTGTTAAAATTTAATTTTAACAATTAAAATTACCCTGGCCATGAAATTGTCCCTTTGTGTTCCACCTTGGCTAGCATTAAGTATCAGTGAGAAAGCAGAGGAGAGCTTCTGCCCATAGTGCCATAAGGGCATTGATCTCTTCTGCTTTCTTGTCTTGAAATCAGGAGAAGAAGCAACTCACTAAATTTCTGTCCACTTTTGTGAACAGGATGATCAAGGGGGATCCTCATCTTGCTGGGATTTTGTAAAGAAGTCTTTGGATATAGGACAGTAATGGTGAACCTTTTGGGCTTGGCATGTCAAACATTTGGAAAATGCCTAACTTGACTCTGCTGGTGTGTCACACACACACACACACACACACACCCCTCAACAAAAGAGAACTAATTCTTTACATATTCATTTATTTTTTAAAAAATACAGTCCAATCATGTGTGGTGCTAGTTGTTGTCAGATCTTGGTGAACACTGGTGTGTCATAGGTTTACCATCACTGATACAGGACTTGTTTTTTCTAAGACAAGTGCTGACAGCTCAACCAGCTGGCTATGATATCCAGTTATTCTTTTATGTAATTCAACAAAGAGAATAGGTATTTCTCTATTTTGCTGTAAGGCATGTGGCACCTTGATCTGGATCTGCTCTGATTGTTTACAAAGGCTTTGGACATAACATTAAAGGTTACTCACTCAACAGGTGTGAAAGTTCCTTTAGAGCCAACTGTACTGAATTGGTTGATAGGCAGTATCAATTCATGCTGGGACCTTGAACAATATTCTGAACATAATAGGCTTGCCAGTCTATTATGCTGGTATTGGTGGTCACCTGATCCCTAATTAGCTGTCAGAGTAGCATTCCCTGTGTCAAATTGACTGGAATTAGCCCCCAATGCTATGATTGGGCTCTTATTTGGCACCCATATCCACCGGTGGGTTCTGTTGGCAATTTGGTCCTGGAGTGGGAGGAGGAGCCACTGATAGTAGAAGCAGGCCAATGGTATTGAGTTCTGGGCCCAATTATCGCCCCCTGTATTTTACCAGTGTTGTGAAAGTTGGCTTCCTAGATGCTAGGATGTCCCTTACAATCCTCAGAAGCTTGAAAGTGCACTCTTTACCCAGGAAGTTTCCTTTCCTTTGTTTTTGATGGCAACATCCAGATGAAGGATTATTTTGAGGGCACAAGTGTGCTTTTGGTAAAATTTACCATGAAACTGAGCTCCTGGAGGCAGAAAAGTGCTGTTTAGGCTGCTAACTCCATATAGGATGCTCTGATAAGCAGAGAAAATCCCAAATGAATCATCACCAATATCCATCTGTCCTTCCACTATGTTCCCAGGGGTGCCAAATATTTGCAGTTTTTCACTAAGGGGGCCTTTTTTCCTGGTTCTTGCCTAATCTGCTTAGCCAATTGAAGTGCGTTATTGTTTGTGGGCCTGAGAACTTCAATGGTTGTTTTCCTGTCTGTTGCTTATTGTAGTAGTCTCTGGAATGAAAATGCCAGTCTTCTTTATTTTCTCACCTCCCCCTTAGGACTGTGAGCAAGAATTTTTTATCCTTACTTTCTCTTAGGACTGAGTTGACAGACTCTCCAAATACTGTAGCTTTTCCCTTGGAAGGGGTTTACTGTTAGGCTGGCTCTTAAATGGGGTGGTACCTCCCAGTGTTTCCACAGGCCTTCTGAGTGAATATCAGGTGTCCAAATCATCAATATCCCTAGAGCTGCTGCTTTGTGAACTCACTTCACGTTCTGTCCATTCTACAATCTGTTGGGTCTGTAAGCACCTCTCCTTCATCTCTTAGTACTATATTTGTAGAGATCAGGTCTCACATTTCATGATCATCTTGGGTAAGAAATACAGCTTGCTGGCCAATGTTGCTGGTGCCCTAGCTTTGGCTAAATTGACTACCCTTTCTTATCTCTCCAAAAGGGTTTGGAAAGGTCTTTCTGTAGTCCACGCCAGAATCTGAAAAATTACTATGGCAGATCCTTGTATACCCCTGATGATAGGGTTATAAAGTTACTGGGGCCCAGATCCTGGTTGGGCATCTTTGCTCATTTACAAGGAGTGGGCCTCTGTTAAGTGACTCCTTCCTCTGTTTCCCCATGGGATATAGGGGTTTCTCATAATCACTTATGGCATTGATAAGTGAGGAATGTGTGGCAGCCCCAGTCTTCTTGATCTTTTAATATTTTCTCTGCAACTGCTGGAATGGAGGTCCACCTCCTTCCTGCCTCTCTGCAACCCTTTAGGTATTTCACCTGTTTCATTTTTCCACATCCATCTGAACATGAAGAGGATCAGAAATAGGTAGAGGACAGAGAAAAGTAGCATTTTTTTTATGGGTTCTGGATGTAAGGGTAATAGAACCCCTTTTCTTCCAGCTTGATTTAGAGTAGCCTCATTTCCCATGAGCTGATGTAATATTCCATATAACTCAGCTGTGGAAATAGCCTTGCTTGAGAGGTAGTAGATAGGATGAGGTTTCCAAGTTTTGTGTGAGCATACCTACTCCAATGGAGGCCTGTGTATACTCTGGTTCTTGATGCACCATTATGGGCCTTGATGGGTATTTCACACTGCCCTTGTTTTATTAGGGTTCACTCCAGTTTCTGGCATAATGTGTCATCCAGAGCTGCTCAGTCTTCCTGCTACCACTCTGCCAACAGAGAAAAGGGGACAGCTGACTCATGTGTTTTTGTCATAGCCTGAAGGATGTTTGTGCTGCTAAACTATCTTTCTTGGACTCTGTAATGATCTCAACACAGGAGGGACGCCACTGCTGGTATCACCTAGTGCTCCCTAAGATCACCAGAAGTTGCTACTTTTGGCACCACCCAGTGTTAAGTCCATCAGGAGGGTAGGCTGCATTGTAGAGGTGTTCATGGCCAAGACTGCTTGCCTCCTCTGTTATGCTGCCTCTGGAAGCTCCTCTGCCTCCTGGATTAGCCCAGTCCACGAGCTTGGGCAACTGTTCTAGTTTCAGTGCTCCCAGATTTTGATTTTCAGCAACCATGCATGTAGCCTCTTGGCTGTGGCCCATCTTTTGCACACCAATCAACCAAGCCTGTGGTTGCCCAAGTCCCCCTAAATTGCAAGTGCAGATATTCAAAAACACACAGCTCACGTTGCTTCTTGCTCTTTTACCTATTCCTTAGTCTTTTTAGTTCTCAGCCTTCAAGATAGAACCAAGAAAAAAGCCACTGCTTTTCTCTAGAAGGCAAAACCAAAGACTGAAGGAAGGGATCTTATCTTCTGTCTAGAAAAGAATTACTTGATTCATTTTATACTGGCATCATCTTCAGTAACAGAGAATACAGTACTTTGCAAGGTTCACAACCCCCCCAATATACCTCCCCCCAAAACCTCCCCCCTTCCCCATACTATACATTTTTATCTATGCTTCACAGCCAAATAATCACTTCTTCAATATTTCGGAAAACTTTTTGTCTGCATTGTGCCCAGTACTGACTTAGTCTAGGTTATCCTGGACATAGCTGGAAAAAGTAAGGTATTAATCAATTCATCCATCCATGAATGGTACTCAGCCTGCCTCAATCCCAAAGGATTCTGGGTGATATTCAGGAAAAGAGAAACATGAAATCAGAGGTCAAGAACATTTTGACAATAACATCTGGAACCAATTTCACTAGCAGGAAAAATGGCTTTTTTTTTTTTTTTTGGCGTCTTCTTTGTACAGTACAAACCCCAATGTAAAACATTTTTTTTTTAATATTCTCTCAGTTACAATGAACAAACCCACCTTGTCCCCCATATTGCTAGGGGAGATCATCTGGAATTTAGGTGCTCTATTACTCCTTATCATCCAATTCCAAGGAAACAGTTTGTATCCTTGAGCAATAATGGGATGCATGACTAATGGGAAGGGCAAGACAGAACAAACTGAAGATAAATCCAGAGAAGACAGACATATTTTAGAAAAAGGTATCTGACATATAGCCTGTTTTAGAAGGAAGAGAATCTCCCTAGAAAGAGCATCTTTACACTCTGTCCCTGGATTTGTAGGCAGCAGCTGTGGCAGTGAACACCTTTGTACAATTATATCTAGTGCACTAGCTGCGTCTCTTTCTGGTTGGATTCAGCAATGACTATCCATACATTAGTTATGCCATGTCTTGACTATCGCAACACCCTCTACATAGGGTTACCCTTGAAAAGTGTCCAGAAGTTGTAGTTGCTATAAAACGTGGCAGCTAGGCTGCTAAGCAGTACAAGGTACAGGGATCGTGTGTACATGAAATATCTGTACTTATTGCAAATCACCAGGCACAATCTCTGTTGCCATGCCTGCCCTCTGGAATAGTATTCCCCTTGAGGTCTATATGGTCACAGAAAGGTTTTTAAAATCTTGATCTTCTGGCCAGGTGATTTGTAAATCCACCCTGAAATGAGATGCAATTGAAGTTTCTGTCCTCCTTCCACATGGCTGTTTAATCTTTTTGTTTCTTCCTTTTATTATGTACATTTTAACCTGCTTTGTATGCTTCCTTGAGTGGTTTTGTAATTATAATTGGGTGGCTTTAGTTGGTACTGACCTTTAAAGTCCAAAACAGTTTTGTCTTACTACTTTATGGAATGCCTGTTACATTATAAATCTGTGTAAAGAAAGCAAGAAAGGTCCTCTTGAAGATACTCCCACTTTCAGAGGGTTATCTTTCTAGTAAGCAGGAGAGACTACTGAATGCATTGGTTCAAGAGTTGTACCGGCCCTCAATGTCTCAGTATTTAGAAAATCTGTGAAGATACACCTCTTTCATCAGCTCTTTGTTAAATGATTCTAGCATTTACTTAGTTTTTATCTGGATTTTTAATATTCAATATTTTCTTGTTTTTAAATTTGCAAGGTGCCATGAGTGCTTTCCAGAGTGAAGACAGAATATAAAGCCAACAAATAAATACATCTAGGAAAAATAAATTGCTGCATATTGTTTTGACAAAGCTGTCAAGAAAAAAAATCTTTCTCCTGCACTTGTGATGCCTCCCATTTATGGAACAGTGTTACAAGGATAGCTCATATGCTGCTTATGGTATATCATTTTTATTTCTTCTGTTTTATGCCACTTTTATTTGTCATGTATTTAAGACTGTTTAAAAATAAATTATACTGATCCTGAGGAAAACAATAATTTTACTAGGGGAGGCAGAAAATAAATGATTTGCTCAGACAATCCAGAATAACCTGTTGGGAATTAGCAGATTCGTTAACTTAACTTTGCCCCCAGTCCATACAAGTTCTCTCATGTTTTATCTATTACTGTATCCACAACTTGATGCTCTTGAAATATACCAAGACAACAACGCCTCCAAATTTCAAATCAGTATACCCAAAAGTATGGCATTCTGAAGTTGTAGTTCAAACACATTAGGAGGGCATCAGCTTGTGGACAGATGATCTCTAATATTCAGTTATACCTCCAATTTTCTTCTGCTGGCAATCTTATTATCTTGAATAGCTTGAGGCTGAGCAGATTTTCTGGCAGCTGAAAATGTTTTACCTTAAACTGCAAGAGAGTACAATGGTTCTCACAGAAAATGTTTCAAATCATTTGTTAAAATATCAAACAAGAACAAGAAAATGCATCCAAACATTTTGATTTTCCTCTGAGGAACTCAGTGTGGCTTCTACACTATCAGTTGTTCTCCATTCTTATAAGATCAGACTTGTTTTCCTACAATAGAAAAGCACCACATACTGATCACAATTTAAATTAGAAAAATGATTAGGCATTGCCCCTATACAGGACAACTCCAACATTGCACCTTTCAAGATAAGGTAAGCACCTGTAATTTTTTTTAAAAAAGCCTTTAACTTAAATGAAAGAAGTACAGATAATATTTAAATACACAACCATGTTAACAATAAGTAATATTATTCAGAGCCAGCAATACTGAATATTTGCCACAGGTTAGGACCCGATCTGAAAATAACATTACCACTGCTGTTTCTGCCACCATCATCCTTTCACTGTCTTATGATGATGGACATGTTTGCTTCTTAAACAGAGTGTGTACTGTAGCCAAACAATGGCCACATGATCTGAATGCTGATATTTCTATAACAGCTTTTATCAAGTTTGCTCCTGGAAACATCCCAGGAAGTGAAGTAATTACTTAATTGTGGAACATGGAGACTAGAGAAATTTGAAGTTTTCCAACTCTGTTCCAGGATCTGCCTAAACATGGTGGCAATGGCATCAGTAAGCAAAACTTTGTATGTTAATTCCTTTCTTCTAACACACACACACACACAGACAGATGGAGAGAGAGAGAGACAGAGAGAGATGGAGAGGGACAGACAGAAAGGCAGACATATACCCTAAAAGGCAGGCTCATATTGGAGCAGATTATCTTTACACCCGTTTACATGCAGTAGCTAAGCTGGAAGAAGCAATTATTTTTTTACTGAACACACTATTGGCATGGATTCACATATACTATAACACCAAAGCAGAAATCATGATTTACAAACTTCAATAGCTAGGTTCACGCAGTCAAAATTACATAATCTATGTGAAGATTTAGGGTGATACATGAAACTATTATCAATATTAGGGAAATCTGTTCATAGTTAGCTTATATAAGTGGATTATATTCATGTAGCATTTTCAATGTCACCAGTTTTATCTACAAATTCAGATACACTGCAAAGCCTTTTGACTGTCAATTACTATTGTTGTTTAGCCAAATTATATTTTTTGCACAAATATCAATCAACATATGACATTTCAGTGTTGATTAACTATTTGGTTAAATGAAAATATGTGTGAAAATAAAAAAGAAATGTTGTTGGTTATTTCCTAGAATCACTGTAGGATTTAAACTAATTCTAAAGCAACAAAAAATCTACAACAGAAACTCAATCTTATATGAATATTTGCTCACTCTGATCCTGAATAAAACCTTAAAATAAATCCAAACAATCAGTTTTTCATGTTTCAATTAAAAATGAACTGCCTCCAACAAGAATTAATCATGAAGCAATTTCACACATTTTACATTTGTCTAGGCTCCTGCACTAGGACAACTTGCAGTATTCAAAGTATGATAATAAATTACTCAAATTAAAAAAGACGTTTCAAGTTTACTATAAACTGGTTAAATTAATTTCACTAAAAGCATCATGTCTATGGCTTATTACAGTGGACTATATTTCTGTACCACTTACTTTTTTTATAAATGAAACTGAACCATTTACTAAACATTTATAGAGCTGAACCAGAACATAAAAAAGCAAAACATAAATACCAAAATACATGAAAATTTGTAAATAATAAACCAAACTGGGATCAAATTCCCTCTGGTACTTCTAAATGCTATCCACAACCATGCAGCATGCAATATTTAAGTTCATCTGACTTCAATTTACTGTATCCCCAACCTGCTCATTATGTTTGGGAATGGCAATTTATTATTATTTTTTAAGTTATAAACAAAGTCCACAAATGTAGCATTGTAATATTTATTTTCAATGGGATTTGTATCACATCCAAAGAAGACATTATACAAAAAGAAAGCATTAAGTACAGAATTGAATCCAACCTCCTTCAGCTCTCTTGCTGCCATGTATCTGTATGATCAAAAGAATAAATATTATTCTTAAAGGCAGCATTTAACAACCAAATTAACAGTCAATCTAATACATCTGGGTACCTCTTTGCCCCAATTTCCAACAAACCCTGCTCCTACTGTTCGGCACAAATGTTAATATCTCAGTACAACATTTTATACCATCTTATACTTAATATCTTTGTTTTGGTAGTGGAGGGAATGCTGAACATTACTTAACAATCTTCTTGTAAAGGAACATTTTTCTTCCAGATTAAACTATAGAAGGATATAAAAGTAGTGAAGCAGTTCCTATTTTAATATTTAATATCTTTCTCTATAAGTAACTTTCCATTCATCTTTAATCCCCTGAACACCCCCCCCCCTTCATATACATGTGTGTGTTCATTCCAAAACCGATTTGGGCAAATCAGCAGAATTAATAAAGGTTGCATTGTCTTGGGTGTGCTTGCAAAATAAGATTGAATTTGAACTCTCCCATATTTTGTTTATATGTTTTTGCTCCATAACCTTAGCATGCTTTATATAGACATATAGACATGCACAAATACAGGAGTCTAATGTGTCTACATGTATAGGTACATATATACATACACATGTTGAAGTGAGAGCTGGGTAGCTAACTTTCCCATAGCTATATGCATCAAACTAATGATATACGCAAGCAGATTAGTACAGGTAGTCCCTGAGTTAAGAACATCTGGGTTACAGATGACCCATAGTTAAGAACGAAGCCTATTGTAGCAAAATCCGAGTTAAATACACAATATTTCAAGTTAATTACATAACACTACTTATACAATAATACTGTGCCGGCTTACATACAAATTCGACTTAAGGACAGACCTTGGGAACGGAACTCATTCTTAAACTGGGGACTACCTATACTCCAATATTTTAGCATCTGTCAATTAAGAGAAAGCATAGTTGTTGTTGTTGTTGTTGTTTTGGATAATATAACATGCTAAAAGAAATACAAACTGTACTGTAAATGCTTCAGATTATAACATACATAATGAAGTATCCTGCACAGATATTTTATGGCATAGCTTCCTGCACATCTCCTGTTCATGAAAAAAAAATTATCCCAGGATTCGACTTTTAGCAAAAGCTAGTCTAACAAGTGTCTTACATATAAATGAGTGTCAAGTTTAAACTGAAATGAATTCAATTTCCATGTCACTATTCTTTAAAGAGACAGGAATTTTCATTCTGCCATACAGAATGAGTTGCAGCTTAGTCTCTATTTCATAACATCACAGGCATTAATTGATAAAAATAGATTTCATTTAAAGCTTCCATAAAAGTGATCTAGGAAAGGAATATATTCCAAGGGAACAGTGGAAGTTCATTTTTCCTGATATACGTTTGATTTGATAAATATTTTGTTGACAAGATAATGAAAAATTCAAATAAGAATAGAATTAACCCCTTGGAATAGTAAAATATAAGAGGTATTCATTGGCATTGGCATTTCACAAAAAAGTAAGCTATACTTTACCAGTGCAGAAGTTCATAAGTGCTGAGGAACTGCACACAGAAGCAAGACAAGGCAAGGCATCTTCCATTCTTGCCACCTATGTTACAAGAGCTGTAAACCAGTTCTGTCTACGTTTCCTGATGCCTTCCCAGAGTTTCAGAGCAATCCCCAGTTCTTCGAATCAGATAACATACTTTGAATTCTGAGGAAATCCTGACAGTCCAGATGGCCTACCAAAATGCACTTATGCACAGCACAAGTAAGAATTCTTTAAGAAAAACTTTTCTCCTTCTGAGCTCTGGAACTCTAACTTACTAAGGAGATATTCTTTCTTTTTCCTACTACTACTAAGGATAGTGTGTGTGCAGGGGGTGAGAAATAAAGAGAAAGAGGGCCAGGCAATCTGAAGAGGGGTGGGCTACATGGGGGAGAGAAATTTGAGACTGCTGTAAGGAGTGGCTAAACCTTAGTCGTCATAAGTACAGTAATAAAGGCATTTAGCAGAACAAACATTATGCAGTGATTTAGCATATAGGATAAACCAGAAATTAAAGAATTTACCAAACACTGCATGTTTTCTTTGTTGTATTTTTAAATGGAAGGATAATAAGATTTCTATAAGACTTTTATTAAGTGACATATCCAGTTAAAAAAAAATCCAGACTATCTTTTGTTTGAAAACAAAATCTATGGTTTGAATTTAGAGATCTGAATTTTAAGCTCCTTTTTGTCAGGTTGATACCAAAGCATGTAAAATAATGAGTAGCAATAATAATTTTTATGACACTGATAAAATGAAGTTACATTTTTCCCCTATAAGTCATGTCAAAGAACATTCATAATGTTGATTTATACAATGTAAAATATTCCACAATAATTGGAGGGGGAGGGAAAGACTGAAAAATTATGCAGAGAAATCTGTGAAAAAGACAAAGCTAGCAGTATACCCTCTGAATGCAATGAGAGAATAAAAATATGTGTTCCAAAGGAAGTACAAAAAAGACAAGATATGACAAACAAGTTCCACCTACACAGATTTGCTATAATGTACAAAATGAATCATAGAACTATTACATTTTTGTGATTTGAAAAATGGTAAGTATACAATTTGGCATCTTGTACGGATGAACAGAATATGCAACCAGAAACTATCACCAATTTAACATAATATATCAACTTTGGTCAGATATATATTGTCAGACTAATTTCTGCTGAAGCATCTTAGAAAAATGACAGAATACAAATATGAGATCTCTCCCCCCCCCCCATGGCTTAATTTTGAAGTTACATACTTGACCATTAAGAAGACATAGTATCGCCAACTGGGGAAAAATGCAGCTCTCTCCAGATTATTATTTCATTACAAATGTGAGAACTCATATTACAGCTGCACAACAGTCCATTTAATATGATAATGCTTTTGTCTGACTTGCAAAATTGAACAGAGCCAGAGGAAAGTTAATGAATGCAACATGTGTTCAGTCTTTTGGTAGCTGTGACTAAAGCCAACTGGCAGAATGATCACAGCAAGATAAAAGTCAAAACAAAGCAATCTTAGTATGTAGAGTGCTCTCCACCCCCAACAGGCCTTTCATGCATCTCTCCAAGGGCACAGCTTAAAAATATACAAAGGGAAAGGAGCACTACAATGAAAACACAAGTTGTGGTGGTAGCATAATAGTTACTTCCCTAAAAATTTGTCCAATGTTATCAGATTAGATTTATCCTGAGTCCTCTTCCCTGGGATTCTTCTCTTCAAGCACATCTTTGTACATAGAGAACAAATTCTTGCAATCTACATTTCAACTATCTGTGCTCATTCCCAAACTCAACTGGACTAATTTAAGTTCATGGATGGAAGGACTAACAATAATTTATTAATGAAGTGGACAATATAAAGAACCTATAAAAAATATAAGAACTAAAAACATTTTGTCTACCACATTCATAAATAAGTGCATTCTACAGCTCTGCTTTATTTTCTCAATGCACATGTAACGGTATGTGGGAATGAATTTGGGAGACTGGCCCCAGAGATGCTGCCTAGGGAACAGTGAGATAAGAGACAGCATAGTCTGCAGCTGGATAGTGGGTGGGGCAAGAGGCTCAGAAGAAACCCTCCCTAATTCCTCAGAGTGTAAAGGAAACGGGGAGAGAACTGTACTTTCAGATTTGCAAGATTCTGTTAATGTAGCCTTACAATAAAGTAGAATTAGCTCATCTGGTCATGTTTCCTGTCTGGTCTCCCTGGTAAGGCTGATAGCACACAACTTACTATGTATTATAGTAGTATAGTCATGGCAGATGGCAGCACCTAGTTGATCTTAGCTGATCTCGAACAAAGCCAAGAAACTCAGCCCTGGTTAGTAACTGGATAACCATCAGGATGTTCTGTTTTAGGTTGCAGGCACACAGACACACAGATGGAGTTGTTAAGGAGTTGAGGTTTTTACTACAGCTAAGCAGATAACAGCAAAAAAGATAATAAATCAAGGACTTTGCAAAGAGTGCTTGCCTGAATAATTCTGTTTAAAGTCCAAGTAGCAAGAGAGTGGTCTAAACAGTTCCAGGAGTCACAGAGAGAAGAGTCAGGGATTCAAGAGCAAGATACAGGAACAAGAGTCACGAGCTGGAATTCCGAACAATTGATTCCAACAAAGGCTGAAGGCAAAGTGGCTACATAAATCTATCTGCAGACAGGTGGCTGCAATTACCGAGGCCTTGCCCTTTGCCTAGCGCGGAGCCTCACTGAGTGGCATTGCTTTGCTCGTCGCTGTATGAGTCAAGATCTGGGGCTTGAGGTCATGCCTTATAATGAAGCTAATCGGGAGAAGCCTGTGGTTGATCAGCCTCAGATGTATCATGGCTTGATGATTTCTGAGGCTGGCATTCCTGAGGCTGACAATCCATAGGCTCAGCTGAAGCAACCTCATCAGAGTCACAGGCAGATACTGAATTGTGGCTCAAGACACAGGAAATCCTAGGACTGTAATCTAGACTGGGAAGTCAAAAAAAAAAAAAAAAAGCCAGTCTTCAGCTAATGCAACTGATCTTGTACATATCTTGGGTGACAATCCATTTAGACTCTGAAATTGCAGAGTATTTTGCACCATCCAACACTCACACTGCTTTTTAACTGTGGACCCTACTTTTGCATATCAGAACATTAGAAGGACCCTGCCCATCTAGATAAGCATTCTGTCATGCAAACTGGATGCTTTCGAAAACATAAACACTGGTGGAAGGGTAATATCCCCTACTACTGCTCCCTAGATATTCAAGGCATGCTGTTTGTGATTTTAGAGGTAGCAAAACACGATTAAAATTAGTAACAAAATAGCTACACAGAAAAGAAAGATCATGCATCTAGAATGAAGATTTTCACATCAGGAGTCTCAACAACAGTAGAAATGGAAGTAGATGCAAGCAGGCATTTAAGGACACACTAACTGTCAGCCCTATGAGGTAGACCAGATTCAAACACCAAAGACAAGGACATACTAATTGTCAGTCCTATGAGGTAGACCAGACTCAAACACCAAAGTCATGAATACTAATATTACTTTTATTATACTAACAGAATCTTGCAAATCTGAATGTGCCTCCCCCTCCCTGCCTTTATTCTAAAAAGAACTAGAGAGGGTCAAGTCTGAGATGCTTTCTCAAATTCCTTTCCTGCTTTGGGCTCAAGATTTCTCTTACCTAACCATTGTCTTGGCTGCAGTTCTTCCTCCTCTTCCTCAAGGTTATTCTCACAGCCCATTACATCAATATCCACCTTAGTAATACTCTTTGTTTAATACAAAATCTTGTAGCCTTAGAATCACCCAAATAAATAAAAAATACTGTAGACTCAGAGCCAACCAAAACACTGATAAATACCGATAATGATTCAGGACATTTAGACACTAATGCATCTAGACCAAAATGTGTAATTGATGTTTTAATTGAATCTATTTTACAACTTTAGGCAATCAAAACTCCTCTTACAATAACTCAAATGCTTTAAAAACTTGATTAGCAATAATCTGATCCAAAGTATTAATACCTCTACTTACTATCTCTCTCCTCCCCAACGAAAAGATTTACCTACAATTTTCAAACAGAAGCCTGTCCTGTGAATAAGGGTTGAAATTATGTTTCCGCCCCAACATCGTCTAAATGTGCCTTTAATGCAGGAAATATAATAGAGTTATGGCAAAAAAAAATGGCCAAGCATCTGCCATGATATCAGAAGGGCCACATAATAACTGTTTAATTAAGTATATAACAGTAGTTTGACTTGGTTGTTAGTGTTCCATAGAAAAACTGAATTCAAAGTACATAGTGATAAAACTGAAAATAAAGGCACTCCAAACTCATTATCATATGGTAGATGTAATTTAGATAACATCTAGGAAATTGTCCTTCCCATAGAAAACTTCTTAATATCTTATCAATCTCCTTAATTCAAGTGTATTATCATAGGAATTTGTCTAGGTAACTATTTCAATCTTGAAGTAATATTAATTTTTACAACATTCACAACATATGAAAAAAAGTAATGACAATCATCAACTCTAATCTACTTACAGCTTTCAACAGCAAACTTATCTTTTTTTCTTTCAAAGATTCATAATGAAAAATTTGCACAAAATCTTAATTCATGGTTATAAAAATACAATGGCATTCCAAAAGGGCATACAAAAGTGTAATTGCAAAAAAATGGCTTCATCTGTATTTTAGAAATTTCAGTGAGTTAGCTAATTGCCCTTGTTCTTCAAAGTAAATACTTGAAAAACTGTAGTCTACTTATGAAAACCTGTAAACAAATGACATCAGAATCAGGATACACAAAAATTAAGAAAAACTTTTAATTTTAAACCTAGCAATTAAAATACTTGGAAGGGTGAGAAAGGCTTTAGAAAGGCTAAACAACAAAACACAGTCACATTTATTTTCAATTACATGTGAAAGGGAATGGATCTTTTTTTAGAGGAGGGTACCTCATAGCACTATAAACAGGATGATCCACACTTATCTATAGGAAATGGCTATTTTGTTAAACGCCCTACAATAAACCTTCCTGTTGAAAAAATACCACCACCATCACCAAACTGATACACAGATGGCAGGGTGTGGGAAAGAAGGGAGGAAAAGAAGATATGTGAATAAGGTATTTGTTATTTTAGGATTAAGATTTTAAAAATACTTTTTCACATTCACTAAAAATAAAACAATCTTGAATAGTCACGTATGTGAAATGTGTCGATCTAGCCATTTGTCTCCAATAGAAGAGCCATTTAATTTTACTAAGTATAGTGGGGATGGGGTTCTTCTGGACTTAACAGGATGTGAGAAGGGAAGGTTGCTTACCAAATGTTATTTTCCCATTTCTTCCTCTCAAATGCATAATTTTGTGTCCTTCAGCACATCATAGTATTGGTTTTTTATATAGAATTGTTAATTGGTATTTTAATTGTGGATATTTATATTGTTACTGTTTTTATTGTCTAGATTTTAACTGTAAGCTGCCCAGAGTCACCCTCTGGGGGAAATGGGCAGCATATACATTTAATAATAAAATAAAAAATCAAATAAATAATAGTAGAGAGTTATGGGGCTTTTCAGAATAACATAGCCAATCTGCCAAAGGGCACTTTTCAGGCACATAGGTATCCCTGCGAAAGTTTTGGATTGCTCATACAATGCTGGATTTAAATTACAGTATTCTTATAATATTGCTAGCAGTTTTATTATTTCATTCTTTTTCCCACTTGAATACTGGAAAACTCTAAAAACCAAAGAGTTCTATCAGGGATATATAAGATCCAAAAAGTCTTTCCACTTTTTTGTTAATAGATCATCATTGCTACTGTCATCAGGTATCATATTGCTTTTGCAAATCCCTTTAGCACCAAAGATCTCAAGCTGTGAGGCTGGGAAGTGATTTAAGAGAGGAACACTTTTTGGGGGAGACAGGACTAGAGGAAAGCTCTGTCCTTTCAACATGATTACACTGACATCAACATAAGATATTTTCTCTTTAATTCAGTGACTATTTTTTTGCAGAATGTTTTTGTATTGTTAGGTGAGGAAAGTATATTTCATTGTTTCTTTCCTAATCATTGAAGAAACGATCTACATATCTCCCTCATTTTCTGTAAATATGTCCCATTTCTAGATATCCCCTATTCCACATCACAAAAGTATCCCTTTTTCCATTTGCATGAAGAGCTGTGATCTTCTGTCTACATCTTTTCTTTGAAACAGTTTCTTTTTCTATTTCCATTTATCAGCTACCCCCTGACCTCCCTTTGTGCACTGTAATACTTGCTTTTGTGTTTGTAATACTTTGCAGCCCAATTTTTTCTTTTTACCTCTCATTGTTTTTTCCTTTGCCTCTCACTATTCATTTCAGGTGCCAGTTTGCCCTTTTCTGCAGGTAACAAAATGTCTTGGAACAGCCTAACTGGAAAGTTGTTCCCTCCTCCTGAAAGTGTTTGGTAACATTGGATTTCGCTGCCACAATTTCTACAGGTGCAAGAGCCAGGAATGTATGTCAAATTTGCTTTGTTTTCAGACTGCAGTACTTAGCATATAGTTTAATTAACTGGACAAAAATAAAATGGGTGGCTGGCAATTCCATTTCTAAGGAATTAGCCTGAGGAGTCACTTTAAGTTAGCAATAAAACTAAATAATCAGACTTAGTTCACTGAAAAAGGCATTTAAGATGGAACAAGATTTTTTTTTTTTACCCTGACGTATTAGAGAATTAAGAAAATTAGTATATCGCAGAAAACTGATGTGAGTGAAAAGAAAGAAAATTATGAGTGCAACACGGACTCATTCTCTATAGATACTGAAATTAACATGCTGCATTTCTGCATGATCAACATTTATTTTGGAAAAATTGTTCCAGGCCTACTGCATCAGCATAAAGAATGAGGCATTTGCAGCACAGTTAAGGAACAATGAATAAATAAAATACATAAATGGTTCTGTACCTAAAATTATCTTGTTAATGAGCCTATCCAAAGTTTTGCATCAATAGAATAAACCCCTCTGGCTCTGGCAAGGATCCATTTCCTCATGCAACACTATCCGTTGAAAATAGCCACTGAAAGAGCTGAAGATATTCCAGCTAGTGCAAAAGCGTTTGTGGATTCAATCCAGTACTGCTCAAATTTGAAAGTGGGTGTTTGCTCAGCTTCAACCCAAAATGTATCCCAACACAGTAAAACAAGTCTACTTCACACTGAATAATGGCATGTGCTAGAAATGAGAGCCAGTCTGATGTAGTGGTAAAGGTGCTGGCTTAGAAACCAGGAGACTGAGAGTTCTAAGCCTGCCTTAGACATGAAAGCCAGCTGGGTGACTTTGGGTCAGTCATTCTCTCTCAGCTGAACCCACCTCACAGGGTTGTTGTTGTGGGGGAAATAGGAGGCAGGAATATTAGATATGTTCGCTGCCTTGAATTATACATAAAAAGGGTGAGATAAAATAATCATCATCATAATAAACATCATCATAATATACTTATAATTATGTACTGCAGTTACTTTCAACAAAAACATATATCAAAATATCAAAATAAGTTATTAGTACCAGCCTAAAATTATTACATTTGTATCTCATTCTTTTTTCATCTTTTCCAATATGAAGTTGCAGTTTTGTTTTGAATGGTCCCAAGTTACCTTATATTAATAATGAAACCATCAGGAGACTAGTGCCACTAGTGCCACATACTGGCCCACTAGTGCCACATACTGGCCCACTAGTGCCACATACGCAAAGACATATATGGGACAGAATGTTGCTGCAGCTCAATTTTCAGTCCTACACTTCAATCATCCTTTGGAGGAAAGTACAAAAATGTCCATTATATGAACATCTGGATGCAAAATGTCTTAGCCACTTATAAAACAAGCTAGTACAAGAAGAGTTATTTACTGCAAAATCAATTCCTCAAGAGTAGGGATGAGCAAAATTCATTGATTTGCAAAACACTGTTTGAGGAATTACCTTTTGAAATCACTGAACCACTCCCAGGACAGTCAAGTCTTAAACAGCTTCCACATTACTACTCAGGATAAAATAAACGTAAGTTTCACTTGCTTATAAGACAGATTTTTTTTCAGACTTTTTTTTGTTGTACCAAAACAACTACAACAATCGAAAGCCAAATCTGATTTTAAAAGATCTTGTCAAATGTAAAGGAAGTGTATAAAATAATGTGAAAATAGCCAAAAAGAGTTACCGTATTTTTCCGACTATAAGACGATACTTTTTTCTAAAATCCTTACCCTAAAAACTGAAGGGCATCTTATTCAAGGAAGTCAGCCAAGAATCGCGGTTGCAAAACTGCCAAACTTTGTTTCTGCAGAGAGGCTTCTTCCTATTGCTAGCCTCCAATCATGAGTGAAATAGCTTGTCTCCCAAACAGACTTCCTCCAATCACGAGCCTGATGTAACTGACGTCAGCTGATGCTGAACAAACCAATTGGAGGAAGGCTGTTTGCAGAGACAAGCTATCGGCAGTTTCACTCGTGCTTGAATGTAATCAGTTAAGCAAAAGAGCCTGGAAATAGAGCTGCAGAGAGACGGTTTGGACCTCCTCCCACCAAGTGTATCAGGTAAATGTTAACTAATTACTAAATAAAAATGTGTTCTGCACTATCTTTAAAATACTGATTTTTAAATTTTGGGCTAGAAAAGTGGGGGGCATCTTGTACATGGGGGCGTCTTATTGTTGGAAAAATACGGTAAATGTGAAACCATCAACATCAACCATCAAATGCAACATTTTCTTACATTCTTCAAACCAGTTTTGGAAAGGCTTTACAGTACTTATTGCATGGAATGTTTCAATTTCACCACTCAGAATCAAAATATTGCAACTTCCAAATAGTTCCTTGCCATCTGCCATGTGCTCACAAAACACTGCAAATATAACTGTCCTGGCTGTAAGTCTAAAATGAATGAGCATTTCTCATTGATTAGTACCACAGGTCTGCTAGGAAAAGTATACTTGTATCTCTCTCTTTTTTTAATAACCTAGTTCTGACAACAAAGGAGGACAGCTCAGGCTAATTATTCATACCCCTCTACAGATGGCTAAAAAGACAGCAATTTAGGAAATTTATTAATTACTTTGCAAGGTGGCTGCCAATGCAGTCATACATCTGCTTACTGTGGTTCAAACCAGTGAAAATTTAAAAAACAACATCCCCCCCATATATTCTCATAGACATTCTACAAGGATGCAAGACATCATTACAGTAATTCTACAGTCTGCCATGTAACTAATAATATAAAATTCTATTTGTTTTTATTAAAACAAAAAAATAAAAATAAAAATTTGTAGAAAATCAAGTGCCATTTCTAAGCAACTGTAATCAGTCGAAGCTGTGGACACTAAAATAGGAGGATTGTGAGGGTCTTGCACTCCTTGCTGCAAGTAACTTTTCATTGCTTTACTCTCTAACATCAAGATTTCAATCTAATCCTACCTTCTTGAAATAACATGCATTGTATCAAAAATGGTTATTACCAATTTTATTCAAACAACATGCTAGCTTGTCTGTTTTAAACAGATGGGAGGAAACTAAGTGCATTTTTAACTCAACTGCAAAATTTGAATAAGATAATTTTGTGCAGAAGTGATCCCTATAGTAATAGTTATAGGGGTTGTCTACAGACACATTATTATTATAGGAATGATTCCAAGAGGTAGCATAGGCTATCCCATTCACCTAGTCAGCTTTCAATAATAGAACATTGTATGCATATAGCAAAAGCTTTGCTGTCTTAATCACCTATCATTTCTTTGCACTTCTGAACTTTTTTTTTTTTTAATGGAGCTGCTCTGTTCTACAAGAATAACAAAGATAATATAAGCATGGGCAATTTTGCATACCATGCAGTTCTCTTATTATCAGTAAATACATGAGCATCTTTAGACAAATAGATGCTTATCTAGATAGCACAGCACAGTTATTAGTTGCTGAAACAAATAAATGTGAATACCACTGATGGCAGACCACAGGCGTTATAAGCCTAGTTACATCTGCAAATATACAAGTATAAGACACTTGATCATGAAAAACCAAGAAAAAAAGTGTTTCAAACCAGTAGATGTTAGCCTATTGAACCCACTGCCAAGATAACCGGGAAAAAAGAACAATTCTAAAGCGAGTGAAGAAGGTTGCTTTTGACACTGTGTTTGCTAATGAAGAAAAGGCAAAAGGGTCATGTTAAAAAATGTGCAGACAGAATGTCAAGAGCTAACACTACAAGTTTCTTTTTTGATGCTTATCTCTCAGCACAGTAAAGTCAACCTGTTTTATTGAAGCAGAAAAAGAACTTTACTAGATGAATAATTAAGAAATATGCTAGTTGGACAATTGCAAGAGATATCAAAACCACAAAGTCCTTTAAGGAATAGAAATATTGTTTATTCTAATTATCAAGAAACATAGAGCTTACTGTAAATAACAGCAAGAGCTCACAGTAAAAATCTCTGAAACAAATACAGTTTTGCTCTCAAAATACAAGCATTATACACCTCCCTTGATTATTCAATTTACATGCTGTACTGGGCCCAATTATGCTGACTTAGAATCATGTCCTCAATGGAAGAGGTCTACAACTGAATGAAATATGTTGGAGTGGCTAAAGTGTGACTGGCAAATGAACAGTCAGGAACATTTAGCATTCATGGTCTTAAAAAAATATTTTTCTACTCCTCTCCACTAAAATGTGGCTGAATACTGAATCTCGCTGACCTTGAATGGAATACAAATGAAATAACCTTCTCCTTTAATCCTGCCCTCATCCTCTCCAGAATCTCTAAGCAGGATGGTAATACAGGAAGAAAAACAAAATACTGCAACAGGAGGGAAATAAGAATAAAAGTGTATGTGTATGTGAGGAGGTGATAAAAGGGCCAAGCTGTTAACAGGAAGAAACTAAAGAATAATGCCAATTGCCTGGTCCAAGGATACATTAAAAATAAACAATTTTAATTAAATATAGCAAGGATAATATGAGGAAGAAAATGAAAGTAAAAAATTAGGAAGTGGAAAGACTGAACAATTTTTCATGATGTTTCATAAAAAATAGTGAAAAAATAAAAAAAGAATGAATGGCATTCACTGAGTATTAAAAGTAAAGCAAGTGTTCAGGTTTAGGTACAATTATTTCAAAATAAGTTTGTCCAAGTCAAGGAATCTGTTCATGGTCAAACACATAAGTCATTTTTTCATCAATAGTTTTTCTACCAATTTCAATGCATGAAGTAGTTACATGTACCTAAGTTTGATTTTCTTAGCTGCAATTCGTAAAGTACAAATATTAAGCCTTAGAATAACTCCTTGCATCTGACTCCTTGGGTGCCAAAGTAGATCACTAGGTAACATCAACATTACATGTCTTAAGATAGACATCTGTTACATTCTAGAATATGAAATACCTCCTACCTGCACAAATATTTGATCCAGAGCATTTTTGTAATTGTACAAAAACCACGAGCATGATGTAAACCAAAGCCCCTTGCAAGAATAAATCCTAAATCACTTTAAAACTTATTTTTTAAACATAATGTTGAATCCAAAAGGATATATTCCCTGTATTCAATGTTTGTACTGTACTGTACTGTATTGTATTGTAATATAATGTACACATTTGGTTGATCCCAAAAAAAGCGGACCCTGCACATGTGGGAAAAATTCTAGGAAGAAAAAGAAATGTATCCACAAAGACTTCTGCCCTAGGTTTTAATGGAATGCAAATTGTTTTAAAAAGCAAAGCCTTTATCTCAGCACATCAATGTGTTGTAAGAGATGAAGGATGTTTCTTATTTTAGAAAACCACAACTATTGACATCTAAAGAACAGATGCTTCATCCCTCTGATGTCATCTTTGATAAAGCATATATTTCCACTTCTGATTTTTAATAGAAACCCAATAGCCCTCTTGAGGGTTCTGACTTTTCTGAGAAGTAATAATTGTATTCTTCTTTAGGAAAAAAATATCCCCCAGGATAAATTTAGCTCTCCCATTGACATTTTATCAGATCCATGATGTGCTCCCTGCTGATACTCTATTCTTGTTCTTAGAACATACAAATCAAATGTTAACTGGATGTTAAACACAAGATGTTCAGTGACAGGTGGGCTGGACAGAGATATATGACAAGAATATCGTCAGTTTTCTGCATAATAACTAAATCAAAATCTTGTAAATGATGAAGCAAACAGAATGGAGAGCTATTTCTTTTCCTGCCTTCTTAAAAGCTTCTTCCACTATGCAGTGCAATAGTGAAAGACAAGTCTTTTGCTTCATAGGAGCAGTTTTTAAACAAACATGTATAGCACAAAGTATGCGGGAATGGGTTAAAGCTCAAGACGGATATTCCCCTTGATGCAGTCCCCTCTACTGAGGAAAAAAGTCCATAGAGACTTAAGCAAATCAATTCTTCACTTCATCTCTCATATTATATAAATTGGACAGGTACCAATGCTCTCAACGCTTCTTGGACCACTTTGGAGCATCACCAAGAATGTAAAAACCTGGTCTGATCCTATGTAATTGCTCAATAGGCATGGAATTTCAAGTTAAAAGAGTTTTACAATGGAACTGTTTAAAGCATTTTAGTTCAAAGATAGCAGACTTGGTTTTCCTATCTGTTTTGAGCTAGTTTTGAGCTGCATGTAACAAACAAGAAGAAAAAGAAGAAAAGCAGTAATAAAATAAAAATATTAAAACATTTTAAAGAAAGATTTATCTTCACCTTAAGACTGATGAACATATTACATTAGGTTTATTTCAAATTTAACTTCATGGATCTGAGATAAAACTTTCGCTCTGCTATAAAGAGGTGAAATGTTTTGGATGCTAAACTGTCAGCGCCACTAGGTAGATCAGACCAGAAAATCAATTCCACAGGAAGACCAGAACTATATTTTATCGAGATAGGCTATAAAACAAAATTTTGCAAATTCGATTTGCTGACCTGCCCTCCTTCTTATATCAGGAAGGTGTTTGCCTTAGTATTAGGCAAGCACCTTCTGAATATTATCTTGTTTCCCAGGACTTAAAGAATGCTTCAGCCCCCTTTGCCTAGGTCAGTATTTCTCAACCCTAACAACTTGAAGATTGGGACTTTTGACTTCAACTCCCAAGGATGGCTGGGGAATTCTGGGAGTTACGTCCACACATCTTCAAGCTGTCATGATTGAGAAACACTGGTCTAGGTAATGGTTCTTACATATTTCTGTCAAGGTCATTTCTCTTACTCTCCATAATAAAAAAAAAAATTCTAATCTACATTTAACTACAAACATATTTAAAATTAACTGGTATTAAAATGAGGTGATTTGAAGCCTATGAAAAAATCATTTAGTAGCCTATAATTTGTCCAGGCCTTCATATTTAAAGTAAAATATATATCTAAATTAGGGGGACATGGTGGTGCAGCGGTTTAATGACGCTGAAAGTTGCTGGCCAGAAATGGTCGACACTTCAGCGGTTCAAGCCCAGCTCTGTGCAGCAGAATGAGCTCCTGCTTCCTCTCCAGCACCTCCCAACCCAGCAGCTCGAAAACTTATGTGAGTAGATAAATGGGTACTCTCACCCCGGTGGGACGAAAAATCTGGCGGCACCTTGCAAAGGAGATGGGACCAGTTGCTGGTAACGCAGAAGCCGCGCACACCTGAAAAAGGCGTGAAGCAACGGAAACCCCACCTCCTACGCTTGCCAGCTGGGCTCTGCTCTAGGAAGGAGGCAATAGCAAACCACTTCCGAAACACCTTGTCTTGAAAACTGCAGGGACTCGTCACTCAACGACTGAGTGTGGATAAAAGTATTTAGTCAGCCACCAATTGTGCAAGTTCTCCCACTTAAAAAGATGAGAGAGGCCTGTAATTTTCATCATAGGTATACCTCAACTATGAGAGACAAAATGGGGGAAAAAATCCAGAAAATCACATTGTCTGATTTTTAAAGAATTTATTTGCAAATCATGGTGGAAAATAAGTATTTGGTCACCTACAAACAAGCAAGATGTCTGGCTCTCACAGACCTGTAACTACTTCTTTAAGAGGCTCCTCTGTCCTCCACTTGTTACCTGTAGTAATGGCACCTGTTTGACCTTGTTATCAGTATAAAAGACACCTGTCCACAACCTCAAACAGTCACACTCCATACTCCACTATGGCCAAGACCAAAGAGCTGTCGAAGGACACCAGAAACAAAATTGTAGACCTGTACCAGGCTGGGAAGACTGAATCTGCAATAGGCAAGCAGCTTGGTGTGAAGAAATCAACTGTGGGAGCAATAATTAGAAAATGGAAGACATACAAGACCACTGATAATCTCCCTTGATCTGGGGTTCCGTGCAAGATCTCACCCCGTGGGGTCAAAATGATCACAAGAATGGTGAGCAAAAATCCCAGAACCACACGGGGGGACCTAGTGAATGACCTGCAGAGAGCTGGGACCAAAGTAACAAAGGCTACCATCAGTAACACACTACGCCACCAGGGACTCAAATCCTGCAGTGCCAGATGTGTTCCCCTGCTTAAGCCAGTACATGTCCGGGCCCGTCTGAAGTTTGCTAGAGAGCATTTGGATGATCCAGAAGAGGATTGGGAGAATGTCATATGGTCAGATGAAACCAAAGTAGAACGTTTTGGTCTAAACTCAACTCGTTGTGTTTGGAGGAGAGAGAATGCTGAGTTGCATCCAAAGAAGACCATACCTACTGTGAAGCATGGGGGTGGAAACATCATGCTTTGGGGCTGTTTTTCTGCAAAGGGACCAGGACGACTGATCCGTGTAAAGGAAAGAATGAGTGGGGCCATGTATCGTGAGATTTTGAGTGAACACCACCTTCCATCAGCAAGGGCATTGAAGATGAAACGTGGCTGGGTCTTTCAGCATGACAATGATCCCAAACACACCGCCCAGGCAACGAAGGAGTGGCTTCGTAAGAAGCATTTCAAGGTCCTGGAGTGGCCTAGCCAGTCTCCAGATCTCAACCCCATGGAAAACCTTTGGAGGGAGTTGAAAGTCCGTGTTGCCCAGCGACAGCCCCAAAACATCACTGCTCTAGAGGAGATCTGCATGGAGGAATGGGCCAAAATACCAGCAACAGTGTGTGAAAACCTTGTGAAGACTTACAGAAAATGTTTGACCTCTGTCATTGCCAACAAAGGATATATAACTAAGTATTGAGATGAACTTTTGATATTGACCAAGTACTTATTTTCCACCATGATTTGCAAATAAATTCTTTAAAAATCAGACAATGTGATTTTCTGGATTTTTTTCCCCATTTTGTCTCTCATAGCTGAGGTATACCTATGATGAAAATTACAGGCCTCTCTCATCTTTTTAAGTGGGAGAACTTGCACAACTGGTGGCTGACTAAATACTTTTTTGCCCCATTGTATATAAATAAATATAAAAATTACATATTTATTATGTATGATTGATATCTGAATAAACATAATGTTGATACATGGGTTGTACCAAGGTATAATTTGCTCCTTAATAAGTAGCTTAGCCCTCCCAAGGGATTAATGCCTTGATGCTGTTGGACTGCTCAACAGGTCCAGTGACCCTTAGAGATCCTGGTAGAAGCACGAACTCCTTATAGAATCAGCCTTGCCAGTAAAGTAAAAAGGAAAGAGTAAGAATAATCCACAATAGGAGTGAGGACAGGTGGCTTTCTGCAGGAGTGAGGAAAGCCACATTGCCTCAAAGAAGGAAAACCAGGAAGAAGGCAATAGCAAATCACTTCTATATTACAGGTAGTCCTTGTTTAACTATCACAATTGAGACTGGAATCTCAATTATTGAGTGAAGTGGTCGTTAAGTGAGACCCCCCCACGTGACTGCTTTGCTCAATGACTGCAATCCAGGCACTCCTGGTTGTGATCGTTAAGCTATCTCCCGGGTCATTAAGCGGACAAAGAGAAAGAGCTGTCTGCTGAAGGATGTCAATTCCCTGCAGCATGGCATTGAAATCCTCCGGACAGGCAGCTCTTTGAGAGTGAAAGGGCTGCCTGTCCCACAGTTTCAGTTCAGCTCTGCATGGAGCTGAAATCCTCCCAGCAGGCAGCCCTTTCACTCTCAGACATTCCTGCAGCCTGCTGAAGGGTCTGCCTTCCCCTCCATGGATGGAAGGGAAATCCTTCTTTGGGCTGGAGGAACCCTCTGTTCTTGCACACCGCTGAGAGGTTTCCCCTCCCCTCTCCAGACGGAGGGGAAATCCTTTAGGGGGTTAAAGGAACGGAGCTCAGAGCTCAAATCTTCAGGATTTGAGCTCCATTCTTGCACACGACCGAGGTGTTTCCCTCCGTCCCCTCCACTTGCAACCTTCCCTGCACTGACTTTCTAAGGAAGCCAGCAGAGAAGATTGCAAATGGCGATCTCATGATTGTGGGGCGCCTGGCAACCAATCGTAAATGCGAACTGGTTGCCAAGCATTCGAAATGCAGCCATGTGACTGCGGGGATGGGGGTGGTGTGACATTTTACGATGGCCGGAAACAAGGACTACCTGTATTGCTAACAGAACTGTATGGGCATGGCTGAAACATTTAGGGAAGTACCAGATGATGAGGTATCTATTCACCCATCCCCAATCAAAAGGCACTTTTCTAGCTACTGGGAACAAACACTGAATAGATCTGAAGGCAATGACGTGCCAGTATTGAAACAGGGGTTCCTCATTTCAGAAGGGCACATATAATTAAGACATGGAATATAGGAACTATGAATCAAGGAAAACTTGAAAATGGCAACATGGAAATGAAATGAATGAAATGAAATATTGGATATTTTAGTAGGAAGGGAACATAGGTAGACCACATGAGGCACTTTAAATCTGATGACTACAAGATATACAATACACTGCATGAAACCATATGAAGAAATAGAATGGCAATAATACCCCAAAAGGACATTGCTAAATAATGCTCAGCTATTATACAGTAAGCCCAAAATTCATATCTCTAAGAATTAGTGGGTAACAGTGTTATAGAAGTGTCCTACAAATTGTTGGAAGAACAAAAACTGACCTCAAAAATGAGGAAGGACTTCTAAGGAAAATGACAAAATTTGAAATATGCATAGAGAATCAAGACCATCTATTAGGGAGTGTATACACACTGTTACTTAGATATGACATGTAGATAAATAAAAAATTGTACGACAAAATGGATGCAAAACTTTAAAGCAGTGTCACAACACAACAATAAATCAAATATAACAATAGAAAGAGCTAAGGAACAAGTCAATAAAATTCAACCCACGTTACAATTTATGAGAAAACTGGTCAAAATGTTTATAGGCAGTATACAAGTTCATCAATAATTGTCAAGATGGACAAATCATATAGTAATAAATGTTGGAAATGCCATGATACAGAAGGAACATTTTATCAAATGTGGTTGACATGTAAACAAATACTGGAAAGGAATATGCAGCACTATACAGAGAATTTTAGAAATCAAATTTGAATTGAAACCATGTTTTTTAAAATGAGCATAATTCCAGGACATATTAACAAAAAATATCACAATTTATTCATGTTCATGGCTGGAAGAATAAACTTAGTACAACATTGGAAAAGAGATACATTATCAATGATACCAGATTGGGAACTTAAACTTGGAGTATATACAGCAATGACAAAATTAACAGCATATATTCACATTAGAGTTTAACTAAATTCAATCAAGAATGGCTCCCATATACATTATATATTATGCAGCAAGACAAATTTAAACTTTTAGAGTATGGTTTTTAAGGGGAAAAAGAATTGATTGAAGAACTGAAGTTAGAAATAGATGGAAATTTTAAATGTTTATAAATATTGTATATCACTTGGAATACAACAAAGGAGGAATTAAAAACTAAATATCTATTCAATTAATGCTTTATTTAAACATTTCTTTCTTTTTTTTCTGTTAGGTGTTTTATTTTAAAATAATAAAATAGTGGAGATATGGCATCAAGCTCAGGAGTTTAAAAAGACCTTTAAAATTGTTTTACTTCTTGTTAAAAATAACTCAGTGCATTGGTTTTTATGATTAAACCTTCATCAACAATATACTTAGCAGTAACTATACAACTTTTGCTATTTTTCTGTCCCCTTATTGATATTATATATTTGTATTTATTTATTTTTGCTTCTCTTTTTTTTAAATGATTAATTAAAAAAAAGTATGTTATACAAGTGTATGTTCTCTACAATCAACACAGTGGTGGAAGACACCAAAGAATTCTATGGCAATTTGTAAGATGATAAATCCAACATCCATTTAGGTAACTGTAATAATGTAGGAGAGAGGGCAGTAGAGGATTCTTGGATTATTTCCCCACACCTGTTTTAAGCAACATAAACAGAGATTCTACCCATGGATTGTCAGATGCACAACACTAGAGTCAGATCTACTAGGTTAGAAAAAACAAAAAATGAAGAACTGCAATTCTGACATCCAGATGCTTCCAAGTACAGATTGTAGAACAGTCAATATATTAGTGGTCTGTGAGTAAAGACTTGTTCTGGAGGACCTACATTCAGAATATAGGATCAATATAAATTACAAATACTTATAACTTATAAGAAATAAAGCCTGAGAAATTATGGGAAGGGGTAAGAGACAGCATGAAAACCAAAATGGAAAAAAGGTATTCCCAAATTTCCAAGTGGCTTTCAGAACAAGTTAACATTGTAGTCAGGGAAAGACAGGTTGAATATCATGGCCAACCTTGTCGATGGATGATGACTGAATGCAGACTTTCAAATCAATCAAGAACAGACAAGAAATATATGTCAATCAAGAATGTCCACAAATATAGAAAAATAACCAAAAAGGGGGAGACCTTTTTTAAGATCAGAGAAATCACACAAAAAATTAAAGCTAAGGTAAAAATAATTATTTGAGATCTGATATAAGCAAACAAAGTTAGAAAGACTATACTGTCCTTCATTACAAATAGGATTAGAGAACATCAGAAACATTTCCAGAAGGAGAATATGTCTAGGAAATGGCTCCAGAAAAAGTGCAAGTCAACAGGCAACAGTGCTGCTATGGACTAGAAAAGCAGCAGGCACAGATGAAATGCCTACTGGGCCGATTAAAGTTTCAGGAGAAGAGGCAGTTAAAGTGCTAACAAATCTACAATATGTCAACAAATATGAAACAAGAGTGTGCGACTAAGAGATTGGAAAAGATTGGTCTATATATCCCTGCCAAAGAAGGCAGAGGAAGAATATACACTCACACAAGCAAGGTTTTGTTTAACTTACAAAGAAAAATAGACCTATTTATGTAGGGAGAAATACCAAATCAAGAGTTATAAAAAGTACAGAAACATGAGATCAGACATCTAATGCAAGATACATTAGTTTAAAATAAGGAAGAATCAGAAGAATTCATTATGTACGTAAAAATGGAACATGAAAAATCTGGGTTAGAGATATTAAGTGCACAAAGTAATATCAACTAGCATGCCTTGCAAATTCCCAGTAAGGGTGGTAGTTAATTGTTTTCTTGGGCTGAAAAATAGATAAAGATGGACAGTGTGCTGGAGAATAGATTAGTCCTAGGGAAGAAGGCAATAACAAACTTAGTCAAACTCATAAAGGATGAAGATATTTCTATGACAAAAAATATCAGACTATTTAATTGTAACATATCACGGTGAAAGCTGGATACTGAGAAAGAGCACGAGAAAGAAGACAGATACCTTTGAATTATGGATCTGGAAAACTAAATGATACATGCTGGTTCAAAGACTGGCTGTCCCTTGGGACAATGATCAGCATGCAGAAACTCTCACAATCGGGATATGTATCATAAACAGATAGCAAACTAAAAAATAAAACTGGGCTTGACAATGTTGTGAGTAATAGAAGAAGACAACCAATAAGGTGGGTAGATGAGATCAAAAAGCCTGTGCTTGGAAGAGCTACAAATTATTAATAAAAATAGGTCAAGGTGGCAAGCACTTGAATCACCAGAAGTGGAGCCTGACTTGATACCACTTTATCTAAAGTGTAGGATACTTTCTTTAGTTTTCAAACAGAACTGTATTATTCTTCATAACACAGCAAAGAATGACAAAACTATGAAAAAAATTACACTGTTCTGGGGGGGGGAAAACACTAAGGCTTGAGAAATTCTCAGTAGGATTTATAGAGTAGAATAGAATAGAATAGAATAGAATAGCTTAGCTTAGCTTTATGGCCAAGTAACATACAAGGAATTTGACTTTGGTGCAAAAAACTCTCAGTGTGTTTGCACAGCATCAGGAAATAAAGAATAATAAAAAGTAATAACATTATATACTAAAACTATGCAGTCAGAAGAGAAGAATTGGAGGAAGAATAATACTACGGCTACTGACTAACATATATTCATTTTTAAAAGGAGAAGCTATTGCCTAGCATATATTCACATTTAACAGAGCATTATCATTTTAAGATGATTTTGTTAGGATCTTATTAAGTAAAATTGTGTACAGTTGTTCTTAAATAAAGATATATGTATAAATTTACCATATGATTGGTTTTCAGCAAGACACAACCAAATTTTACTACCTAAACAGAGATAACCAGCTACGTTATTGCTACAACTAGATGCATGAAACATCTAAAAACTAGGTACAGATTTACCAGTTGTCTTTTATTTAAACAAAAGACGTTTCCCCTCCCAAATATATTGTACAATTTGGGAGCATTCATGGTAGTTACTGAAGCAGATTCTACTATATAAGTTTGCTAACTGAAAACAGACACATTGATATCAAGAGTTTTCCAATACTCTGGACAGAAGGCATCACGAGTATGAGTCATGTGCTGTGAATATCACATAACTCTGACTTGAAGACAGAGTTATCTCTCCTACACAGAGCAAATTTAAGCACTTAATTATCAACATATTTAAGTTTACATGGATTTAGCTTAAGTGTGAAAAAAACACAACTTATTCTAAACTATTTTTAAATATGCAATGTATAATTCTAGCTATCCTAGGTATATTAGTCATAAAAATTCAGCCTAGCTCCTGAATTATTACAGTTCTTCCAGGTTCAAGTTTCCATTTGACTATGAAGTTAACCGGGCAACTTTGTGTCAGTCACTATCTCTCAGCCTAACCTATGTTATAAGTGGTGTTGTGGGGATAAAATTAAAAAAAACACAACTGCCCTTTATACTACCATTTATTCCTGGAGGAAAGAGAGAATATAAATATAATGTATTAATATAACACTGCATAGTAGCATAATTCCAAACTAGTTCCCAAAATTACCAATCTGAGGATAATAATATACATTAATAAAATAGGCAGATTGTTTTCTAGTATGGATATGGATTCCCTTTCCATACAAACCAAGAACACATCAATTCTAGGGCCTGCCTCAAATAACCCAAACCAACAAGGACTAAAATACAGAGACTTGAATTTTCTTTTTAAAAACCAAGTTCATCTACACAAATAGTTGCTAGTATAAAATGGGTTGTTCGCAAAACTGGGAAGATTGTGTTTTGGCAGAAGCAGGGCAAACCTGCTTTGGAGAGGTTTCAACTAAATCCTACACAGACTGGAGATAAAACACACAAGTAAGGACTTTACATAAAGATTTGTACTGTACAGGAAAAAAGAATAGTTGTATCAGGACCTATTAAACCACTCAATAAAAAATCAGGAAGCATACTGATTCATAAAATTCATGAACATTTTTGTTTGTGCACTGTTTAGAGAATGAATACAAAATAAAATTAACCTAAATTTCTGAAGGCAAACCTAACATAAGTATAAAATTCCTGGAATATAGCAACTGAAGGACACAATTTGTTAAAAACAGCAGAAATAACTCAAAGGAAAGAGGAATTGCACTTAATATTAAAAATATCCAAACCTGCTCCGAAATCCAAGTGAATGACTTGGTGATTCTGTAAAGGCTATATAAACTTATCCAAACACTTACAATGCACTAGCATCAACTACCAGCCATTGCAATTAATATATAGTTAAAATATATGCGTTGCATCCAAATTAATGTTTTGTGGTCGTTGCTGTTATTTTTCTGAAGTCAATTTCACTACTCCAATAAAAACTTCATCTGCAAAGGAATAGCATCCCACTGAGACTTTATACAGTGCTTTGAACTATCATCTATCAAATCCTGCTGCTACCCTACTGTAACTGAATGCAACAGTAAATAAAGCCTACAAACAAATTTGTGCTCACTTCAAGGAGTTTTATGACTTCCAGTACAATTCCAAATCAGTATGTTAATATGCTTCAACTGTTGCCTAATTCCAGCAGAGACAAGCATAGCAGGTATTACTGCAGGAAAAGAAACAAAGGTTACAAGGAATAACAGAAATAACTTTGAAAAGGTATGACTACAAAACCTAACATGGTCAAATCAGAAGAAAACCAATTTTGGGCAAATCCTGCTTCATCATTCCAAAGAGAGCTACTGCGGTTACCCTTTTTTCCCTCAAGATTATCCAGTTATTAATTATTTACATGGAGATCGCTGAGAAAAATGGTACTACAAAAATAATACCTATAAAGTATAATATATTTTCACTTTTTCAAAAACCAGACTTTTATTAAACAAAAAAGGAAAAGGGATTCATATTGTATGCAGCCAGACACAATACTTCCAGGTTCAAAGCAGTATCTCCTACAGTGCGTGAAACATGCAGAGTTACAAGAAATCCAGGAAAAGAAACAAACTAAGGAATGCAAAAATCCTTTGAAGCTTAAACTGAAGTGACAAATTATTCAAATGTAAAGGTCTGGACTTGATGCTTCAGTCACTAAAAGATGCTACAATAAATGTGTTGATAGTGAATCCTATTGGACATATCAGTACCCTGATTAATACCCATGTTTATCTTTCAGTTTATCTTTCAACCACAGGCTGGACAAACGAGGCTGTTGAGATTCTAACACAGTGCTCAGAGGCTATGTGGACCTGGATAGGGAGGAACAAGTCCAACTCAATCCTACCAAGATCTGTGGATATTAGGCTCACCTGGATCTGGGAATATTTCACCTTTAACTTTGGATGGGATTACACTTCCTCAATCAAGAGTGGGTGCAATCTGGGGATCTTACTAGACTCATAGCTCCTGCTCAGTAAGCAGGTAGCAGTTGTGGCCAGGAAGGCATTTGTACAACTCCATCTGGTGCACCAGTTGTGACCTTTTACTGGATCAGCAGGCCCTTCAGATAAGTCACTCATGCTCTAGTCAACTCATAGCTTGACTTTGCAATATACTCTGCATGGGGCTGTCCTTGAAGGCCACTCAGAAACTTCAACTGGTGCAGAATGCAATGCAACAGGCGAAGATGAGCACGCCCAAGTATGCTCATCTGACATCCTTGCTTTGTGACCCGACAGGATTGACACACCCAGATCCCTTCGATTAAACCTTATCATCTATCGGGATCCAGGAGGTATGCCTTCTTTGTCATGGCACCTGCCCTCTGGAATGAGGTTCCCCCAGAGATCCAGCTTGATGGCATTACAGAAAGCCTTAAAGATCTGGCTGTTCTCCCAGGCCTTGGGCAAAAGTGGTTAGGGCCCCTCTTGGATAAGTCTGTATGTGTGAGTGTTGTTGGCCAGATTTGCCATCTTGTTCACTATTTTTTTCTCTATTTTTCTCTATATTGTAATTTTTACTTTGTCTTGTTTTACCTAGAGTCAGTCTGGAGTCAGGCAGTCCCTAAACTGAATGAAATAAATAAAATAAAAATCACGCAAGGTTCCTACTGCTTGCAGAAATGTTTTTTCATTTCTGTGTAATGGTCAAATCAAACATTTTTGAATCCATATGAACAAGTGATTACTACTTCATTATTCTAGATATTGTTTGCATTAGGTATACTAATTGTTCCACAAGCACAGGAATCAACAATACATATAGGCAATTCAGCTAAGATCCTATTAAAATTTGAAAACTGAAGGCAACAAAATTCAATTCACTACAATATAATACAAAATTCAACCACAGGCTATAATGAAGAAGCATTCAAACTACTGTACCTACAATTGCTTCTTCTTCTTTTTCTGTTGCTGTTGTTACTGTTGTGGTTGTTATGAGATGAAAATACCAAGGATAATAGGCAAGTAATGCACCAATTTTCTTTAAAAAAACAACAACCGAGATGTAAGAAGAGTTTCAAAACTTTCAAAGAGTCTCCATCATAATTAACTTATTAATAAATTAGGGATGGAAGCTCCTATATGCAGTTTTCAAGACTCTGTACCTTACCCAATCCTTGCATTAAAAAAGCATATTAATGTCAGCATAATTCTTGCCTCCTAGATTATGCTGTGAGAGGCTTTAAGATTTATAAAGGAACAGTCACTACTCATTCAATACAAGAAAAACAAAGTTTGACAAGTGGCAGAAAGGAAACAGGATTTTTTTGGTTTTGTGTCTTTGAACTGGGGAGGACAGAATGGGAAGATAAAAAGGGAGTGAAATGGGAGAATCGAAAGAACAGAAGAATTGCAAAGAGTCTAGACATGGAAAAATTGGGATTAAACTACAGGTAGTCCTCGCTTAATGACCACAATAGGGACTGGAAAATTCATGGTTAAGCAGGGCGGTCATTAAGCAAGGCATCATGTGACCGCACCCAATTTTATGACATTTTTACAACGGTCATTAAGCAAATCACCATGGTCGCTAAATGAATCACAAGGTTGTTAAGCACATCACATGGTTCCCCATTGATTTTGCTTGCCAGAAGCTGGCTGAGAAGGTCACAAATGGCAATCACATGACCCCAGGATGCTGCAACAGTCATAAATGCAAGCTGGTTGCCAAGTGCCCAGATTGGGATCATATGACCATGGGGGTGCTGTGATGGTCATAAGTGTGAAGACTGGTCATAAGTAGCTTTTTTCAGTGCCATTGTAACTTCAAACGGTCACTAAATGAATGGTTATTAAGTGAGGACTACCTGTACAGGTAAAATGAATTAAGGAAAGAGGAGGAAAAGCAGCAAACTAGATTAAAAAAAAAAAAGCAGCAGAATAAAGTTCATCTGTCTCACTCTCCAAGCAAACTTGCCTAAACAAATTCTAACAGAAAAATGAAACAAACAGCAGAACAGCACTCCCCCTGTCTGACAGTCAGGATTTGCAGAGGTAATCAAATGTATTGGCCAATTACTCATATCAGTATCAGAAAGTCCCACAAACTAGAATTTTCTGGGGATTTCCACGGAGAGCTTATATAGTGAAAATAAGAAAAGGCTCCAAATGGGGCACTTTTTTTACAAACTAAAAGACATCAATAAGCTTAGTTAAGCTTCATGTCTTTGGTTTGCAAATGGCATTATTCCACATTATTACTACACACATTCTTTAGACAATCAGACTACCATATAGGCATTTTAAGAAGGAAAAAAGATTAACTGTAAATACATTTAAAGCATCAATATGCTGCCTTTGTAACATACAGATTTGTTATAAAGTCTTGCAGAATCAATTAAATAAGCATGTGGTCGAACTTGGTTGAAATAAGAATTTATAGCAATACTGGTTTCCCACTATAGATTGGCATATGGAGGGCCAACAGTACTTTGCCTAGACTGCAGGTTGATTACCCTCACATCATATGTAGGCTTTAAAGATAGTATGGGATTTAATTCTAGAATGACAGCGTTATTTTTCAATTTTAATATCTGCTACCATTTACCATTTACAACTAACAGACTTACCCAACCCTTCATCTTCCAGATGTCTTGGAACTGTAATTCCCATAATTTTTACTATGGCCTTTTGGACTGAGAATTCTAAGAGTTGCAACCTTAACATATCTGATGTATTTACTAGTCATAAATACCATTCGTTCAGCACCATCGTAACTTCAAACGGTACTGAACGAATGGTGTTAAGTGAGGACTACCTATATTTTTTTTATAGTGTGAGAGTCTCACCCATCTGCTTTTATGTTAGTGACAGGAAAAACTTTATAGGTATAATTTTGAAAGGGAAGCTGTTAAATAACATTCTGTTATAATAGGAGGGGGAATTTTATTAAATTTGTATAAGCAGTATTAATACAATCAAAATTAATCCAGATAAGAAGAAATTATCCTAGTTAGGAAGATCAGCAGTTTTGGATCTGTGGTACAAATGGACTTCCACATAGCATCATGGCTAGGACTGTCCACTACCAGTTTGGGCTGATTCACCAGCTGAAATCATACTCGAAGAAGGCAACCATACGTCTCAAACAAATTGGACTAATGTAATGCTCTCTCAATAAAGCTATTTGTACAGTTTGAAAAGCTCAGCTGTATAAGGACTGAAGTTGGTAAGATGGGAACCAATGCTCCTCAGTCCAGATATAATCATTGTGTAGACAAGGAGCCAGTGTATTCCAGCCTCAAGGCTGGGAAAAGTAAAGCAAAGAATCTGTTGACTTGAAAGAGTGGGAGAAAAAGGCTTTAAATCCCTGAATGGTTCAGGATAGGGCCCTAAAACTACCCTCTGAACTGTCACTAAGATCTGTCAAGCTAACAGATATCATGAATAAGCAATTTCAATAGTAGACTCACATTAGTGAATCTGCTCTAAAATATTCATGTGCATTCATTCCCTATGAGGACCTACTCTAAAAAACAGGTTAAACTCAAATAGATCTATCATGTGGAATTCAAAATTCAAATCTCACCTCTGTCTTAAACTTCCTAGATGAATGCTTATGTATTATATAGTTTTATCCAAGTGAATAAGGATGTGTAATGATCAAAAATTGGAATGGAATATCTAATTCAGAACAGCGCTGAGAAAATAGTTGGAGCCACTAGCAATGACAATTTTCTTGAATGCTAAGAGTCTGATTTATCAGATTTGTTATCAGAAAGGAATGACCATGCATAGCAGGCTGACTCACAAAAGTATTTACATAACTTGATAGTTTTCAGACCAAACTTTAAACTGAATTCACTGAAAAGCATTATGATTCATAAAACTGCTGCTGGTGATCAAAGATGACTCATTTCTGCTTGCATATCAGCCTTCAATGCAACAATTAATAGAACAAAAGAATGCTTAACAGAACCCTCCCTAGTCTTTGGTAGGCCTTACAATGCAGCTTCTGATTTTTTTAAGAAAAAATTCTTGTCTTATATGATGCTTCTTCAAATTATTTTAAACAAATATTCTAAGGCAGACGTTTGTAAAGTTTCTTGGTTAATAGCACCCAGGGGCACCACAGCAAACTCACCTGTTCTGTTTATTAAGTAGTAAAATATCCCATGGTATCCCGGGGAGCTGCAGTACATAGTTTGGGAACCATGGTTCTAAGGTGTTTTCACCATTCAGTTCTTGACAACACTTTTCCTACAACTTTTTGAGAGAAAGAAAAAGAATAAAACCCATTTCAGTGAAAGAAAAATGGACAAGAACATTAAAAAAAAGTTTTTAATAACTGTATAGGCCAGGACATTGTTCACAGTGAGAAATACTAAAAAAAAATCTGTAATATGGCAATGATTGTGAAGCTAGTGAAATCAGCAGTTGTTACTAAGCATTAATCTACTGGAATGAAAAGTAAATAGATCTTGGCACAGTCTAATCCTTTAGCAAATGTGCATGAAATGGAAAAAAATTACATTCTAGAAAAAAATACTAGAAGCTGGAACTAAGATCGCAGGGAGAAACATCAACAACCTCAGATATGCAGACAATACCACCTTAATGGCAGAAAGTGAAGAAGAATTAAAGAGCCTCTTGATCAGGGTGAAAGAGGAGAGTGCAAAAGCTGGCTTGAAACTCAACATTAAAAAAACTAAGATCATGGCATCTGGACCCATTAATTCCTGGCAAATAGAAGGGGTAGAAATGGAAGCAGTAACAGACTTCATTTATTTGGGCTCCAAGATCACCGCAGACGGAGACTGCAGCCATGAAATTAAAAGACGCTTGCTCCTTGGGAGGAAAGCTATGGCAAACCTAGACAGCATATTAAAAAGCAGAGACATC
Source organism: Python bivittatus (assembly GCF_059951505.1). Lineage (NCBI taxonomy): Eukaryota > Metazoa > Chordata > Lepidosauria > Squamata > Pythonidae > Python > Python bivittatus. The sequence goes on along the minus strand of NW_028277030.1, from coordinate 115,582,394 downwards.
ACCTTGATGACAAAGATCCGCATAATCAAAGCTATGGTTTTTCTAGTAGTAATGTATGGCTGTGAGAGCTGGACCATAAAGAAGGCTGAGCGCTGAAGAATTGATGCTTTTGAACTGTGGTGTTGGAGGAGACTCTTAAGAGTCTCCTGGACTGCTAGGAGGTCAAACCAGTCAATCTTAAAGGAAATCAACCCTGACTGCTCATTAGAAGGACTGATAATGAAGCTCAAGCTCAGATACTCTGGTCACCTAATGCGAAGAGAGGACTCTTTGGAAAAGACCCTGATGCTGGGAAAGATTGAAGGCAAAAGGAAAAGAGGACAGCAGAGGATGAGATGGTTCGATAGCATCACTGAAGCAATGAGCATGAAACTGAGCAAACTCAGGGAGGCAGTGAAGGACAGGAAGGCCTGGCGCAATATGGTTCATGGGATCATGAAGAGTTGGACACGACTTAACGACTGAACAACAACAACAATACCCGTTATATTTTGATATATCTCATTTACTTTCTTAGGAATCATTCTTTATAATATCTTCAGAGTCTGCAATAAGATAAAAGTCATTTGTTTTAGTGAATATGAATATACAAGAAATATTACAGTTTCTACAGAGATCAAATTGTATTCAGAAATATATGGGATTTTAAAAGGGCAAAAAAAAGTATTTGCTGTGTTATTCTTTAAATGAAAAGTCACATTATTCTTTATATCTAAAGTGACTGTGTCACCATCAGTAGGTTCAGACACATCAAAAACAGAGAAATCTGGATGCACCAACAGACTTACTATTTCTTACTTTTTATCTTCAATATCACTGCAGATAATTTATGAAAACAAGACTAGAGCAGGACCTAACTCAAAGTAGAGCACGACAGCTGCTTGAAAATACACTAGGAATGTCTCATTCCAATACTTTTCATCATTTGGTAACAAAGAAAAAAAAGAGGGTAAAACAACATGGTGAAAATTTCTGGAATAACAATCTGCTATAGCTATATTTTGCAGTCAAAAGCTACACCATTAGCAATGATTCTTAAATAGCAACTAAAGTCATCCACTAAAATAAGTTTAAAAAAACCCTTTTCCTTTACACATTCAACTGATAACATAAAATCTAATGCAAATTATTCAACATAAGCTTGTAGATACTACAATTATAAACCAACCCAATCCATTAGTTTTAAATTTAAAGCTTATTTAAAGCATTTTCTTTCTCTACTATTCCTTTCTTTCTTTCTATTCCTTTTCTTGATTATTCGTTTGTATTAGTTTTTATCTTTCTGCTTTTTAAAATGTAATAAAGCTATTATAAAAAATAAAGTTTATTTAAAACAATTTATCCTAGAATATATTAATTTTGCAGTCTAAATTGAGATATTCTCCTGAAATCCATAGAACAAATGCCATATTTGCACAACTTATCTTCTTTCATAAATGTATCAGCTAATACTAATATGCAGATTAAATAGTGTGATTATCTGCTCTCATATATTTAGAGATTAGTGACTTTCAGTGACCTTGATTGTAACATTTTAAATCTTTTTTTTTTTGGCCTTCAAGTCAGTCTTGACTCCTGGACAAGTCCCTGCAGTTTTCTTGGCAAGATTTCGGAAGTGGTTTGCCATTGGTGCTTCCTAAGGCTGAGAAAGAGTGACTGGCCCAATGTCACCCTGCTGGCTTTGTGCCTAAAATGGGAATAGAACTCACAATCTTCCAGTTTCTAGTCTGATGCCTTAACCACTACACCAAACTGGTATAATCTAGCTCTAGGCATATCAACATGATGTTTGACAGATTTTTATTTATTTAGAAATTTTATATGGCTGCCCATCTTGCATATATAATTTGCACACATACATAGCTAACAACTCAAAAGAAATCATAAAACCTCTACAGATAAAACAAAAACACAATTTAAATAATCATAATACATAAACCAAGGCACTGCATAACAAACTCACAATACAAATCACATCTATATTAGGCTCAAGAAATATCTTAACCCAATGTCTGAGGGAAAACCCATGTCTTCACAGCCTTCCAAATGCCAAGAGGGTTGGGACCCACCCAGTATTTATTAATCAGATTTATATCCTGCCACAATAATAAAATACTCTTGGTGACTTTTTAAAATTTAAAAAAAAAAAAGGATATTTTGGGCCATGTTCCATTATCATTCCCTAGATTAAGTAGATCGCTTGTTCCTAACAGATTAAAATATATAAATATTTTCATTATATATTTCTTACATCACATATTGTTACTCTTCCACTTTTTCCCAAAGAATCCCAATTTGCCATGAAGTAAGTTGAAATTGACACAAGTAAATAGCATCCACCATTCTTTATTCCACAGTCCATAGAACAGACACTTTGCTTTTGAGGTATGACCCAACATATTCTTGTAAATAATAAAACAAAGCACAGTACTACAATGTAACCAAGGCACCTAGAAACTATCACACAATCATAATCCCCTACATGCCAGGGTCAGTTAACAACCTGACCTCAACCTCTGTGGGAAAAGCCAGTTCTTCAAAGTTTTCTGTAAGGATAAGAAGATGGGGGCATCCAGAGCTCATGGGGAATGTTATCCCATAGGGGAGGTGCTGTGACAGAGAAAGCATATTTTTCTATCTTGCCCAGTTTAAACATGACAGACAATGTCATTCTGGTATCTTAAACAGGGATCTTCCATACAACCTACTATTTAATCCTTTAATGTGTAATTCCAAAGATGCCACACAAGACTTTCTGCATGCAAAATTTGAGTTCTGCCACTGATCTATGATCCCTGTATAAATTAGAAGAACTCTACTGAATGGGCCAGAAGACCATCTTATGCAGAAATAGGCTACCTGATTAAGAACCTTAATAAATTTTTTCATAACTGTTATCCGTTCTGCTTGAGGAAAAGGGATACATTATAACATGAGTGTGTTTGACAATCATTCCTCTATTTCCCTGTTGCAAATGATCACTTTCTCCAGACAGCCAAACACTGAAGCTTTATATAAAACTAATATATTAGACCCAAACTGCCCAATAAATATACATTTTAGCAAATGAACAAGTATTAGGGGGAGGGAAATAAAGAGATGATGCAAAAACTGGTAAATTACCTATAATATAGAACCAAAATGATTCAGCAGAATCTTCCCAATAGGGAACACCAAATTATAGTTGCACTCTATCTGTTGCAACAATTTGTGAATTTAATATTAAAAGGGGATTGCATTAGGAGACGATATAGATTCAGAAGGTTATTTGCTTGCTTATTTATTATTTTACAATACTCACAGCTTGCCCCAGTGCCAAAGAACTCTGGGTGGCAACAACATCAAACAAAAAGAAAACAAACAAAAAAGCAAATAATACCTAATTCAGAACAGTATCAAAAACAAAAAAATAATCACAGAAAGCAAAGATAAAACCCTAAATAAGGTCCAGGATAGATGCCCAGAATTAGTTGTCTTGAACTAAAAGTGGACTTAATTAAAACAACTTTAACCTGTAACAGACTTGCAATAGGGTAAGAGCTGCATGTTCTTCTGGGGGAAGAGTATTCCATAAAGTGGGGGTTATTTCAGAGAAGTCCTTCCTCTAATCCCCACTCCACAAACCTCATGAAGAGAGGAATCTTTTAGCAGGCCCTCTCCCAATGATCAGACTGGATGGGCAGATTCTGACAAGTTTGTATCCTGGTACTGCATCATTTAGAGCTTTAAAGTAAATGACCAGTACTTTAGATTAGGCCCCAAAGCAACTTCAGTATAGATTTGATATTAAAAAACAGGCCTGTTTTGTGATTGAATCTATGACAGTTTCATGTGGAATATGTATCATGTGCACAGCATGCAAAATATTCTGTAGTTGGAGCGCCAGTAACAACATTTTGTTATTGAGCTCTCTTAATTATTCATAACTTTGACAAATTACATCCATATGGTTTGAAAATCTGAGCATTTGATTTTTATGCTTAGAAACAATTTTAGTGCTTCAAATCTTAATTATTTATTATTTGGGAAGTTTCTGTGTTTGAGAAAGATGATATGACACTCTCCTACAAAAACTGAATTAGCAGAAGAAATGATGAATTGTTAATCTTTTTTTTTTACTCCACAATATTTTCACTGAAGTTACAAGAACTATAAGAGCAATTATAAATGGTTAATGGCCACAATGCTCACATCCCAAAACTGTAATTCAGTCAGAGAAATCCTAGTTACAGGGATCACTGCAAAAGTCTTAAATTGAATCCCATTCCTACAAGAGTGGACTTTAATTGGACTTTCTACAAAAATGTTCTGTATAAGCAGGAGAGTATTTTGAAACATGTACAGGTCCTCATACAAACATATACTATTTGGATTGAACCTTGATCTCCCAAGAGTTTTTATGGAGCAAGGATATGCAAAGATAAAGATGAGGAAGAAGTCCTGTTCAGTAAAAAAAGCAAAAATGAGGGTCAAAGATATTGCCCTCCACCATGTTTTTTTCATATTCACACTGCAGCCAAATTCATTTTACTTGGTAAATGTCATCTTGTCCAATGCTGTCAACAGATGGGAACACAGATTAGATCAGAAGCCTATCTAGTTCATTATTCTGTTCCCACAATAGCATCTGATTAATCATGTTCTCTAGAAACTGATATGCAAAGTCAGGGTGTCCAATTTTTAGCAAATTATCCAAAGAACTAAGTCTTTAAAAAATCTGCTTCAGTTCTCAAGTCAGCATTTCTGTCTTACTTCAAAGATGAGACATAGAGATACTTGGAAAGTGGATTGCTTATGATTAATCTTTAAGAGGAGGGAAGATCCTCTTATTCAGGCACATGTTATTTAAAGAACAACAACTTAGGTACTGAAATATAAATGTGGCTCAAATTAAAAGATAAGAAGACAAAGATCTAAATGTACAAAGATCTGTAGTTTTATTGGTGTTGTTTTGAGAACTTCCTTTAGTTTGAATGTAGGAAGGAGACAGGAATATAAGAAGGCAGCTGTAGCTTTGTTTTTTGTTCACATCTGAACTTAGCTTAAGTTTTTAAAAGTTTTAAACTCTCAAGTATTTTCTCTTTGCAGAAGTATGTTTTAAAAAAACATTTTTAATACTGAACTCAGTTTATAAAAGAGGCTGGAAGCCCTTTTGACATTTTTCTATGTCAGAAATGGCAGCTGAAGATTGACAGATAATTTCCCTTGATAACTTTAGTTGTACAGACTTGTTTGCCATTGCCCTCCAAATAATTTGGACCCCAACTCCCATCCCTCTAGGGATTCTGAAGATTTAAGCAACAAATCACTTTAAACTTTTATACATGAGTATTTTTACACACACACAATTTGAAAAGTGTATGATTTGTAAGTCACATATTCTTATCCATGGAATGTTGTGTATAATGCTATGTAATTTCAGCAAACCATAATATCAGAAATCTTCCATAACAGAAATTATGGAAGTTTGGTTATAAAGATGGACATTTTCCTTGAAAATATAATCAGGACTAGATATTTAGAGCATAACCTTGCATTCCTTACTGCATCACAGAGGCTCCAAAAGTATGGAGAGAAATGCCAAAAGATAACTAGAACATATCTATATATAATAAAACTCTTGTGTCTGTAACCTTCAACTGGGAGAAACGGTGTGTCATAGGGCAACACTTTTCTGAACCAAGGTACCTCAAACAGGTTAACTTACAGAATGCGTCCAAAATCCAGGACCCATTACTCCTGTGGGATTGAAATTTGGGGAAATTTGTGGTTGCTTCAGCATTGTTGCACCGCCGTGGTTAGCCCAGCTCATTAATCATCATGGGCATATCCCCACCACTTTCCTGCCTCCCTCTGCTCCCTGAGCCCAATTGGCTGGTGGCAAGGCCTGGCGGGCGAGCAGCAATCGGCTGCTTTGGAAACAAAATAAAAATTTGAAATCTCTTAACAGCGGTGGGTACTGAGAGAAGGATGAGGGAGCGACTTGGATGCCTGCTGGCAGGTAGGGCTGGCTGGGGGGCACTAGTGATTAATGGGTGAGCCTTCTTCCTCCCTCGAGGGGGTCCTTGAAGAAATGTCAGAATGGAGAGGAGGAGTGCAGTTTTCCTCATGGTCCATGTTTCCCTTTATTCCACCTCCCCCCAGCAAAGTGGCAGGCAATTCTGTGAGTCGGAGGAGGAGGAGGAGGAGGAGGAGGAGGAGAAGGAGGAGGATTCACCAGAACTCTCCTGAGGGTTGTGAGGGGAGGGCAAACGGCATAAGCCTATATTATATGTGGGAAGGAAGGAAGGAAGGAAGGAAGGAAGGAAGGAAGGAAGGAAGGGAGGGAGGGAGGGAGGGAGGGAGGGAGGGAGGGAGGGAGGGAGGGAGGGAGGGAGATTTGACGCTCCCTGCCAGCTTCCCACAAGCAAAGTCAATGGGGATGCTGGCAGCAAGTCATAAGTTGCTCACACTCCCATTGTTTTTTTGCCCTTGGTCATTCTGTTTCTCTGTTTAGGTACGAAAATATCTCTGAAACTATGACCCAATGGGTCACGCGTTGTCTAGTACATTATTAATCGCCACTCCCACCAAGTTTATACAGTAAATGCTCAATTCATTGGACAAATGTGGGGAAAGGGTGTTACAGAAAAATAACTTCAGATAATACTCTGGAAAGGACTGGGAAGAGAGATATATTGGCATATTACTCAACATCTATCCAGAGACAACCAGATAACCAGAAAGGCTGAGTGTTAATACTACAGCTACACCACAACCCACCTTTGTACTCATAAGTAGGCAAAATGAAAGGCAGCACTGTGATCAGCGTACTTTACCCATTGTAACACATTGTTGATGGTGAGCACCGAAACATGATATATTCACTGGCAGCTTCCAAGTTAAACTACTATAATGGGATATGCAGAAAGCTGAAAGCCCCCAAATATTGAAAAAATCATAAAGAATTGAGACCGCATTCTACTCTTGGAGTCTTGCTATGTCTACCTGTGTCAAGACTACTATTTGGAAATGCTACTAAGCATCAGGCATCTGAACTTTCACTTTGATCATTCTGTTTCGATAAAGAATACTATGAGAAGATAACATTTTAAAAATTGCTTCAATATAAAGAGGGAAAGGAGCTACTGATTGCTCCATTGAGCTTTTTTCCCCTTACATTTTAAAATATTTTTTCATGGAAAATATATTTCAGTGAGGTTCTAGTATTATTGCCAATACAGTTAATGGAATAATAATTTTCTTGTTTTTGTTGAACCTTTAAGTCCACTTTCCCCAATTTTTGTGCATGCAGTGGCTCTACTGGGTGGGAAATATAGCAAAGCATTGTATTCAAAATAATGCTTTAGATTCTAAAACAAAAAGGTGCTTTAGGGCACATTGCTTTAAAGTATTGCAGATAGGTGCAAACAAGTCTTTTCGTGGAATCACACTCCAACTGTAGAAAAGGCATAGCTGCTTTAAAGAGTATCAGTCAGATACTACATTTAGGGCCCCACACATTCTAAAGTACCTTTTTGCTTTCCAAACCAAACTGCTGCCCAGACTTATTATGGAAGTCTGTCCTAAATCTTGTAAACCTCCTCCTCTTTCTCTGTGGGATTTTCAATGTTTATTTCTATCACACAAGTTATGAAATTAAAGATACCTTTCACATGCTACCTGTTAAGAAATAATTAACTTTATAATGTCACCAGTTGATTATAATCAAGGAAGATATGAGAAATGTACAATCTTCAGTGCTCTTATTTTCTACTTCCTTGCAGCTTTCTATTGTAAACTGAAGTGAAGTCCTTGAAAAATGAGTCATCTCAAACAAACTTTAACCACCAAGATAATAATTAACTAAGAACTGATACAAATAATACAGTGGAATACACAGTGGTGCTTAAAAGTTTGTGAACTCTTTTGAATTTTCAGTATTTCTGCATAAATATGACCGAAATTGTAATCTGCTCTCCACACAAGTCCTAAAACTAGATAAAGAGAACCCAATTAAACAAATGAGTCACAAACACTATACTTGTTCATTTATTTACTGAGGAAAATGATCCAAAGCTACATATTTGTGTGTGGGCAAAAGTATACGGACCTCTGCTTTCAGTGAGTGGTGTGCCCCCCTTGGGCAGCAATAAGTGCAACTAAATGTTTCCAATAACTGTTCATCAGTCCTGCACATCAGCTTGGAGACCTGTACAGGTTACATCTTCCTATTTTATTCCTAATGGTTCTGTTGGTCAGTCAGTGGAGGGATTCTAATGTATTCCAATATCATCTACCAACCTTGTTCAGGATTAAACCCAGTCCATAGCCAGTATTTTGTCAGCTACTTTACATTAACTCTTGTAGCCAATTAAAGTGCCTGAATGCATTTTTAAATTTTCTTTTTTAAATCTTACAGCTTTGGAACATGAATCAAGTATGTGCTATCTTGCAGCATAGTTCAGGCCATTGCAAATTTTGAAGATTTAAATTTTCTCCTTCACTTCTCCTTATCTTCTCTTATAATCTTTCTCTTATTTCCATCTGTAATGTAATTGTAAAAAAATACTCTAGATTATACAAAAGTGGTTATTTAGCAGCAAAGTAACACATTTTTATGAATAATTTTTTTCTGCAACCTGTTCTATAGCCTATAGTTCTCTCTGAAACTATACTGCAGGATGCATAATTCCTTGTTAGCTGTTGCACTTATATGCTATCACTACTAACATAAAATAGTCTTCAAAGCTCCTTTTCCAATTGCACATGCAGAAGGTAGGGAGTAACTGCTTTGTGCCTTCTCTTACGTGCAAAAAGTGTACATCTGGCTTAATATAATTGAAATTATCCATTGGCTTATAAACAATTATGGTCTAGTACGTTGCATGAACTCAGCTAATTACAGTTTATTTGCCAGACTATATCAAGCAAACAATGCCTAATATGTTGCATAAATCCAAGGTTCTTATTTATCTGAGCAGAAGAAAAAACATACTAAAGGCAACAGGAAAGCGGCTTCTGGTCTGTACCTTACCCCTGTATCCCTGTTTGTACCCAAAATAACTGCACCCTACTCATTCTTCCCATTCCAAGCTTCTCTTGAAGTGTGTTTTGAAGGCCCCCTCCTTTCCTTGGTAGAAAAGCCAAGGGAGATTCTTAATTTAGCGTATCTTGGGCTTGCCAGGCGCTGGAACTGCCAAACCATTACAGCTAGAGGAGGCTGGGAAGCTGTGCTGTTTGAGACAGGAAGAGAGGCTGAAGGAGTAGCAGAACCAGAATCATGAGAAAAGAGAATACAATCCATCCGCTCAACAGAAGGAATGAGTGAAGTAAGGGCTACATAGAAGAGGCATAATTGCAGCTGAAGGAGCACTTTCCTGTTTTTTGAAGAAGATATATATGATTACCCTTAAGCTACCTAGAAAGATTGTCTTGTTCATAGTAAAAATATCATTCTGACAGCCCCCTCATGAGACCTCCAGAATTTTAGGGAATACTGTCTAGTAGCAATAGGAATAGAACAACAAAAAATGCTTCCAAAGAAACCAATAGTATAAGATTACAAGAGAGTAAACCAACTAATTTGGAGGCTGGCTTCCACCAATTCCTAGTTACTTGATGCCTTTCACTTACATGAAAGTAAGTACTGCAATAGGGAGCTTATATTTCGTGTACACTTGCTGACACCTAATAATTAAAATTAATAAAAGTTCATCTACTTTTGGGAATTGGTTGTGTTCTGGCACAGCATGGAACAAGTAATGAGGAGTTTGATATCCCACTCCCAATGGAAAGAAACAACAGTGACATCTATGGATCCTGTTTGGAGTATATGTGGAGTTCTCAGTGGATCTACAATGGGGCATCTAGTGCTATTTTTAAATGTCTGTCTATAATATGACAATCTCCATCTGTCAACTGATTACAGGTAGTCCTCAACTTACGGCCACAATTGGGACCGGAACTTCTGTTGCTAAGCAATGCGGTTAAGTGAGTTGCACCCGATTTTTTGCCATGGTCATTAAGCGAATCATGCAGTCATTAAGCGAATCCTGCTTCCCAATGGCAATCACATGACCCCAGGACGCTGCAACTCTCATAAATACAAGCTGGTTGCCAAGCACCCAAATTTTGATCACATGACCGCAGAGACTTTGCGACGGTTGTAAGTGCAAGGATCAGTAAGTCACTTTTTCCAGTGCCACTGTAACTTTGAACAGTCATTAAACCAATGGTTGTAAGTTGAGGACTACCTGCACAGATGATAGAATTGACCCACCATATATTAACAAGACTTGGTTGGACTTGGCGGAATTCTTCTCACCCAGCTCTGCCCACCTGGTTACTTGGTATAGCACAATCTAGGATGGAGGATAAAGGGGGACGTTGCTGTCATCTAGAGATTTCTCACTGCCTTTGTAGATTTGAGGGCAGATACCTGGTGTTAAGCCAGAGATAGATAGTAACATTGCTGGTATATTATTCTCTCTGTTCTCCAGTAATTTATCTGGCAAGCTGCCTATGGGGTTCTCAGAGCTGGTTTTGGAGTACCCCAGATCAGTATTCCCCAAAGATTTTAATGTCACGCTGAGGCCTTCATGACAGGGCCAGCTCAGGACTTCATGATGACTCTGACAACTATAGACTCTCAATTCATTGATGGCAGCACATAAAAGAGGTCATATTTGTATGATGTAGATACAGTGGCTATACTGACTGTTATGGATGGATGTGCTCACCACAACTGTGAATTTTGAATTTTGTGATATGATTTTATGGTTCATATTGTTTTTTTAATTTTGTTTTAAATTGTACTGTTTTTGCTGTTTTTATATTGTTTTTAACTGTCAGTAGCTCAGAGTCTGATGAGCAGCTATATAAATTGGTAGACAGACAGACAGAATAAAATAAGCTATTATGTAGCTTTCCCTACAGGCTGCCCTATTTTCTTGATAAGCTTCAGCCAAGTGCAAGACTGTTTAGGAGATACTCTAACAAATGGCACTGAACCCCATTATTATTGATCCATAAGCTGAAGCTGTGCCCATTATCATGTTAGAACCTTATTTAGATCAATGTTGTATGGATAAAAATAATCTATTATATATTTTGTTGCCCTGAGTTGTACAAAGTAAAGGCAAGATAAAAATCAAATAACTAAATAAATATTATTTTTCTTGATTTGGGAGTCATACTGGGGAAATATATTAAGATATTGATCAAACAAATGTAGTAATAATTTTTAAAAGTCCTACCTAACACAGTCCTACCCTGCTATTTCACATGATCTGGGCATGATGTTTACCTAATTACCTTCCTTTTCCCAGCCCAGAATATAGTATATCTTATTATACTAAATAGGGATTGTGTCTGAATGATGAGCAGGCTATAAATGTGTTAAATAAATAAATACATGCAGACATACATGTGTGTCTTTGGAGAAAAAGCAGAGGGTAGTTCATTTATGCGCCCAGAGTAATAGTTAATTATCATGTATTTCTAAACACTGGATAAGCTATGCGTGCTTCATTTTGGCCAGTATTTATCATAGTCTCAATGCTATATGTCTTACTTGTTTTGTGATGGTTAATGGCATAAGGTTTCATGCTAGGAAAAAAAAAAAAACAAAGGAAGTGATTATGCAACATTAGCTATTTATAGCATAATTTCCTTTTTTATGTCCTCTGAAAACAAGCATCTTTGTTAAACTTCAACTAAAGCTAATCTGTAAATTGTTTCTGATATTGTTATCACATGAATGGAGAAAAAGAAAGCCAATACGTTGACAGCCATCTCATCGGTAAATATAATTATGATGATAATGTCAAAAAAGTACTTCCTAATTGTCATCTTATTTTAGCACAGCACACTGTGTCCAAAGTTATCTTTGCTAAGTAGAATAAGCAGGTGATCTGTCCCAATTATTGACAAAGATTATAAGCACTGGGTCACTGAGTACCTGGCACTACAATATTAAGTGAACAAGACATCTGGCTACTGATAAAGACTGTAGCTTTAATTTGAGGAATACAGATGGCTAACAAAACCTGTTTTAAAGCTAAAAATAAATAGTGAAAGGGCAAATATCTACAAAAATGGGTATACTAAAAAGTGAAAAGGATTTTTTTTTTACAATTTCCATATATGTTTTCAACATCAGCATATATCAAAGCTAAATGATTACATATACAAGCAATTCTGTCAAGGGACATCAGTCTGTAGGGAGACAAAATTAAAATCTCCTATGAACATAAAATAGCTATCAACAAAAGAAGACTTATTTAGTATCACCTAGCTACTTCTTCCCCTCTAAATAAAAATTAATTCAACTGCATTAGCCTCAGAGAGGACCGACTCATTCAAACACCAGTAAATAAGCATGAGATAATTACCTGGCATTAAAGCAACATACACAGAGGAATGATTTATACAGAAAGACAGATTTAAAAAATACCTATAGTATATCAACACTTCTAGCTTACATCCTGTTCTCTACAGTAAACAAACCAGGGTGCCTCCAGAAAATAGAACTTCTTATAAGATTATCTAAGTGAATGACCATCCCATATCTAATAGCAGACACTTCCATAAATCAACTGCATATGTACAAAGAACTTCATTTCTTTCCCAGCCAGCTTCAACTACACTGAACTTCAAGCATTATGAAAGGCTCTTTTAGATGGGTGGCTTTTGTTCTTTTGTACTCTAGAATTAAGCCTTTTTAGGGTATACAGGAATAGAGTAGATTTATGTGCCTCAACTATCAAGAGTTTAGGAAATTCATGTATAAAATCACTGCAAAATTATCAACTCATATTATTTAGCACACAAATCAAACATAGAAAGCAAGCAAGCACACACAGAATTAACAAAAGTGAAAACAATATTTGAGGAAAAGTTCTGTGTGATATATAGGAACAGCCAAATAGTGTTGAGTCCTGGTTTTGTCCTGTCAGCACTGTAAGGTTTGAGGTTAAGCTGTCAAGGAAAGCAAGGCAGAAAACAAGAGCCAAATTAGCAATCTAGGGCCAAATATAAGCAAACTGTATCTATGGGATGCTGTTCAAAAGAATATATCAAAATCTGTCACAAACCTTCTCCTCCTTCTCCTCATCTTTACACTAAACAAAAAAAGACGGTTCCCCTTTCTATTTTAATTGGTAATACTGCCATGCCTCCCAAAGGACAGAGCTATTTTCCAAGCTAAAACTACTCCAACTTGCTCAAGATTCAAGCAAAATATGATACCAGAAAGGATACCAGAGTTCTAAGGTGAAAGTGGTAATAGATGGTACTTAATTTTCAACTGTTTTGGGAGCAAATCCTACCCAATACCTGTTATGACTGCAGCATTTAGCACTGATTTCTTCCCTTCAATCCCCAGAGTTTAGGTATAGTGATTAAGGTTTAGGTATAGCAACTAGGACTGAGGAAATCAAGGCCCAAGTCCACCCTCACTGGGTAGGCTCATTGGGTGTCTTTAGACCAATTATTCTCTCAGCTTAGCCTTCCACTGGATAGGTGTTGTGAGAAAAATTGATAAATTGGAGGAAGTGCTGTGTATGCCACTTTGAGCACCAGAGGAAAGGTGGGAAAGAAACCTAACAGTAAAAAGCAAAAGCTGAGGCCTGGTTTACCCATACAGCATGGAAGGCGGAGATGAGATGAGTTTTGAAAGCCCTGTATCATTTCAGAAGTCAGGAAGGGTGAAACAAAATACTTCTAGTTTAAAAAAAAAAAAAACCAGGCGAAGCAAAGTAAGTTCTCCTTACAGCTCACAAATGTAACTTTCCCACCTGCTGCCTGAAAGGAAAATCTACTCTACCTCTGTAAGTAGATTAATGGGGGGGAAAAAATTTACAGGGGAAAAAAAATCTGAGGAACGCACTGATGAAAAAGTACTCTTACTATAGTAATAGCTGCGGAAAAAATACTGCATTTGCAAAGGGCCTGTTATTCCCAAGTTGTGGCATGTATTCCTTTAGAAGCTAAGACTGCCTCTTGCATTCGTGCTGTGGCATTTAATTTTTTTTTAATTAGCTCTTTAAAATTACTTTCAGCATTATGTTGTTTTACTATTTTAAAATAGTGTTTTAGTGGTGGCACTTATGTTTGTATCTTTAAAAAAAAATTACTTCGTACATCCTTGCAGCCTCCTTGCAGCATAGAATTATTAATAAAATAAACAACTGCCTGCCAAATCTCCTTTTACGTTTCAGTGTTAAATACAGGTGGTCCTTGCTTAACAACAACACTCATTCAGTGAGCATTCAAGCTTACAATGGCACTGAACAAGTGGTACTTATGACCAGTCCTCATGCTTACAATGGTCACAGCGTCCCTGTGGTCACATGACTGTGATCTGGGTGCTTGGCGACCAGCTCTCAATTACAATGTCACAGCATCCCGCAATCACAATCATGTGACCACGGGGACACTGTGACCATTGTAAGCACAAGGACCACCATTTGTGACCTTCACTGCTGGCTTCCAAAAAGCAAAATCTATGAGGAAGCCAGCAGGAGGTCACAAATGGCTACCACACAATGTCACACTTAATGACGGCATGCGATTCACTTAACGATGGCAACTGGGAGTGCCGGAACTGCCGTCACTAAGTGGCGTGATCACACGATATCATGCTTTACAACTGCGACACTTAACGATGGAAATTCCGGCCCCAATTACTATCATTAAGTGAGGACTACCTGTATTCCCTTTTCAAGTTGTATTTTTGCTTGTTTTGTCTGAGGCAAATCACTGTGATGTAACAAGTAGCCATGCATTTTACTAACAAGTGTTTCCTTTAATGAAAGATAAGCTATCTATTCAAGCTTTTCAACTATCCTTCCTTTCTCACCAGATTCTTAAAACTCTTATAGTAACAGATATAATCATTCAACTTTTGCACCATCTCAATAATTCTTCATGAATGGACCACTAATTATCTTGTTTTCTCTTCTACTTTTAAAACATAATTGTATTTCATATTTCTCCATCAATGCTAATCCATCCATTAATACTCATTCCTGGTTTACCTCTTTTTTTAAACATTTTCCCATTTGTAATCCTACTTTTTTCCTCATCTTGATGGCATCTTATTAGTAACTCAGACTCTGCATTTCTTTTTTCTCTATTGCTTTTTAGAGCCTATTCTACAAATCAATTTTCTTCTTTCAAACTATAAGTCATATTATAATTAAAAAGGGAAGCCTCAATTATTTCTTGTTTCCCTTCAATTTGGTTTTGGGGATTTAAATTAAAATAAAATCATCTTGAATTTATTGGGACTGTAGTACTGTATAAAATAATTAATTTACAAACTTGAAATTGATACAAATTATTGCATCTCTTTGGGCTATTATTTTTCTATGTTCCAAAGAAATATTATGAACTATGTCTAATGAAAAAATACCTTTCTATCTTATCCCTCTCCCCTAAGTAAATTAAAAACCACATCAGCAATATTAGTTGTTTCTGATTCATAAATCTTTGATAATTGTAATATCTTTTGGAAGTTTCACATTTAATAAATTTCTGATGCTTGGTTGAATTTTGCTACATTTTTTTAAAACGAATCTCATCCTTTACCATATGATTTATGATTTGTTTTTGCTTACTCACTTTATCCTTTTCAACACTCCTTCTTTTAGCATTTAAAGTTCTGAATTTCAGAGAGAGAGATGCTTTGTAGGATCAGGTGTTTGAATCAGCATTTCCCAAAACTCACTAGCTTGTGTCAACTTCCAGAAGTTCCTATATAAAAGAACTGTTGCAGAGCAGGAGGGCCTGTCTGCAGAGTCAAAATCAAAGATGGTCACAGGAGAGGGTAGAAGAGGGAGGAAGAAAGAAAGAGGAAAAGGAAATAACATCACAGTCCACCTGAATGTAGGTTTTTCTGCTCTGCATATTTTATCACCCATTTTGGGAAGATTATTTCCTGTTGGCAGGGAGAGGACAAGAGAACACTTTCAGAGTAGTATAGGGGATTGGTATGCAACATGATGTTGATTGCTTCCAGACTCTCTCCTATAATAACCTAAAATAGCATTGATGACATTTACTATACATTTGACTTTCAGTATAATAGTCGGAGAAAGACCTAGGATTTGCAAAAAAAAGACATTCAAGGAGTGTTAGATGTTCAGTAGTGCTAAATCCAAGGACCCTGTTCAAGTCTTAAATCAATGTTTGATGTCAGAAATTAACTGGATAAAGTGAAACTTAATCCAAAAAATACATAAAAACTCCTGAAAGTTTGAAAGTAAATCACGGAATAGGGTTTCAATCAGTGTTGAACAGGGTATAACTCCTTTGAAGGTTCAAGTATATTGTTCTTGACAAGTTCTCCTTGTCTCAGCTTAGTTTTCAGCTGTGGCTAAACTGTACAATGAGTCTGGTGATGGGAAGAATGTAGTTTATTTTTTAAGAAACTCCATTGATTGCTGATCAGTTTCCAGGTATAATTCAAAATGGTATTCATAACATCCTCCATGACTTGAATCCAGGGTATCTTTAAAAAATACTTATCTTCCCTTATAAGGGAGTTGAAGTATTAAGAAACACCATTCTCCAGTTACCACAATTAAGAGGGACGTTTGGTGTGGTCAACAGAGGTCAGACTGTTCTTCTGTCGCCCTACTGTCAGCAGGCAAAAATAGTTTTATTTATGCAGACTTCTGGCATATACAGTGGGGCAAAAAAGTATTTAGTCAGCCATCAATTGTGCAAGTTCTCCCACTTAAAAAAATGAGAGAGGCCTGTAATTTTCATCATAGGTATATGATGGGGCTGTCGCTGGGCAACACGGACTTTCAACTCCCTCCAAAGATTTTCCATGGGGTTGAGATCTGGAGACTAGCTAGGCCACTCCAGGACCTTGAAATGCTTCTTACAAAGCCACTCCTTCGTTGCCCGGGCGGTGTGTTTGGGATCATTGTCATGCTGAAAGACCCAGCCACGGTTCATCTTCAGTGCCCTTGCTGATGGAAGGAGGTGTTCACTCAAAATCTCACGATACATGGCCCCATTCATCCTTTCCTTTACACGGATCAGTCGTCCTGGTCCCTTTGCAGAAAAACAGCCCCAAAGCATGATGTTTCCACCCCCATGCTTCACAGTAGGTATGGTCTTCTTTGGATGCAACTCAGCATTTTCTCTCCTCCAAACACAACAAGTTGAGTTTAGACCAAAACGTTCTACTTTGGTTTCATCTGACCATATGACATTCTCCCAATCCTCTTCTGGATCATCCAAATGCTCTCTAGCAAACTTCAGACAGGCCCAGACATGTACTGGCTTAAGCAGGGGGACACGTCTGGCACTGCAGGATTTGAGTCCCTGGCAGCGTAGTGTGTTACTGATGGTAGCCTTTGTTACTTTGGTCCCAGTTCTCTGCAGGTCATTCACTAGGTCCCCCCATGTGGTTCTGGGATTTTTGCTCACTGTTCTTGTGATCATTTTGACCCCACAGGGTGAGATCTTGCATGGAGCCCCAGATCAAGGGAGATTATCAGTGGTCTTATATGTCTTCCATTTTCTAATTATTGCTCCCACAGTTGATTTCTTCACACCAAGCTGCTTGCCTATTGCAGATTCAGTCTTCCCAACCCAGTGCAGGTCTACAATTTTGTTTCTGGTGTCCTTCAACAGCTCTTTGGTCTTGGCCATAGTGGAGTTTGGAGTGTGACTGTTTGAGATTGTGGACAGGTGTCTTTTATACTGATAACAAGGTCAAACAGGTGCCATTACTACAGGTAATGAGTGGAGAACAGAGAAGCCTCTTAAAGAAGTAGTTACAGGTCTGTGAGAGCCAGACATCTTGCTTGTTTGTAGGTGACCAAATACTTATTTTCCACCATGATTTGCAAATAAATTCTTTAAAAATCAGACAATGTGATTTTCTGGATTTTTTTTCTCATTTTGTCTCTCATAGTTGAGGTATAGCTATGATGAAAATTACAGGCCTCTCTCATCTTTTTAAGTGGGAGAACTTGCACAATCGGTGGCTGACTAAATACTTTTTTGCCCCACTGTAAGCAGGGTTTTAGTTGAAAGACAGTAATATGTATGTGTTTTTGTTCTTTTTAATTGTGTTTTAATTATATTATTTTTTATTAGAGTCCTAGATCCATTGATGGAAATGAAGATTATAAATCCAATAAATGCAATACTAATGTTACCATATCACCAAGTTTTATTCTATTTTAGCCAGCCACCCAATCCTCCATTATCTAATCTGAATTTTCTGTTTTGTTTTCTTGAAAAGCAAACCATGAAAGCACTACTGTGCCTAATACTCTTGGGTTAAATAAATTCTCAGATATCCAATCTATAAGGCAGACTAAAATAAAAATAAAAATATTGGTGGGTGGGAGAGAGAAGAAAGAAGGAATTCAAGCAGCAGGTACTATAGTACCACTATCCCAAATATCTTCTATAATTTCATTATTTCAAGTTTACCTCTTAAAACAATGAAAAGAACAATTTAATACATGGCTAGGATATGTGTAAGGATACAGTGTGCTTACATGCAAGAACTCTGCATAAATATGCAGCAAAGATTTTAGTGTCAACTTATTACAACAGAAACAGAGGCTCTAGTAATTACCAGGTTCATTTTCCAAATAATAAAGGTTGAACAACTAATCGACTTTCCAATTACTACGTGTAGACAAAAAGGTAACATTAACCTAATTAGGATCTTCCTAACATTTATTGTAATAGTTTGCCAAGCTGTACTGTTTTAATTGTTTTTGCCCCTTAATAATACTGGACCTTTACTGGTGTTTTTCCTAAAGAACTCAAAAACATGAAAACCTCCTATGAATCAATTTATATAGCTTATACAAGGCTGATAAAAATATACGTAACTGAACTGCGAGTCCACTATGGAAGTTTATTTACATTTTAACTATATATAAATTATTCTGTCTCCAGGCTATTAAACCAAAAGAAAAGTTTTCCTATTCTGCACACAAACCTGCATCAAGATCCAAACGGCTGCTTTTTTGCCCATTCTTTAAAAAATCAAGTATGTTAAATGTAAAAGTATTAAAAGCTTGAAACAAACATTTGGGGAAATACTCTTCCAAGGCTAAGGAGGGAAAAGAATGTAAAAGACAGGAATGAAGAAAGCATCAGCATTTGAAACAGTTTAATCCGTGTTTTAAGGAAAGAAAGCAGCAGAAAGCATTGCTCACACGCAATAGAAAAAAGATTGCATCAACTTCCATTATTAGTTAATCTTTACACATCCATGCAGCTCCTTCAGATCAAATAGAACACACTTAGTAGTTTAATGCCCACCATGTAAATCTCATTTCAAAATGTTCCAAGAAACTAATCACCACTAAAGACAAAAGAAATAAAACAACCAAGTTCAATCTCAACTTTCAGCTTCAGTATCAACTCTTTCTGGCACACACATACCAAAATCTCAACTGAAAAGTCATATCATTAAGAAAAAAAATAACAATCACTGATGGCACTCTTATACAGACCATATTAAATAAATTTCATTAACAAGTTTGCATATTATTCATAATAATTACAAGCTATCCTTCTAGCTAGAGCATGGGAAAAACAGAAAACTTGAAGCATTTTACATGAAATATTAATGAATTATTGTATAATGCAAAAAAATAAAATCACACTCATTCTTTTGTTTACCAATTTCTTTAATTGCAGTGTCATAATCACAATATCATAACCTAAAGTCATAATAGGGACAATATAATGATGAACACATGTCTCCTATTGTAGGAAACATCAAAATCTGATCTCATATTTTATTCCCAATAAACTCACTAAGCTTCCCAGTCTTTGTGAAACGATTTATACTGTTCAGTTATATCTCTGTAAATTCAAAAGCTTTAAAAGTAGTCCTGGTCTTAAAAGCAGTCATGAACTTACAGGCAATTAAAAAATCTTTCCCAAAAGTTTCACCACAAGCAATAGGAAAAGCTTTTATAAAGTGCAAGGTGTGTCTTCACAGCCTGAAGCAGACACATTAATTTAAGGTGTGGAAACTACAAAGATTCTTATTTACATAAGACGTATCGTCAAGTCTAAACAAGATAAGTAGTTACATTACACATATGAATTAATGTGAAGAAAATTAAGTTAAAGTTTTAAACAAATTAAATTGCATTCAAATACATGTATACATCTGCTATTAGCAACTTGAAGAGAGATGTTTCTTTAAAAATTGAAGATATATTCACACATTAACATAAAAACTTTGTAACTCGGGTTACAGGGAGTACTGTGTTTCAGACTTCATTTTTTTACATATATATTGTGCTATAATTTATTGTAAGCCACAAACATAATTTTTATATTTTGGATCTGTTTACACAGTTTTCTATCAAATAAATCAAATGCTACACAGTGACTTTTTAAAACAATTTTTAGTTTTGCAACTAAATCCGTTTCGCCCAGAAAAATACATGCGTTAGCCGTATTTTACTTGCCACATGACCATTGGTGACAGGAGCTCCATGCAGCAAAGAATCAGTCTGTCCCACTTCCACCAACTTTTTGTAGATTTTTTTTTCAGCCAGGTCAACAGCCATAGAGGTAGTCCTTGCTTACCGACCATTTGTTCAGCGACCATCCAAAGTTACAACAGTGCTGAAAAAATAACTTTACAGCCCAATTACAACCATTTATGATCTTCGCAGCGTCCCTCAGTCATGTGATCACCATTACAATCAGTACGTGTTATCCTGTGCCTGACCTGTGTTTTTTTCCTTTCTTTCCCCACTTGCAAAGCAGAAAGATTGGAGAGGGATTTCAAGAGAATAAGGTGTCTGCTCTTCTGCACATCGAAAGCAATGTGATTGGGCCAGCAGCTCAGGGCTGGGAGCCGCAGGCACACTATGCAAACAGTTTACAGTACAGGTAATCCTCAATTTACAACTACAATTGGGACTGGAACTTCCATTGCTAAGCAATGTGGTTGTTAAGTAAGTCATGCCTGATTTTTACAACTGTTTTTGCCAGGGTCATTAAGCAAATCACTGTAGTCATTAAGCAAATCATGTGGTCATTAAGTGAATCCAGCTTCCCCCATTGACTTTGCTTGTCAGAAGCCCCCTGGGAAGATTGCAAATGGCAATCACATGACCCCAGGATGCTGCAACCAGTGTAAATACGTGTCAGCTGTCAAGCACCTGAATTTTCATCATGTGATCATGCGGACACTGCGATGGTCATAAGTGCAAGGACTGGTTTAAGTCACTTTTTTCAGTGCTGTCCTAACTTTGAACGGTCATTAAACAAATGGTCATAAGTTGCAGAGTACCTGTACTCTCTTGAAATCTCTTTCTAATCTCTCTGCTCTGCAAGGGAGGGAAAGAAAAAAAGCAAGCGATTTCTGTAGGCAATCTCTCCTTTGCCTGACCATTCCCCCCATCTCGCAGAGCAGAGATTGGAAAGAGAGAGATTTCAAGAGAGTAAGCTGTTTGCTCTTCTACACATTGAGAGCAATGTGATTGCACTGGCACGAGAAAGGGTCAGGCAAAGGAGACTGCCTGCAGAAATCACTTGCTTTTTTCCTCCTCCCACTTGCAGACCAGAGAGATTGGAGAGGAAGGGATTTCAAGAGAGTAAGCTGTTTGCATAGCGCATTCATAGCTCCTAGCCCTGGGTTGCCAGTGCGATTGCACTGCTTTTGATGTGTACAAGATAGTAAGCAGGCACTCAAGCATTCCAAAGGGTGGGGGAGTGGTTGAGAGGCAAACAAAAGCCAAAGGTGGGAAAATGAGTAGTCTTGCCTCTTTCCAGCAAGAAAGCACAGTTGTGGTCACGTGATTTCCCACTTAGCGACTGCTTCACTTAGCAGCAGAGTTTCCACTTCCAATAAGGGTCATTAAGCAAGAACTACCTGTACCATTCTATTTGAGATGGAGGGAATTTCCCTCCACTGCAACTAGCACCAAAATGCAAAACATTAGCTTTTAGCAGTCTAATTTTAAAAAGTGCAAATAAATAGCTTACCTTTATTTATTATACCTTTATTAATATACCTATATTAAGGTATTTATTATACCTTTATTAATATACCTATATTAACTTTAGTTAATATATTTAACTAAATAAATATATTCCATGTATATTTGACCTGTTTGGAACTATATTTATCTCAATGTTGGAATAAGTAATTGCAGATTTAAAGTTATTTGAAATACAAGGTTCCGAGTGATAAGAGCATCTTATTTTACTTGTATAGCACTGTCAGCAGCACTGAATATTTATTTGTGCAAGGAAATGAGAGGGATTTGGTAAAAACCTGAATCTTCCTAATTTTTTTTTTTTAATGAGCACTTTTCAATTGGAATTTTGGTACTAGAAAATGTCATTATAAAAATGGGCAAAGATGCATATTTTATATTACATACATTATAGTATCTCCTTAATAGAGTTATAAAAAGAATATAAGATTAATTAAACTAAAGTAGCAGTGAGTTTATTGTTGGAGTAGCTACGTTGCGTTCAACATGCTAAAGAAAAACAGGAAGCAATTATAACTCTCTTTCCTTTAGAGCCTTCCATATCCAAAGCTTATTGCCTTAAGATCTTTTCTAGGCTTTGACTTCTATGTTTGTTTTGTTTGTTTACTTAATTTTTAATGTACTTTATCCTCAGATATCAGGGACCACATGAATGTTATAATCCATAATATATTAGCTCATCACAACAAGATACCTTAGTTTAGCACCTGCAATCTCATCTGACTCAGATAGTATGAAAAAATAATGCTTATAAAGAAAATGACAAGACACTTACCTTGTAGAAATCCAGCTATTCTACCTATTTGATAATCACATAAATAATCACTTTCTTATAATCCCATGCACTCACTGAAGAAGTCACCCTTCAAGGTCAATCATATTTTTGTGCTTAATGCTTCTGAAAATGTTTCTTCAATCAAATGGGCCTTCAAGTTCCCGTTTTCCCAGGACATAGCTGAATAGCTGCCAATTTAGTTGGATGCACTAGAAAAGCTCATACAATTCCAAATTGTTAAAATAATATAGTAGGCAATACTTTAAAAAGAAAGAAAAAAACAGTAGGTGGAGCAAGCAGAAAGTTCTTTTAGGTTCTGTGGAAATAATGACTACTCCAAGAAATTAAAGAGGACTAATTCATTCCCCCATCTGATGCAAGAAATCTTTGACCAGCTTTAATCCTAAATATATTCCCTGTTCCTTAGCAAAAGATGGGAGCCATGAGCAAATCAGATGTCACTGATGAAAATTATCCTATCACCAGTATATCAGCAATAACATGTTCCCCAATTAGCCATTCACCTGAAAGTTACTTGCAAAACAAAAGTTATGGCAGTTTGTTATCATTTCTGGATCTGGATAGGAAAAAAATAGTAAATCCTTATCAAGTCAAAATGTCAACTAAAAATTCCAATTGTATATTATGAGAGCCATTTTGTGATTTAAAACTCCAGTAAAGTTGAACAGGATTATGGATTAACCAGGAATAGTTGTCTACAAAAATCAGTATCAGCATTCATAAAAGTTAAGGAGTGTCCAAATAAGCATTCTTCTGAAATTTTACAGTATCTATTTAAACCAAATAGATGTGGCATGTCAAATATGAAGCATCTAATTTTAGCCCTGTTTGTCCTTTAAATACAAGTGCAAGAAATAATCTATATATGTTAAGGAGTAAAGAGACTAAAAATACACACTTGTGCCCCATATTTGAAATGCCATGTGTGTTATCATGTATACCACTATTCATAATCTAATGCCAAGGAGTCCCATATGACAAAAGAAAAAAAGAAAAAGGCAGAACAATACATTTTACCAATAGAAGGATTATTGCATGTAGCTAAGCAAGAATTATTAGAGTGGGAAGGAACACAGTGAAATTCACTAAGTGTCTATAAATGTAGATAACAGTTCCAATCAAAACTTCAGTATTAAAGAAGGACAAATGCAATTACCCAGAATTAGATTCAATGCAAATTATCAATGTCTGTTTTGCTTTTTCTGTTCAGAAATAACAAAATGAGAAAGAATGTGGGCTGTGAGCAACAGCACATACCTCATACAAATGTAACTTAACAAATCAGTGATTCAAGCTTATTTTTACATAAAATGTCAACCACTAAGTCAGCCACAAAAGGCTTCTAGAAAGGTAGAATATACAAATTTTCAAGAAGAGAGTAAAATACCTACTGAACACGAAGGTTGCCTAATAACAATAGATTCAATTAAATTTTGAAGCACTATTCAACACTTACAAAAATACATAAATGTATGAATGAATTATTCTGATGTAAGCCCAAAGATTACACAAAATTTTCACAGAGAAAATGGGACAAAGCCTAGATTGTTCATATCCAAGTACAGTTTTCCAATACTGATCCATAAGACCAAAGTTAAAAATATCTGTTGGTGACATAAATGCGTGGACTCTGCACATTTCATGTATTTACATTTTGGCATTTTCCCATGGCATATGTACAGTCTTGTATAGCTTCTAATTTCAAACATAATTTTTCAGAAATTATGGAAACAAATTTGTTCTATCTTACACTGTTCCACTAGAAAGTTCCAATTCAAAGGACAGTTGTGTCAAATATTTCAAACTGCAAGAGCCATCTGGGGAAGGATATTTCTGCCTAGGCTATACGGGCACCATCTGCAATAATGTTTTGGGCATTCAGATAACAATGAGAGGAGGAAGTATTTATGAGACAACTGTGTAAAAAGCTTTTTTTGTTAAATCACATGCTCATATCTTTGTCAACTTTCTCATATACTGTAAATGAAGAATTTGCAATCTTAACCAATTACAAACAGTTCCTATATATTTATTATTTTGTAAACAGCATGTTAAATCTTCTAAGGTCAGAGGGGGCTAAGACATTGTTAGTCAGCACTTTTCAGCAAATGAAACTTGTGCTGAAACACCTTGAAAAACAACACCTCATCTAAACATATTAATTTATCTACTGTAACCAAATTAATAGCTTGCAGAAAAGTAAAATTAATATTCACTCTATTCAACAAAAGGACTGCCTTCTTATTTTCAACAGTGCATTCCTCCATAATGTTAATTCAGCATGCTAATGAGGATAAAAAGAAAACTGGCATGCTATTGCACACCATGCCGTCCCAGTAGATAGCAAACTAAAACAGACATGTTAGAGAAAAGGGGGGAGAAAAGGAAAGGAGAAAGCTATTGTAGGTAATCAAGAGTTATAGACAGAAAAATATTTTCTCTTGTGCTTCTTTTTTCTCCCTCTGGAATGTCTGTTTTCATCTTTGAGTGTAAAATTAAATAAAAGTAGATAATACAGTAGAAGGGGAAATACAATAGATTCCAAGTTAGTTGCATCCTATCACTGTTCAACTAATAAGGGGTATCAAATATACTGATAGCCCACAAGGGTAAATTTCAAGTAGGCAAAAACTTCCATTCATTATCCTGAGAAAGAAGATATACTTCATAGTATAAAGTTAAATCTGGAAAATTAAAGCCTCCTTCTGAAAACTAGAGCTTCCTGAGTGGGGAGAATTTCCTCAGATAAGTCTCCAAATAGTACATTAAAGTCTTAATTTTTACTTTTAGTTTTTGTTTTAGTGTCTCTGAGTCAGTGTTGACTCCTGGTGACTGCCCGGACAAGCCCCCGCAGTTTTCTTGGCAAGATTTCGGAAGTGGTTTGCCAGCTCCTTCCTAGGGCTGAGAGAGAGTGACTGTCCAAGGTCACTCACCCTACTGGCTTTGTGCCTATGGGGGGACTAGAACTCACAGTCTCCCAGTTTTTAGCCTGGTGCCTTAACCACTACACCAAACTGGCTCTCTAGTTTTTGTTTTAGCTCTTTTGTTTTTACGTTTAGGACATATGGCATAGATTATCCATGGCCAAATTTTAATTTTTGAAGTATTGGTTTTAACCCATATGCTCAGTTTAAATGAAGCCCAGCTATTCAAATCTGTTGCTATTTTTTTAAAAATAAAGTTTAATCATATGATATATATCTCTAAATATTCTCAACCAAGTTAGCATTTCTGGACACCAGGAAAATTATGCCAAGAGAACTGATGTTTACAGTTTAGTAGCACCCAAATTCAGATTTAGACAAAAAAAAAAAACCTTCCAAAACTACTAGTTAATTTTTGTACTCAAGTTTCTCAATAAAAACCAACATATTATCTGCATAGAGGACCACATCAGACTCCTTATTTGCATATACCAAATTCCAATCCTACTAATTACCTAATAGTCCATGCTAGTATAAATCAAGCAATAAAGGAAAGAGTTAGATAAAATTCCATTGGTCCTTATTTGTTTTCATTTGTCTAAAACGGATTTTAAAAATTCTTCAGAAAAAGAAAAAAATGAAATAAAAAATACTACTACCAATTAAATGTAATGCGTTTAGAAAAGAAGACACAAATATCTGCCACTTTTAGATTTCAACCAAGAATATTTGGGGTAAAGGGAGTCTGGGTTTTTTTTGTTTTGTTTTCTGCAAGACTAAGCCAGATTAACTTTAAATTTGGTTCTTAAGAAGATATTCCTTTTGGGCGTTTATTCATCTCAGCACTCAATGTAAGGTAACAATATACCTGTACTTCATTATCAACTAACATCGGAAAGAACAAAGGAAATATGGCTCAGCTTCCAATTTAGATTCCTGATTACATCGTGATATTACAAAGCTAAACTGATGAGATGCCATGCTCTCTCATCTACTATGGTGCAGCCAAAAGAAAATAGAAACAGTGCTGAACAACACAGAGAAATGCAATTACTACTTCTACCAGCATAGGTGATAAAGAAGCTGGAGAAATACTGTATATGCATTTACAAAATCTTTTACCCTTATCTCTAAAAGCACCTTTTTTGACAGAAACTATATATTTTATAATATGCATCTCTAAAGCACCTTTTTTGACAGAAACTATATGTTTTATAATATGTGGTCATTTAAAAGAGATGCTAAGAGAACATTAAGAAATGAGCACACAGAACAATGCTCTGCCTTAATTGCTACCACAACTCAAGATCTCTCATACTTCCTTTACAGTGAAAAGCACTAGAATGTGCTAATCAGCCAAATTCTAAGTCAAGATGAAAATTCAATAAAAGTGTTTGAGTCCATCAAATCTTTTAATCAATTTAAAGCTACTTAACCTAACGTATCAAATTCATTCAGGAATCTGAATCATCTTCAAACCAAAGTTTCCCACTGTGCTAAGAAGCGCTTTAGTTATTACTAAAGCCAATAGCAAATAGCAGACATTTTCACACATGTAATGCAATCAAGTCCATTCAAGATGCAAGTTACAGCAAGGTTTTACCATCTTGAACAACCATATTGTATCCTGCCAGTTTATTTTCAAAAGAGACACATACACATGTATTCTTTAGGCAATCTAGAAAAGTAGGAATGTAATATTTAATGCACTTTGATATGGTGATCAGTCTCAATGCTGAAATATACTCATAAATAGTAAGTGTAATCTTTCCATGAGTCACCCATGTTTAGTTAAGAAAAACAAATAGAGCATTATAAGTTTATCTCCTGTGCCTCTTTGATCACAAGTTTCAAAATGTCCAGGAAAAATTATTTGACAGAATACAGAATAACAGGCAGATCACCAGGTTCGATAGCATGTTGTTAATTATAGTTCACCAATTTGGTTCTGGGAGATGCTTGAACTGCCAAACATTCTAAAACTTAAAGAATGAGGCCCACATTTAAGATAATTTAAATAAATAATATGTTGTGATGTTAAATATTTTTCAGATCAGGAACAAACTATTTAAAATATTTATATGTGTGATTATGCTGGTTATTTTGGTTTTATATTATTTTTGTTTGCTTTTCATTATTACTGATATATGCATCTCAGAGTTATAAATTAAGTTGACCGGCCTTATAAATTCCTTAAATAATTCTTATCAACAGAATTTTGTTCATATGTAATTATGGACCAATTTATAATTTCAGTTACAATTAGTTCATTACTTTTTCTATTTTAAAAATCCTTATGAAAAGTCATACATTTTCATGTACATATAATACTTTCCTAATATACACATTATCGTGAACAATTTTTCTTAATGTGACATTTGTAAAGTTCACTAAAATGCCTATTTTAGCACATTTTCTTCTTATGTGTGCTTTTGTATGTGTTGTTTGGAGAAATGCATTACAAAACTCATAAAAATGTAAATTTTAAAATACAACTGCACTGTGGCTTAAAAAAGGTAAATTGGGTAAATAATAATTTACCAATTGCTTCCTTCGGACAGTTCTTTTTTTAGAAGAAAATCATATTTATTAACAATACTACTTATATGATACTTTTATATTATTTAATTTGAAAACAGTTATATCCTACCTTTCCTCAGAAATATTTAAGGCTGCAAATAAAAAAGACAAATCTCAATACATTTACAAAATTTAAGTAGTACAAAATTAACCCAATAATTAAAAAAAACTGATAAAACCAGCAGAACTATAAAGCTCAACCAAAAGCCAGCTTAAAAAATTGTGGCTGCAATCTCGTTAAAGAAGACAATGTTCTAGAAAATCTTTTCTCATAATTCACACCACCCATACATAGTACTCTGACATAATGTATCTCTGCAAGTAGTCCCCGCTTAATGACGGTAATTGAGACTGGAATTTCCATTGTTAAATGATGCAGTCATAAAGCGTGATGTCACGTGACCTCATAGCTTAGCGACAGCAATCCTGGCAGTCCCTGTTGCTGTTGTTAAGCAAGAATTGTGGGTTGTTAAGCGAGGACCTCACGACTGCGACTTGTGACTTCCTATTGGCTTCCAACAAGCAAAAGTCAATGGGAAAACTGCCAAGAAATTGCAAGTCCCAGTCAGGACAAGCCTTTCCTTAGGCAGTTCACAAGCAGGCCAGCAGGCAGGTGAGTGCTATGGAATGCAGGGGGGTGCTACAGCTGGGTGCGAGTGCAGTCTGGTGGGGGGGGTATTGCAGCCTGGCATGAGTGCCCCTGGTCAGAGGGGGTGCTGCAGTGCAGTGCAAGTGAGGATAGGTGGGTGCTGCAGCCCAGCACAAGTGAGGGCAGGCACGCAAGGCATGCTGCAGTGAGGGGGAGCCTCAGAGTGGCATGACTGGGTGCTGTGACATGGCACAAGTGCAGCCAGGCATGAGGGTGAATGCAGGTGGGTGGTGGGTGCTGCAGCTCAATGTAAGTGTAGCCAGGAGGGTGCTACAGCCCAGTGTGAGTGCAGCCAGGTGGGAGCAACTTACTGGAGCAACTTGCGACCTCCTGCCAGCTTTCCCATTGACTTCGCTTATGGGAAGTCGGCAGGGAAAGTTGCAAATGGCCATCACGTGACTGTGGGATGCTGCAACTGTTCTAAGTGCGAGCCAGTTGCCAAACACCTGAATCGCAATCACATGACCACAGGGATACTACGACAGCCACAACTTCAAGAACTAGTCATAAGCCCCCTTGTTCAGCACCACTATAACTTTGAATGGTCAATGAATGAGTGGTCATAACCCAAAGATTACCTGTGCTGAGGTCTTATTTTGTGGCACTGCTAAATGGCACAGGATTTAAAGCTGGCTTCCAATTCTTCATACAGTGGGAGTGGTAGGACAGGAATAACTACCTCAATACAAGGTTAAGTTTTCTCTTGATGGCAAATCCCTCTTAGTCTACCATGTGAATAAACCAGAATTCTTAAATATCCTGTTTTTTATTTTGTACAAATATGACCAGTTGGCAATTAAAGAGACAGTCATGTGAATTTCTATAAACAGAGTACAAAATTCCTGAAAAGCCTTTGATTAGATTCAAAGATAAACTTCAGAAGCTGTTGGAATATACAAAATAGTACTAGGAAGAACTAGGCAGCTTTTCAGATATCCTGTGCCCAAACTTCAAGTGCTTTTAAAAAATAAACGATTTAAATTTGGTTGGAAAACTAGTCAAATGTCAATATAGGTGGGAGCCATACATTCCAAATAGGAAACTTCAGTCAACACCCTGGCTATCACATTTTAGATCCAATGAAGTTAGGTGCAATGAATCACATGCTTTAGTCAGGCTTTTGAAATATGCTGAGCTTATGACTGCTTTTGAAAAATCCCTGGATCCTATAAAGTTTCCAGGCACTTTTCAAAGAAAGCCACTAACAAAGCATATTTCTTCAGCGTGACGTTAGCATCAGGTACACGACTACATCTAAAGTCTCCAAAATAAACACACCCAGCACAACAGCCTAAAGCAGGCAAAGTTATACTGGCCACCTTCTGGAAGAAGTCAGTCTCCCCTTGACTTTGAGCTTATATTTTCACAACAGACACTATCTTATACAGCATACCTTTTGGTCTGGTGTTCTGCTAATCAGAAGTCCCTCTGTCTGCTTTAAGAAAGCATTAATGGGTTATCTGACATCCAGTGATTTATCCCCTCAAGCACCGGCTCAGGATTTGTACAACCTTAAATTGTGGTATCACAAAGGTAAATGTGATATGTTACACTCCAAATCGCTGAACCACCACAGAGGCTATATAAACATATTAAATTGGAGTGGGGTGGGGGGTTGTGTGCTAATATGAGAGAGACAGTAAGCTAAATCTCAAATCATAGAAATGGAATCCAAATTCATATCATCTAGAGCAACATGTAGCAGGGAGGCCACATGTCCTGTAGGCCTCAAAACAGAACCCTGGGAACAGGTAGGAAATCTTCCAGTACACAGGATTTTTAATTATACTATTTTGAAGCCTGGAAATATGCTCAAAAATGACACAAGCAAAAATGCAACTGATAAAATATAATCCTTTCAAAACACCAGTTAGGTAAGCCAGTATTATTACTTTCATAAGATAATAATGTACAGCAGATTAAAGAGATAGTTTGCATGATCCCACTGAGAGTGTTTAAGGCTGAGCTTGGGGTTTCAATAGGGAAGAGGAACTTTTCTGGATTCTACCTTACACTTCATTAGAAGCAACCTAACCATTGTTTCTACATTCTTAGTTCAGGTTTCACTTTCTGGATTAGGATTTCATGTAAATATAGTGATTTTTTATGAAATTCCTTACCTTTGTAATTTAACTTTTCAGCTATTGAAACAGCAATTACAGACAAATAGTTTAGAAAATTTGGAAAGGGACAACTGGTTCTACAATGGGACACTGACTCAGTTTTCCAACCACTGATTCATCAAATGATTTTGACCTACTGAATCTTTAACCCTTTTCTAATTTCACTCCACAAACTCATATAAAAATATTCCATGAATGATAAAAAGAAAAAAATATAATAAATTGGAATGTTTTATACTGTATTCTGCTAAGTCTGCTACCTTAAAACATTAAAACAAATTTCACTAAATGCAATAGCAACAACTTTTAATGAAATATGGTTATTTGTATTCCACACCTGTTATGGGGCAGAAGCCAAAATCTTACTTATGGTATAAATTTGTTTCATGGTCATACCACTTATAACTACAAGTGCGAGCTTACAGTAAAAAATCATCATGACAACCTAGCTTCTCCTCAGTTTTTTTTTTTTAATCTGCAATGATAATTTTTTTTCAGGGAGAACTTACAGTACACACTGATCAAATTATACTATTAATTCCATGCAGTTAGCAAAACCTGGAATTATTCAACTACATAGGTTTCTGATTCCAACAGGACTAAATGCCAAGTTTTAGTATAATTGCAACCCAAGTAACTAAAGATCAACAGTTGGACAGCGTTATCTGTGAATTCTCAATGGCAAAATATGAATTTCTATTCTTTGTGTCCTTCCGAATGAACTAAATCAAACTATATTTGAGACTTAAGCTGACATGAAAAGTTGATTTATGAAATACATCTCCATGAAAATTAAAATGATTGCATGGATAAAAAAGACAGAAAGGACAGATGAACAAGGTGTTGCTTAAGCATTCCAAGACTGTGCAGAAAATATTTTCCCAAGAACAATAGAACCAGCTTTTCATTAATGCCACTGTGGTATTAGTCCTACGTGAGCATTTTAACTTATCTTTACTGCTATACAAAACAGATGTTTGGAAGTGAAAGTTGAAGGCAATCAGCAGTCTGCTGGAGTCAAGGATGTAAAGGAAAAAAAACTGTATTGCTCTATAGTCAGGCTTCAATTAAAAAAAACTGGAAAGGACATAAGAACGGATTCCCATTTAGAAAAATAGATTCCTATTTGTAAACAGAAAACCTACTACTCTGGTTGCAAGAGATTAAATGAAATAAGCATCAAGCTTTTTTCAAACCACTTTCAAATCAGTTACAAGGAAAAAAGAGATATATTCTACCTCCAATCTTAGATCTAATTCTTCACTCAGGTTCCAGTTCCACTCAAGTCATTGCAATGGAGAAATGTATGGTAACATTACTCCACTCACTTTCACTCCTAAGTATTCTTGAATAACAGGCTTAAGATCCTCCATTATTTTCCACCTACAACCTATACATTAATGTGGCTTTGTAACTCCAGTCTGTTCATTTTTAAATGTTCCAAAACAGTTCAGAGGTATAATTAGAGATCACAAAACTAATTATATGCACTGTACTGACGATTCCCAGATTATATACGGCCTGACTTACATAAACTTAATTGTACGCATGTTTCCATTCCCTGCCCTCCACTGGCTAGAACCACCACTGCCACCTGTTCTTAGGACCAGGCCCTGGCCTCTTAGTAACTACTTCCTTCTTATTCCATTCTTATTACCCACTCACCTCCCCTAAAGCCACATAGCCCTATGTGCCCATTGCTGCAACAAACCAAAGCAAATTCAGTCAAACTTATGATTGTCCTCGTCCTTGCTTTTCTGTAAGTGTTGTTCGCTGGTGGGAAGATTCTCTCATGGGAGAGAGCAGCTTTTCATTACTTCCTTTTTCAGGGATTTCTCCCTCTCTTCTCCTCTCCTCTCATTTCTTGCAAATAGATAAGCACAAGACCTAACATAAGTCCACGTACGCAGCCTATTTTATAGGGCATCAATCCAACAGAGGAAAGGTCAGGCCACACCAGGATCATATCTCAAAGCAATGCTAAAGAAGCTATCTTGTGCAAAGATGTAACATTTCCAGAAATTTTGAAGCCATTACAAAAGAAACATTTTTTTCTGTTCTTAGGGGAAAAAAACCAGAAATTTTTGGAAAATTGAAATAAATGCAACGCTCACTTTCATACCACTCTTTACTGACCTACGTTCATTTTGCTATTTAAAAAACATAATGCAACGTATACAAATTGATTTACTCTTTCCAATATTGTTTGGTTCTATTTATTAAGTGTAATTCAATTACATAATTATGCCTACCAATTAGGCATATTTTAAAATACCATTTTATTTTAAAATGTGTTAATTTTTGTACAAATGGAATGAATAAGCTGCAGAACCTTAAAAAATCTATTATCTTAATTCTGTCAGTTTGACAAGTTAGAAAAACATTACAAGTCAGAAGAAGCTATCAATAGGCAATAAAACAGTGTAACATCTTTTGAGACCTAGAGCTCAAGAATCCAGGTGGAGCTGATCCATCGGCCTCTAGAGTAAAAGTCAGCAATAGAAAAGCACACAAGCAAACAAGGCACTGAGTCCTCATTCCTTCTTTGGTGAAAATAGCAATACAGTACCACAGGATGAGCAGAAATATATCTTGCATATGAGAGTTGTACTGCACTGTTTGTCCTCCTCACACTATTTGAGTACAGGAACAGTAGTACTCTGCTAGTTTAGATAAAAATCTTCCTATTACATGATAATAAAAGACATTTTAAGGACATATAGCAAATATGAGTACTTGTTTTATTGGATTCATTACCATAAAAGAAAATATTTCATTGGAGGATTTTTTGTACTGTTTCTGAAATTTAAGGGGGGGGGCAAAAATGTCCTTTTTCCCCCTTTGTCCCCTATCCCCCCCCCCCCCATGTAATCTGGGCATAAAAGGAAGAGAGAAGAAAAAAAGGAAGGTGCTCTGGAAGCAAGCAGAAATGTTATTTGGGATTCATTGCCTAAGGGCAAATAACAGGTTCACCTACAATAACTTCAATGCAATCATCTCCTGTTACGTATACAGACACCCACCAAACCTTGCAGTAAATTTAGAGGAGAAAAGCTGGTACAGCAACTCCCAAGAGAGAAAAAACCCAAACACACATGGAGAGAGAGACTTCAGTCAAGATAGCAAAGGTATCAGCTTCCTCTCCATAGATTTTAATGCATCTACTCATGATTTTATCAGCGCCATGAGCACCGCTGGAGAGGTCAGAACAAAAAGTGCCCGCTTTCCTCCTTGAAAAGAGTGTTAGCAATTGAACGATAAAGCCATGTATATATTATTTTGCGTACTTTCCTCCAGGGAAACAGGACTGAATTCGTGCGGACCAGATTTATATACCATGCCACGGTATCTTAGTTAATGTCCTGAAGTCACCCCACTCATTTCAATTTGTGATCGTTTCCAAAAATGCATCAATGCCTTTCTCTCAGCGTTCACCAACATCTCATTTTCTCCCCGCCCCCCCGGCACGCATTTTTCAGACGAAAGACTTCGCCAGACAGCCTGTAGGTAGGAAGGTCAGGGAAAGGGGTCGTCGCCGCTACACTTTACCGCGAAAACATTCACCTTGAGGATCAAGGAGGAGTCTGAGGCGTTTTCGCGTCGCCCAAAAGTCCCCAGCCCGCCCCTCCGCGCCAAAGAATCCGGGGGAAGAAGCGGAGCTGGCCTGGGCTAAGGCACACACACACTCATGGCAACGCTGCCCCGACCGGCCGCCACCGGCTTGGCTCCCGGCCGCCCCGAGCCATTGCCAGGCGCCGCAACTTACCCAAACTGCCGGCGAAACCGTCCATTTTGGGCGCCGCGGCGTCAGCGTCCGAGCTCGAGCCCGAGCCGCCGGCGCTGTCTGAGAAGGCAGGAGGAAGAGGTGGCGGGCGGGGGGCGGCTCATTCACTCGCGCCGCGGCTGTGGCTGCCCACTCCGCGCCAGGAGCAACGCGATGCCCGCGCTGGCCGCCCGCGCTCCCTTCCTCCTTGCCGCTGCTGTTGCCGCTCCACGCGCCCCCGGCGCAGCTCAGCGAAGGACCGCTTTTTCCTCTCGCCCACCCGCCCCGACCACCGCTCGCAAGAGCAGCAGCCGCTGCCACTCTCTAGCCCCCTCCCCCAGCCGCTCTCGGGCCCGCCCTGCGGCGCCCGCGTTGCTTTCGCGCTTCCGACTCCGCCCTCCCCTGGCAGCCGGGGCTTCCCCTCCAGCGGCAGTTGCGGAGGGCCAGAAGGGTCTGGGGGCGAGGCGAGCCTGCAGCGGGGTGGCTGGCGGCTGTGGCGGCACCCTCAGTTTGGTACGCCTGCGGCCCGGCGCATGTGGAGTCGGAAGTCGCCGAGTAACAGGGAGGCTTGACTCCAAGTAAGGCTGCCCTGGAGCCTGGGCGGTTTTTTGACCGTATCGTGTCTCGGGGTAAGGTGTTAGTTCAGTGGCTTTTCTCGGGAATAACAACATCCCAGTAAACTCAGGACTGACTTCTGATTCTTAGCGGAGAGTTGTCACCTGCAATTAGAGAAAGACTTATTCGAGAGGAGCCCCATTTAATTTAATGGGGAATTGCCAGCTAGAATGGATTTGGGATTGGAGTTTACCATTCACCGATATCTTGATTCGGCAGAAAACTATACCAGCATAAACCTTGCTGTCCGAACTGCCAAATCTTAATTCTGCTTAGTCTGTTGCAAGTCACTGCCAAATTGTGTTTGTTTCTTATTTATATATATACAGACATTTATATACTGACCTACTTGTGTAGTGGCCTAGATTATTTGTCTTCAGCCCATGTTAGGCAAAAGAAGGGGTTGAATCTTCCAGTTTTGTAGCCTTGCTTCTTAAGCATGTCACTAGTCAACATTTGCCAATCGTGACTGCAGCAGGAGCTGGGGGGGCCAACACTTGGATTCTGTCAAGGGTCTTTATGTATCCCCCTCCCATACCCCCATTTTATCCAACACAGGCTTAACAAAGTGTGTAACTTCTAGAGTTCCAGAGAGCAGTTCTTAGGCCTGTCATTTCACTGTCACACTTCTATATCCGTGTGCAAAGCCAGCAAAAACAATTGAGGAAGTACATATAACAATACGACTTGTACAATCCAGCTCCGTAGCACAGATCTGCTCAAGTGATGGCACAGCAGCTGCCTTCATATCTGCTCAAGTATATTCAAAAGTTACATGAAGCTTCCTTTAGATTGAGTTTTCTTTGCAATAGCACAAAAGCAAGACAATGATTAAAGTATCTCCACCCAGCATCTGACAGAAGCACCGGTGTCTCTCTGAACACATCCACTGCTGCTTTTCTAATGTCCTGGGCAGCAAAGTATTACAGATTTTACATATCATAAGGCTGCTGCTGCTGCTGCTGCTGCTGCTGCTGCTGCTGCTGCTGCTGAACATACTGGATTAAAGGGGAAAGCACCTTAATACAATACAATGTACCATAATACCAGTACAACTGAGAATGATTGTCTCACAGATTGGAGCCAAGATAAATGCAACTTCAGGGGGACAAGGGGGAAGTTGCAGTTGACAGTGCCTGTGCCATGATTTAAGTGCAAGTGCTAGCCTAAATTTGATAAGAACCAGTGTAGCATACTGGTTGAGGTATTCAATCTGAATCTGGGAAATCCAGATTGTAATTTTTGTACCATTCTTACTCTCAGAAAAACCCAGCTGTTAAGGTTAAAAAAAAAAAAAGGCAAGAGAACAGATAATCTAACATATAGTCTGGTCCTGGAATAATTATGGTCCTACAAATGGTTGGATGAACAATTGTTTTCTGAAAGGTAACAATGTGGGGACCAGTGAAACTTTCGTTGGGAGAGTTTTGTAAGGTTCAAATCCTCACTAAAACATGGAAACTCATTAATGACAGGGTCAGTTACTGTTTTCTCAGCTCAATCTACTTTGCAAAGTCATCGTTGAGATAAAATTAAAGGAGATCTCACTTTGAACTCTCAGAGAAGAGGCAGTACATTCAAAACTACAGCATTAAAACAATAATAAAAGCAGGTGCAAACATCTAATTTAAAATACAGGATTACACTAGTTGTACAGCCAACTGCAAAAATGAGTCTGCTAATATGTTATTTGGTAGCCCATACTGATATACTGTATATATTTAAATGAGATGGGGATCTGTTTAGTAGCCAAAAGCCTGCAGTGAATGTTTTTGAAGGGGGCAATGACTATAGTTAGATTGAGCGAAAATTTTCTGTTTTCCCTTATGGGTGGCTTTGGACTGTGTGTTTTGTATTGACAGGTATTTTAGGGTTACATTTCAATGATTGTGTGTCTTCTGCCTCAAAAAGGCAGAAAACCATGTTACTGCTTTTCAGTCATTTAGGTTAGGGAGACTATGGGGCCTCCAATTTTCATCCAATCCCAGATTTAAATGGTGCCAATGTTTGCCTCTTTGCAGAGTGTTAGGGTACTTTGCAAGGAGCTTGAGAACAGGTTTCTCGTTGAAATATGCAAAATTACTAAATCTGCTTCAAGGGCCAGATCTGAACCTCTGTAAATAATCTAATCAACAGTTGTTCAGTCCAATTCAGAAAAACAGAAATTCACTTCCCTTAGTCTAATATACAAAAAACTGAAAAGCTGTAACTTTTGCTTTTAACCATAATTTTTTGAAATTTTCAGGGAAATTAGTTCTAGTAATAAATTAATATTAATAATATTAATAAAACATGATGAAACATATTTGAACTATTCTTCCTTTAAATTCTTATTTTGAAAGTGTCCATACCATTTTTAGTTTTCACCAGAATGGAATGGGAATTTCTAGGAAAACTGTAAGGTAGAAAATAATAAGGGGACAAAGTGTGCCAGAATTCATAGAATTTGGAACAGAGGTTTCAAATTTGCATAACTTTAATATTTGATTTTTTAAAAAAGAAAGATGCCTATAATTTTGTAATGAAATTTAAAATGGACAGACCCTTTCTGGTGAGCAATATCTATTCCAAATATCAGATGCATTGGTAGGTTGTAGGAAAGGAAGGGTGTTTGTAAGAAATTATAGTGTTCCTTCTAAATGCAGAAGAGCTGATTGTCAGAAATTAGAGCAAAAGTAAAAACAGATTAAAATCACAGTTTAATGACAGATTTTGCATTAGAAAAGTTTTGATTACCATGGTTCTCCTGAGTAAAATAGGATCTATTCCAGATTACCTGATCTGCCCCAGAGTCTTTGTCTTAAATTTTAGATCCAGGAACTTACAATCTAAAAAATAGAGAAATAGATAAAATATGTGATTATTTCAATTACATACAAATAACACACTTGTTAATCTAGATATCATTCAAAGTAGAATACTAAATTTCTTTTTAACAACTCTATCTTGGTTATAATTAGAAATGTTACTGAGATCACTGTAGTATAGAAATTCCTTGCATGTCAGTACATTCTAGGAAATACTCCATGACATTTTATGGATTCTTGAAAATTGTTTCTTGAACATGATTTCCAGAATTTGTTATGTGTTGCAGTATAATTATACAGTTGGGATTTTATGATGGACAGCAGTGTAGTTATAAAGTAGACACATTTACAGATGAATGTTCATAGCTATTAATCAATTTTTTTTCTGCACAGTCAAAATGCGCTTCGTGCTTTTGGGTGTTTCTGGCTGGAAATTCTGGGTGCAGTAGACCAACTCACCTGAAGGGTACCCAGTTGGGAAAGCTGCTATAGAGGAATAGTCCTAATGTTGCCATCTTCCTTTTAGGAAAAAAAAAAAAATAATTAGACTACATCACTTCTTGTGACCTTCATTCCTCATCTCACTCCTCTACTCTCAGCATTTAAAAGGGCTTCTGCTCTCTGAAATAATTCTGCTTATTATCTCTTGCTGCGTTTGGAACTGCTTCTAAAAATTCCTCTGTGAAGGAACATACCGTATGTACATTGCTGGCCCTCATAAAATCTCTACTGTACAATTACCACAGAACAAATTCTGGAAAGCATTTTCAAGAAACCATTTTCAAGAATCCATAAAATGTCATGGAACATTTCCTAGAAGCCACTGACATGCAAGAAGTCTTTTTTTTAAATTCACCATTTCCAGGAAACATTTGAATTATCTCCTTACTGCCTGCATATCAGATTGCATATCAGATTGTGACTGTGCCAGTAGCTCTATAAGTTCATTGTGTCTGTTTTATACTGTTCACTCCTTCAGTTCAGAGGCATCAAGTATTCTTTATAAAGCACCAGGTAGACAGATGATTGTAGATATATTAATACACAAACACACACATCCTAGTGTATGCATATTTCAACACAGAGAGAAAAGTGCCCATCAACAGTAGCATACCGGATGTTACTGATACAAGTGATACATTCCTGTAATACTTCGAAAGCAAAAATTTATATAAGCGTATAAGAGAGGAAGATCAAATATATACAAATCCTACCAAAGTAACTTAAAAGCATTATCAACAATCATAAATGATACAAAAACAAACTATTTTAATAGTAGCAGCTACAGTACCACTGCTCCTGGAAGCTTTCCCACAGATGCCAGTGTGAGAGAGATCAGTGGAAAATTCTTGTGGTGTGTCTTTGTCTACCTTGCTTTTTTTCAGGGATTTATCTTGTTAGACTGTTTTTACTGTCAGTAATAAGAGAAAGCTCCAAAAAGGGTGGTTGCTGGTTTGGGGAGCAACAATAATCTTTACCAAAGTGGGTTTTAAAAAAAGTTATATGAGGGAACATTCAGAAAAGCAATCCTCTACCTGATTTTTAAAGTGGTATAGTCCTGAAAGTATTCTACTGTCTCAAAAAATGTATGAAGATCAGTTTAAAAGATCTTCAGGAGTCTTACTGAGTGCGAATCTACATAGCCTACACTGTGTTAACAAGTATCCTGGGAAATTAAATGAAACAGAACTGAACTCAAACTTGCCCAGGGAAGATATTAGACAGAATGTAATAGTGGAGTCCTTGGCGTTCTCTGAGCTTGGTTCTTTTCTTGCAAATGTTTCATTACCCAGCTAGGTAACATCTTCAGTGCTGTCAGTATGTAATAGTGATGCAGCTGTTTTGTGATGGTTAGCTTTTTTCCTAGTAAAACCATGGTAAGTCTGCCAGCATCAGACTGCTACCTCACAAGAACATTCTCCAATGTTTCTAGTTAATGTAGCAGGTATCTAGGAGTTTTGCAAGGAAATAAACTGCATATTGTTCATATGACAATATGAACAACATGACATATGACAAATAATGCAGAACTCTTAGTTCTGGTCAGCCTCCGTGATATTTCTCCTATTAACAAATACTCTTTGCCAGTGGAAGCTGTGATTTAAAAAAACACTTAAGAAATTTATATTTCTTTCTTCCAATAGCGGAGTTATAAAAGCAGCAGGCTGATGAAATTAATGGAACACATTGCTGTACTAGTAAAATGTGTTTTCAGATAGCAAGTACTGCAGAAATCCTGACTCTGGGCAACTCAGGAAATTAAGTAAAGAAGCCATCTGTGTCAGCAAAAGATTTTGGCAGAGTTAACTGAATGAGACCATTTTCTTCATGGAAGTATCAATATACTGTAGCTCTGTGACATGATGAGTACAGACTGCCGTAAGTGACTACTACCCCCACTGAATTTCTGCATCATTTAATTTCTGAAGCAATGCAGCCTTGAGGAAATGTGTGAGGCCCATTGGCCATTTAGCCCAAAACCCATTCAGTGGAGGTTATTTATTCAGTTTATATGGCCACCCATCTTGCAATAGTGACTCTACTGATAAAATATAAAAACTCAAAATAAACAAAAATATAATATCTAGAGCAAGAGAGAGCTCCTCATTGCCTTTCAGAAAAGGAAGGATGGGAAGTAGGAAAAAGCATAAAATAAGAGCTCATTGTCCTTTTCAAAGAAAGAGCAATGCATAAGCCTCCTTGGTGCCAGTTTCTGGTTGGTCTGCTGGTTATGTTTCTCTTATCATGTGGGCTCAGAAGGTCCATCTGCCTCAAACAGCCATTCCTAGAGTTCTTTGCTTCTGCAATTAAATGCAAATGCTATACAGCTCCCATCTGGTATTTTACTGGAATCTTTTCCTCTTGAGCAGGAATAAAACATGAAATGTGAAATAATTTTATTGCGGTCATTAACCAGCACAAGGGAATTGGTATTCAAGTATCCAAACTAAATTGACAATATGAGGATAATTAGGAAAGGTACATACAAACAAACAAAAGACAACATTAAATCAAAATATGCTAAGGGGCTTGCTCAGGCTACACATATGCAACAAGGAGAAAAGAGAGTAAAATTAGCAATCTGGGTAATATAGACTTTGAAATAGCAATAAAACCTACATTGGCAATTTCCCCCTAAATATTGCAAAAGAATCCTGCAACAAAATGATTGCTCTGTCCAGGATTCCAGACATTGCAAACTTTGACATTCTCCCTCCAGCTTCTATTGTTCCACTCCCCCCCCCCATAA
Organism: Python bivittatus; assembly: GCF_059951505.1. Taxonomy (NCBI): domain Eukaryota; kingdom Metazoa; phylum Chordata; class Lepidosauria; order Squamata; family Pythonidae; genus Python; species Python bivittatus. The sequence goes on along the minus strand of NW_028277030.1, from coordinate 115,540,889 downwards.
TGAAATTGCCTTTCTATGTCTGCTGAGTATCTTAGTGGGCCATTATTGAAAAGAGGATCCTTATTAAAGGATTCTTTTTTCCCTATTTCTGTACTTTTGCAAACCATAGAGTATGTGCCTCCTTTGCATAGTAGCAGTAGGAAAATTTAAATTGTTCTTAGTATATCCTAGTAGGGCTCAAAATAAAATATTTGTGTCAGGGAAAGAGGGTTTCCATTGGGGACTTTCAATATCTTCCTACTCACACAGCAGGCTACTCAGAGAAAGGGAGTGCAAAGCAAGTGAAAAAGAAGGCTGTCATTACAGTTGTGTTCCTTTTCCTCTATCCTTTTTTCTGTCTACAGTCTCCTGTCCTTTTCCCCATATTTTTGGGAGGATTTTGAAGTTCTCAACAGTCAATCAGCATTCTGTGACCACTAGACAGGCTCCATCTTCATAAAGCTGTTTGAGATTTCTCCATTTAGGTGCTGCTGTTGTTACTGCAAACTTTGGGATAACCCTGCATCTGCCATATAACCCTCTTGTATGAATGTTGTTGCCTGGCTATATAACTAATGGAACCTAGAGAAAATGGCCACCATTAAAATATGAACCAATTTCCAAGCCTTTGGGACTGAAGCTATACTGTATATCAATTTCCTGAATGAACCATGCTCTCCCAAAGAAGGTACCATATTTTTCCGACTATAAGAAGATACTTTTTTCTAAAATCCTTACCCTAAAAACTGAAGGGCGTCTTATTCAAGGAAGTCAGCTGAGAATCGCGCGGTTGCAAAACTGCCCATGCTTTGTCTCTGCAGACAGGCTTCCTCCTATTGCTAGCCTCCAATCACGAGTGAAATAGCTTGTCTCCCAAACAGACTTCCTCCAATCACGAGCCTGATGTAACTGACATCAGCTGATGCTGAACAAACCAATTAGAGGAAGGCTGATTGCAGAGACAAGCTATCTGCAGTTTCCCTCGTGCTTGAATGTAATCAGTTATGCAAAAGAGCCTGGAAATAGAGCTGCAGAGAGACGGTTTGGATCTCCTCCCACCGAGTGTATCAGGTAAATGTTAACTAATTACTAAATAAAAATGTGTTCTGCACTATCTTTAAAATATTGATTTTTTGGGTTGGAAAAGTGGGGGTCGTCTTGTACATGGGGGCGTCTTATTATCGGAAAAATACGGTACATCTCATTTCATTTCAGCTTGTCTTTTAAATGAGGATACTGCTTTGTGAACACCGTTGATACAGGGAATTATTATGTTGTAGAACTCTGCAATCTGGTCTTCTCCAAGATGGCATTCTAAAATTCCCACCAATATGTTTCCTGGAGATAAGGGAGGAAATGTCTTTTCTAAGTCAGCATGATAACCAAATTAGCTTTGAAAGCATGGAAAATGTTTAGCCATCATAATATGCATAATGTATTCTTAAACTTCTCACCTAGGTTTTACAATCTCTTTAAATATTGTCAGTACCTCATGGGAAGCATACTCATTTTTCTTCCTTCATTTATCATAACTGCAACTTCATGTCAAAGGACTGTGGCTATTCCATGTAAATATTTCAACCACTTCCCTGCTTTATCAAGAGTAAATGTACATTTAAGGGTAATTTATAGCCATAATCCCAGAAGGAGTTCATATAAATTTCCCAAGCAAAAAGTTTACAAATTATACATTTGAGCATTTCAAACATTCTCTCTAGCAATAAATGGATACATTCACAGAGATATTTCTTTCATAGCAGGACTGGACAAGACAATTTTTGCACCTTACCTGAAGCATTTACCTTACCAGCTAACCCTGTTCCCTTGTAATGAAAGCATGTCAGGCTACTTGCAGCCAAGGTAATAACCAAGGAAAAGTATGGGGAGTGCTTGCTTCTTAGCTTGGTATTAACAATCAAGAAACTCAGTTACTTTTGAGAATGTAGGCTGGCTTAGGTGCATGGGTGGCTGACCTCATCTGTTTTTAGCAGGGGAACATCTATTTGAAGACCTAAAGGGCACTGGAAAGCTCCCAAGCAGCTGAGCAAAGGAGGAAACAAGCAGGAGATATACCTAAGGGACAATATGGCTTGGGGTAATGATCCAAAATTTAGTGTACAGTTTTGAGCCCACAGTAAGTCCTCATGTAGAAAAGTTTGCTTCACGCTGCTTCGCACTTTCTAATTTTAGCTCTTTTTTTTTTTTACTTCAACTACTTAAAAGTATTTTAACGAGAAAGCAATTCATCTTGATTACTACATTGATCAAGGGACCAATAGACACTGGGAGGCATGGGTGAAGCCTTTCCTCCTAGAAAATACATCATAGCTAGGCTTCATCCATTGTCCAGAGAAAAAGTAGTTGCTTCCCAACCACCATTTAAAAGTATTTTGTAAGTAAAGGCTCTTCCATGCAACACTTCTTTCAACACAGTAACTGTGTTACTGTGCATGTTTCCATGTAACTGGCAGAAAAATATACTGGCATAGTTTGCACTGTCCTGCAGTGCCCTCCATCTTCACTTAAGAAGGTGATAGTCTTCCCACTCATCAAGAAGCCATCATTGGAGCCCACATATTGGATAATTTACCAGCAGTCTACAACCTTCCCTTTCAGGGGAAGATTGTTAACAAGGTGGCCAGCTTTCAGCTTCAGAGAACTGTGGAAGAAGTGGATTATCTGGACCCCTCTCAGTTGAGTTGAAGGCCTGGACACAGTATTGAAATGGCCTTCATCGCATTATTGTGAGATTAGGATGTGGGTAGTGCATGGATCCTGGCCTTTCTTGATCTCTTGGTGGACTGGCTCAAAGGATTGGGAGTGGAAGACACAATCCGGTGGTTCTCCTTCATCCTCCATGATCAGTTCCAGTTGGAGTTGATGGGGGGATAAGTCCAGCCATCAGCCCAGGTTTCATGGGGTACCTTAAGGCTTGATTCCCTCGTTCCTGTTTAATGAAGCCACTGAATGAGATCATCCTTCAGCATCTCAACCATGGCTTTTTAAGTGATGCCACTGAAATACTGTCTCAGTGACCGAAGGCTGTGTGTTAAATCCTTTGAAGCTGGCAAACTGTCAGCCCTGTGAGGTAGGTAAGGGCAAAAAACAGGCAGAGCAGGGATTCCAGGAATACTATTTCTTGTAGGATAGAATAACAGGTTCTTGAAAGCCACTTCTGGGGAAGCTATGGCAGATTGAAGACAGCTCTGTGGAGAGTGGAGCTGATGGCCACGGTGGAAAGAGGAGCTGGTGAATGGATCGGCTACTTGGAACTTCTCTCCAGATCAAGGAGAGGACTAGGATCACCCACAAGTTTGCTCCATACAGAGGCTCCCCGCAAAGAGATCATAAAGTAGCCGTCTCCAGTGGATTTTAGAGCTCTGGGAGCTGGGGGGGGGATCATTTTGTCTAAGCTGTGGTTTGACACCTTCGAAAGGACACTGGGTTCACCCACTTCCTCTTTCAGTCACCTTAGGAAATTGCTTGTTATTGACTTTTTGGATGTTAAGAACCTTCAGAAAGGCAACTTTCACTACACCAGGAGAGTTTCCTTCTGTCCTTAATGAAAGAAGTTTCATGTAAGTTTATGTGATGGAATGGAATTATGAAGGCCAAGCTCAGGGAGATAAGCATTTTCTTAGCTCTCCAGAACCACATGAGAGGAACAAAAGGATGAGACTAACACCTCCCTGAGGAATTCACACTGTTGTGGCTGGAGGACTTTGGGAACTGGGGTTTTAGTCTGGGAAGATTCTTGCTAGAGGTTGTAGCTAATAAACATAGCTGGACTGAATTTGCATGGTCTCTTGGAGTTCCTTGGGCTAGGCCTGACAGTTTAAGGATTAAAAAGAAAAAAAAATTTTTTTTGAAAAACAGCAAAAGGAAGACTAGAATGTTGATTTTGGAAAGTTAAGGGGCCAAATTGATTTGAAAGAATGCTGCCTTTGGGCTGTTTAAAATTTTATAAAAATATATATGAAGATTTTGAAATTAACTGTAAGAAATCCTCCCATGGGAAAGGTTTGTTGATTGGAAGATAAACATATGATAAGAGAGGGCTTTGAAGATTGTCTAGAGGGAACCAGAGAGAACTAAAGATTACAATTGAAGGAGAAGAGACCTATTAATACAATGGAGCAATATTATTTGATTATGGAAGAAATCAAGGATACTTGGAAACAATGTACCCAGAAGTTACTCTTAAGACTGTCTGCCACTATAAAAATGGATTTAATTGAGGCTACAGAAGAGGAACAGATTTTACTGGACAAAATAGAGACTGAGGCTGATCTGAATGTGGATCTGAAAATGGATTTAAAAATGCCAGACTACAAGAGTGATATAGAAAAAGATGCCATACTGGATTTACAAATGAAACCAGCTGATATCTTAATAATTAAAGGGGATATATAAATAATAAATCAGAAGAGTGACTTATAAATTTTTTATCTTGGACTTACAAAAGAGACATGTTAAACTAGTGAAGGAGTTTCTGAGAGGAGACAAAGAGAAAATGATAAGAAATCAACTTGTGGGACAATATTTGAAGGGATTAAAAATCAAGCTTTTTAAAAGTAAACAGAAGGAATATAAAGTGAATTTATTTGACCAGGGTTAAAATATACATGTTGTGGTTTCTGGTAGCTCTTAATGGAACTTTTTTTTTTTAACCAGGACTGAATGAGGAGGCTTTAAAGATTTGTTTAGGGATAACAGATAAGAAAGATATGGGGAGAGATTTCTTTTGCCTTATTTTTTTTGGAGAAAGTGATAAGTTGGAATATAAAATGAATTTAATTAAAATTTGTGTGTGTGTGTTATTTCTGGTAGCTCTTAATGGACTTTTGCTGATTAGGACTGAATGACAATTTGTTTATTGATAAGAGATAAGTTATGAGAAGAAAAGGTTTTTTTATTGAAATATTAGAGAAGGTGTTAAGTTACTGAAGTTGTTTATGCTTGTCTGGAGGGAAGAGGGAGTCATTTCTTTATATACCTTTTTTATTATTTTCTTTGCCTTTTTATTTTTTTTTTCTACACCTTTTCTTTTGTCTTTTTATATATATTTTTAGTTTGTATCAGTCTTGTATCTTTGCATTTGTAAACTTTAATAAAATTATTATTTTAAAAAAAGTCTATCAGAGTTTCTCTCTGCCCCTTCTTATAACAAAGAAAACCAAGACAGAGTTATTTTGAGGTTCTTTCTCATGATTTCCTCTTTCTCAGGTGTGAGAAATCTTTTCTGAAAGTCTCCCCCTTACTACTTCCCCATTCCCAAGACCTGGTCTAGGTTCCTTCACACCACAACTCTCAAAATTGCTCCTCCCTCATGTGCATGAAGACAGACCAGGGAATGTATGAAGAGCAATGGACATAGAATCACTCCCCACCCCCTTGCCTGCAGATGCAACTGGCAGCTTGCCAAGGTCAACAAACAAACCTGGCAGAGAAGAGCTAGAAAATATCCCCTTCCCTCCTGTTGTATGGCAACTACCACTGGAGGTTTCAAGATGGCATGAAACAGAGTCTCCATCTTGTGAGTCATTGTCAATACTGGTGCCAGCTCATGAGAATGGGGCTTGTATGGGAATTTCAGATGGAACTGGTAGACAAGTTGTGCATGGACATCCTTCTCTGATTGCCTGCAAATGCAATGATCTCTCCAATTCAATGTTGCCCTTCCAGTAAATGAGATATTCTAAATGTCCTCTCCCATGTCTAAAATTCAGAATATGTTACACCTTGTATTCCTTTTTTCCATCCAATAGAAGAGAATATGTGTAGCTCAGGGTTGAATTGTGGAGTCCTTCAGGTTCTCTGAGCTTGATTGTTTTCTTGCAAACGTTTCGTTACCTGGCTAGGTAACATCTTCAGTGCTAGAATGGAATGGGGTTTGCTCTCTGTTTATATGCAGCGGCATATAACAGTGACAGTGTTGGTGGGGGTGGGGGTTTGGTTTTGTTTTTTCCTCTGGTAGTTCTTCGATTACGGTATTGTTTACTACTTGAGTGTATGTCTGGTGATAATCTTGGTGTTAACCTCTGCTTATCTGGGTGATGATTGCTGGTGAGGAGATGTTCTGGTCTTTTGCTTCCTTTTTATTGTCTCTTGAATAGTGTGTAGATGTTGTTTATCTCTATGTGCCTGTTGATGGCTGCCTTGTCAAAATACCAAGCTTCCAGGAATTCCCTCGCATTTTTGGATTTAGCTTGGTCTAAGATGCTGACAGTTTCCCAGTTGAAACTATGGTTAGGTCTCTCCATGTGTTAACTGGGAAACTGTCAGCATCTTAGAGCAGACATACAATCAAGCAGTAAACAATACCCTAATCAAGGAACTAACAGGAAAAAACAAAACCCACACCCCCATCAACACTGGCAGGCATGCCACTGTATATAAACAGACAGCAAACCCCATTCCATTCTAGCACTGAAGATGTTACCCAGGTGGGTAACGAAATGTTTGCAAGAAAACAACCAAGCTCAAAGAACCCCAAGGACTCCACAGTTTTTTCTATCCACCAGAACCCAGGGGGAAGAACAGGGATTGTCGTTACTGTTCCACTCTTCAAATCATTTTGGCTAAAAGTGGAATAAAAATAAAATCTTAATTACTGTTTTGGTCAGCTTTCGCAATTATTTATGCATTACATTTAAAATTGTATAGATTCCCATAGAGATGGATTTAGAATAGTAAGTCCAACCCTCTGCTCGATGCAGGAATTCACATTGAAGTATTCCTGACAGATGGCTATCTAGCCTCCACTTGGACACATCCATTGAATACCACCTCTTTATATAATTGGTTCCACTGTTGTATGTCCTATACCACTATGTCTGGAGGCTGTCAGGGTCTGGAGGAGACCAAACAGACTGAAACTGAACCCAAGCAACATGGAGTTGCATCAGGGTTTTCTGTCAACCCCAGTGTTGTCTCAGTGGAGAAGTACTATCCTGAAGAAGCAGATCTGTGATTTGGGGTTCTCCTAGACTTAAAATTTACTGCTAGTTGAGCAAGTGGAGGCCGTGGCCAGGGAGGCCTTTGCCCAACTTTGGCTGATACATCAGTTACAGCCATATTTGGAGTAGGAGGTTCTTGCCACAATAACTCACGCTATCACCAACACACATCTGGACCACTGCAGTGTGCTCTGCATGGAGTTGCCTTGAAGATTGCCCCCAAACCTGCAGTTGGTACAAAATGCAGTTGCCATTTGTTAACTGGTTCCTTGAACTGAGAATACTTTATACCTGTGCTTCAGGCCCAAAATTGGGTTCTGATAGACATGTGGGTACAATTCAGAGTTTTAGTTTTGACCTATAAAGCCAATAACAATCAACCTCGATGATACAGTTATCCTGGGAAAAGCTGCTAGTTCTACATTACCTCCATGAAGTGAGAAGGTCTGGGTCCTACATGATTGAACAGTTCAAGTTAAATAAATACAGTAAATACCTGCTCAATTCTGTATTTGATTCTTATTTTAAGGTAATTATCTGCACTTTTCATCCTAAACTTCAACAAATTTCAACTCATGGATCAGAATCCCATAATGCCTCTATTCAAGGGTGTGTTCTTTGTGAATACTCAGTCTGTTGCGGTGTATTCTATTCAAATTTAAGACAATAGCTCCAGTACTTTATCCTATGTTCTTATTTAGATATTATGTTAAAACAATAAGCCTTTCAGATAGCTGATGCTGCACTTAATATTTTATTAGTAAAGCAGAATAAGAAGTCATCTTTAATTCTCCTAAATTGTTTACTTGCCTGTATATGCAAATAAAATTGAGGAACTCTGAAACTGATTCTCAGTTTATTGTCACTAGGAATATATATCATAATATACAACAATATTAGGAGTACTGTATTGTATAGGAGTGGGACATAGTATATTGGGTTATTGTTATTATTGATTGAATATGCAAGCCTTAATCTTGAGCATTCTCAGCTGTTACTGTATTACTTTGGCCTGCCCTATATGTTGTAATTCTTGCAAAGTCTTTGGATCTTTTTTCTAGCAATTTCAGTAGAGCAGAAAAAGCTGTTTCTGACCAGTGTCTTTTGTTTGATCAGGGTTACAATATCCTCAGTCTGTAACCCTTTACCCTCCCCCACTCTAATCTGCTGTCTATTGTTTGAAATGGTCTGTGTTGTGTGCTGGCAACAGTGAAAGAGCACGATTACATTTCTTTCCTCATTGCTCTATGTAAGATACTCTTTTTACTGTTTACTTATTATATAAGAATGCTTCAATCTATTAAGTAAACTTTCAGTTAAACTTTTAACCAGATATTGCTTCATTATAACTTGAAAAGAGTAACACAAAAAGAAATTAAAATTGCAGGAACAGGAGTCCTGCCAGATCAGAACAAAAAAAATCTAATCCATCACTATGTTATTACATCCAGAAGCCTCTGAAACCCATATGCAGGTCAGGAGTGCGATAGTAGCTTCCCATCTTTGTTTCCAGCAACTGCCATTAAGAGAAATGCTACAGCATTGTTTCTCAACCTTGGCGGCTTTCAGAGGTGTGGACTTCAACTCCCAGAATTCCCCAGCCAGGCACATATTATGCAGACAGTAGCTCCATGATGCAGCACATATTCTGCATGTAAGTGCTTCAGAGATCAATCTGATATCCACTGAAAAAAAATAAGATTAAACAGGCTGAGGAAGGCCACTTCCTGAGGACTTTGCTGCCAGTTAGAATAAAGTAGACAATTCCAGGACTAGGGAACAGATAATCTGATTTGATATAAAGTTGCTTTTTCTGTCAGGAACAAGCTCCATGTGTTATTATTAATGATGTACAGTACTGTAGTTTGTGCACTGAATCCAATAAGGTGTATCCATTAAACCCCTAGGCAGAAGCATGGCTTCTGTAAATTCAATAGGGAACCTCACATGGATTTGTTGTTGTTTAGTCGTTAAGTCGTGTCCGACTCTTCGTGACCCCATGAACCATATTGCGCCAGGCCTTCCTGTCCTTCACTGCCTCCCTGAGTTTGCTCAGTTTCATGCTCATTGCTTCAGTGATGCTATCTAACCATCTCATCCTCTGCCGTCCTCTTCTCCTTTTGCCTTCAATCTTTCCCATCATCAGGGTCTTCTCCAAAGAGATCTCTCTTCGCATTAGGTGACCAAAATATCTGAACTTGAGCTTCATTATCGATCCTTCCAATGAGCAATCAGGGTTGATTTCCTTTAAGATTGACTGGTTTGACCTCCTAGCAGTCCAGGGGACTCTCAAGAGTCTTCTCCAGCACCACAGTTCAAAGGCATCAATTCTTCGGCGCTCGGCCTTTTTTATGGTCCAGCTCTCACAGCCATACATTACTACTGGAAAAACCATAGCTTTGACTATGCGGATCTTTGTCGGCAAGGTGACGTCTCTGCTTTTTAATATGCTATCTAGGCTTGCCATAGCTTTCCTCCCAAGGAGCAAGCGTCTTTTAATTTCATGGCTGCAGTCTCCGTCTGCGGTGATCTTGGAGCCCAAATAAATGAAGTCTGTTACTGCTTCCATTTCTACCCCTTCTATTGGCCAGGAATTGATGGGTCCAGATGCCATGATCTTACTTTTTTTAATGTTGAGTTTCAAGCCAGCTTTTGCACTCTCCTCTTTCACCCTCATCAAGAGGCTCTTTAGTTCTTCTTCACTTTCTGCCATTAGGGTGGTATCGTCCGCATATCTGAGGTTGTTGATGATTCTCCCTGCAATCTTAATTCCGGCTTGTGATTCTTCCAGCCTGGCATTTCTCATGATGTACTCTGCATATAGGTTAAATAAGCAGGGTGACAGTATACAGCCTTGTCGTACACCTTTCCCTATTTGGAACCAATCGGTTGTTCCATGACCGGTTCTAACTGTTGCTTCTTGGCCCGCATACAGATTTCTCAGGAGACAGGTAAGGTGGTCTGGTACTCCCATCTCTTTAAGAATTTGCCACAGTTTGTTGTGATCCACACAATCGAAAGCTTTTGCATAGTCAATGAAGCAGAAGTAGATATTTTTCTGGAACTCTCGTGCTTTCTCCATGATCCAGCGAATGTTGGCGATTTGATCTCTAGTTCCTCTGCCTCTTCGAAACCCAGCTTGTACATCCGGTAGTTCTCGGTTCATGTATTGCTGAAGCCTAGCTTGTAGGATTTTGAGCATAACCTTGCTAGCATGTGAAATGAGTGCAATTGTGCGATAGTTTGAGCATTCTTTGGCGTTGCCCTTCTTTGGAATTGGAACATAAACTGACCTTTTCCAATCCCGTGGCCACTGTTGCGTTTTCCAAACTTGCTGGCATATTGAGTGCAGCACTTTAACAGCATCATCTTTTAGTATTTTAAATAACTCAGCTGGAATACTGTCATCTCCACTAGCTTTGTTGTTAGCAATGCTTCCTAAGGCCCACTTGACTTCACTCTCTAGGATGTCTGGCTCAAGGTCAGTGATCACACCAGCGTGGACATCAGGGACATTAAGATCTTTCTTGTATAGTTCTTCTGTGTATTCTTGCTACCTCTTCTTAATCTCTTCTGCTTCTGTTAGATCCCTGCCTTTTTTGTCCTTTATCATGCCCATCTTTGCACTAAACGTTCCTTTCATATCTCCAGTTTTCTTGTAGAGATCTCTAGTCTTCCCCATTCTATTGTTTTCCTCAATTTCTTTGCATTGTTCATTTAAGAAGGCCTTCTTATCTCTCCTTGCTATTCTCTGGAAATCTACATTCAGTTGCTTATATCTTTCCCTTTCACCCTTGCTTTTCGCATTCCTTCTTTCCACAGCTATTTGTAAAGCCTCATCAGACAGCCATTTTGCTTTCTTGCATTTCTTTTTCTTTGGGATGGTTTTAGTTGCTGCCTCCTGTACAATGTAGAGGCCATATTTAAACAGTTCATTTTCTTTTCCTTCAGCGGCCATTAGGCCTGAACAAAATGGTGTTTCTATTAATATAAAGGTGGGAAAATGCTAATATATTTCAGTTCAATAATAAACTTCCCCAGAATGATAAAAAAAATACTTCCTAATCTATATTAAATACTTTAAACTTAAAAATTATATTTTTAAAATCCCACAGTGCTGCAGTATACTTATCATAAGCCGTGTACTACATGGAGGGACACCTTCTCATCTCTAGTTTGGTGCTGAGGTGATACCGTTAGCTGCATCTGCATCTGAGGAGAATACAGGTAGTCCTCAGGTTACAATGGCAATTGGGACCAGGATTGCTGTTGCTAAGTGATGCAGTCATAAAGTGCAATGTCACGTGGCAACATAGCTTAGTGATGGCAATCCTGGCAGTCCTGCTTGCCATTGTAACCCTAGATGCATGGGAAGCATTGGGAGTTCCAAATAGGGAGTTGGGGGTGCTGTAGGGGGGTGCCATTGAGGAGGCTGAGGAAAGGCTTGGGAGGCTTGGCACAAGCTGCATGTGAGTTGGGGAAGGCCAAGGGAGAGCTTGGGAAGCATAGTGGAGGCTGTGCCTGGACAGTGAGGGTGTTGCGGGTGGGAGCAACTTACCACAGTGACTTGTGACCTTCCCTGCTGACTTCCCCATGACTTTGTTTGTGGGAAGCCAGCAGGGAAGATTGCAAATGACAGTCACGTAACTGCCAGGGTGCTGCAATGGCCGGAACTTCGAGGACTGGTTGTATGTCCATTTTTTCAGCGCTGCCGTCACTGAACAATCACTGAACAAATGGATGTAAGCTGAGGGCTTCCTGTAATAAAAATGGACCATCATACAGATTTATTTTAAGGATTGCTGAAAAAATAGTTTGAAGTATTTGAAATATTAGCGTTCTGAAAATTGTATCATTCCAAGAATAGAATATTTCATTATCCTCTGGACCATATGTGAAACACTACAAACCCCTTTCCAGTTCAGTTCCAGATGATTTATTTTCCTGTAGATGCTGGATCATCCCCTGAACGGTACATTTTACACAGCCCTATGAAATATGTTTTATCATTACTGCACTGTTTATTTTGGGCTGAGGGCTATACTTGGTTTTGGTGTGTTGAGATCCAACAACTAAAAAATGAATGGAACTAGGACACAAATTTGATTTGATTTAAATACAATAAAGTTACTCCCCATATATTTAATCATTTCTAAGGGTGTACAGAGCCTCCTGCCCCATCCAATACAGAGACCCAGATTGGAGCTCCAGAATTGACCCAATCTGATGCAGATCACTTGGATGACCAGAATCAGCATGAGATGTGGAAAAAGAGAGTTCCATTCTTTATAGTTTGGCACTGAAAAAGATAAATGGTATACATTTTAGTTTTTTTCAACAGCAATTTGCAGTCAAGCCAGAATCTTATGAAGGGATTAAGTGTGTTAGATTTCATGGAAACCAGTCCAGTATAGTCAAGCTATTGTTCTTTAAAATAATGTTTAAGTGTCCATAATGTTATTGTTTGGGAACAAACTATGATGACATTTTCAGCAATAGGTCCTATGTCAAATTTCAGACAGTTACATTGAGATGAATAATGCTGAACACTGAGGAATAATTGTTGAGTATTAAAGGGGAAATATAAGGGAATAACCCATCTGTCTGTAACATAATCATTTGCTCTAGACCATGTCAGCTGGTTAATGCATCTCACAATTTCAACACACCAATGTTCAGGATGAATGACTGGATGAAAGAGAAAAACAAATAATGGAACTAGGGATCTCATCCAAACCTTTCCCCCAGGATCTCTATAACTGAGTCAAAATGCTAGGAAATGACCAAAACTGTCCTAGTCACAGCGATCAGTTTTATTTGAAAGCAAACTTGTAGATCACCAGATCAAATAATTCCTCCCTTTTCAATCGTGGAATTTTATATAAGCAACAAAAGACACTTTGTGCTCCTTCATGCCACAAAAGCTATGGAGAAACAGACAAGGATGGAGTTTCACGGAGGCCCAACATCTGGATGAACCCAGTTCAGTACTGTTTGCTCCAGACTTGAAATAAATAAAAATATGTTCTGTTCGCCTTGCAGTCCAGGCTTCACCCAAAGATGATGCACATTCTTAATATTTCCTGTTTTCTTTTAAAATTTGGCAACAACTTCTAGAAAGCGCTGTGGGCCACATCTAAAAATTGGGGGAGGGGGGCATGAGCATATGACCTTGTAAAGTAGTGCCACATAAGTGCCCTATGTAAAACATTTTTTATTTTCATATTTGTATCCTACCAGGATATCCACAAGTGTATATGGGCATCTCCTCTCATTTTCATCTTCCCAACAACTCTGTGTAGGTTGAAGAAATAAAATTGACTGGACCTATGTCTTTTAGTAAGCTTTGTGATTAAATGAGGAAGTGAACCTTGGTTTCCCCAGAACTAGCCTAACTTCTTAACCACAAAACCAAATACAGCTATTTTGTAAAAAAAAAAATTGCCATCAAAGAGATAGCCAGTCCATTAGAACCATTATCTTCAATGCAATGCTTTGGGCCCTCTATTGGTTGCCAGTAGGTTTCTGAGTGCAGTTCAAAGTGTTGGTTTTGACCTAGGGAGCTTGGCACCCAGGTACCTGCAGGACTGCTTTCTCTTGCCTGAATCAGTATGTTCTGCCTGGAGAAGCTCCTAGTTATAACCTACTTCTGTGAAATAAGGGGAATGGAGGCCAGGAGGCACTATTTGTCACTTGTTCTCCTGGCCCTGTGGAATAGTTTTCCCTTAGAATGAAACCTTGCTACATCTCTTTTCTCAGAAGCATCTGGAGACAGAGCTTTTCCAGACAGTGTTTGGTGGGTGGTTTGTCATTGCCATCTTTATTGTATTCTATTTTGTCGTTACTGTTAGGAGAAGTATTATCATTGTGACACAGACTGTTGCTTGATCCATTTACTTTTTAAATTTACATTCTTAACATGGATGTTTTAAACTTTAACTGTATATTATGAATGTTCTATTGTTGGCTGTTCCTGTAAACTGCTGTGAGTCTGTGATTAATTTGGCAGCATACAAATGGAATAAATAAATACATTTACTTCAAAACATCATCACCCAGAAGTTTTGGTGCTATCAGGGGGCAGGATTTTGGACCCAAAGTGCAGGAGAGCCAGAGATGCAGGAGGGGCAGTATACAATACAATACAATACTTTGAAGTAGATGAAGTAACAGAAGGAGAATCTCTTTAAGATTCTGAAGCCCAGAATCTAGAATTAACCTGCTGCAGCAGTGCTCATAAGTATTTTTGTTCACAAGTTGCTTATAAAAACCTAGAATAAAACCTCAGACTCAAAACATATATGGCAATTATATTCCTGTGAAGCAGAATTATTGGGGCAGGAAGAAGGAAGAACCTTTGGGTGCTTTAAAAATTGTTTACATTAGAACAACCAGCCTCCAGGGAATTGTGTTCTGGTATCTTTCATCTCTTTCTCAATTCTACAAAACATCAGTTGCATGTTTTTACAGCAAATGATTATTTTTTAAAAAAAAAGAGGGGTGGAGCCAAGCTGAGAGACAAGTTTGGCTTTTAATTTTTTGGCTGTAGGGTGAGAAATGTTCCTTTCAACATCTTATATTTGAAAGGCACATCCCATTGTTAATCAAGGCTTTGATATTTACAACCATGGAAATCAGCTTGTCACCAGTCCTTAAAACAGTATGAATTCCCAGTAGATGGAATTTCACAATAAGTGAAAAAGAAGAGAGTAAACTCATATTAACCAACGTGAATACTGTCTTCTGTCAAGATCAGTCAGTAATTTAGCCAGATTCCCAAGTCTTTCCATCTGATTGCATGGCTTTTATCCCTTAAAAAGAAAGCCAGTATCTTCTCCATAAGCCTGAGTCATAATTGTCAGGATTCAAACTTTGAAGTTGGGACTTAAGGCCAAAGATGGCAAAATCAATCTATTTCTGACTTGCAATGACAACACATCGGAGAGACCAGAAACTACTGCTGAAAGTACTGCAGTTCAAGCTATCCCTCCTGGAAAGACAAATGCTGGGTGAGGTTTGTTGGTTGGTTTTTTAGATTTTTTTTTAATCCTGCCTTTATTATTTTTATAAATAACTCAAGGCGGCAAACATACCTAACCTTCCTCCTCCTATTTTCCCCACAACAACCCTGTGGTTGCTGAAGTTATAGCTTTTCTACTGTCATCTTCCTTTCCTCCAAGAAGATACAGAGATATCTCCACCTCTTGTGTTATAGTTGCTTCTGAATATAATTGGGATATTTTGAATGATTTGTACCTTGTAATTGGATGTACTTTCATTTTCTAATCCAGGACTACAAAAGATACAGCCTGGGGCCAGATGCATCCCACCAGCATCACTTTTGTGGCAGTCAGAACCCATAAAGTGTATGGGGCAAAATAATTAGTTTTTTTTTAATGGGAAGTTTAATTGGCACCCCCCCCCCCCCAAGAAAAAAAAACCCCACAGATCTTGCTCCTGTCCACTTTGGGAGTAACTTTTGACATACTACACAAACCCTGGACCACTTCTCCATCATGGATCAGTAATATTTCTTGGAAGAGTGGGACAGAAATCAATGGAACATATACATGATAGAAATAGGAACACATCTGGAAAAGGAAGAAACCAGCATCAGCCAAGAGTCCTCTCCACATCTCCATGCTTCATCATGCTGGCTCCAAATGCCAGGCTTGACTTTATGCTATGATTAAGCTAACTAGATTCTGGATGGCTCCTGGTTTCAGAGGTGGCTTTGGTAGAAAGACCAGATACCTTGAGACTTCCCAGCAGAGAAACAAGAGTACAGAAAGCTTTTCTGTGGCTGGTTCCCTCCCTACAGAATGCATTCTTCCCCTAAAGCCCTCAGGAAACAAATCAGCTACACCTTATCTGAGAATTGTGCTGTGTCCTTGAGGCAACCTTGCATGGGTTTATATTCCAGCCTCTGAATTTGCTAACAACAGATCAAAGTATCTTGCTGCTCCTGCTAAATAAGATTATTTTTCTTCCTTCCAATTGATGACTGCCTATCCAATAGGAAAATACAGAAATACTGGCACCATCTCCTAAGTGGCATCCACTGGAGCCTGCTATATAAAGCAGGAAGAGCTCCCTGTCTCTTTGTGTGTCTAAGAAAATTATAGCTGTCCCCACTTAAGAGCTTCTGAAGTAGCTGAGCCAAATCTGTTCAGCAGGCAGGAGAGTGAAGAAAAGATGGCACTGCTTCCTTTTATCTTCTCCACACAGAGGCAAGCTTAGTTTTGAGTGTAGAGCATGACAGACAGCTGTGAAATAAATGCTAAATGGAAATTACAGCCACTGGGAAGTTTAAAAAAATACTGCCACATCTTAATTCTCTTTCCAATTTTTACTAAAGTTCAGTTTGTTTTCCTTTTCCATTTTATTTTTAAAACCAGCAGGAACAATGCATACATTATGAACACATTTCTCCAGACTAATCATTTGTGGCTGTTTTATTCTAATGTACACACTTTTTACAAGCTATTCTCCTGACATAATGTGTTATGAAAGGTTATTTAATATGCAGTTTTACTGTGGCCTTTTCTCTAATACTGTATAGCTCCTGAAATCAAGTTAAGTGTGGGTGAAAGATTATTTAATGCAAAATGCATGTTTTCTGGGTTCAAATACACACAGTGATAGAATTTTAAAGATTAATCTTCAACTGAAACCAAAACTTTTCTTGCTGTGACTAATGGACAGATAACTGAAAAAGATGTATGGGCAATTGTTTTTGTACATGGTAACTGCAGCGAGATTATTATACACACAAAGATGGAAAGACTCTGAAATATCCACAATGAAAGAATGGTTGGTGAAGATAACAGAATTTGCAGAGATGACAAAATTGACTAGTTTAATTAGAGAAAAGAAATATCTATGTTTATTGCTGACTGGAAACCCTTTATGGACTTTTGCGGAAAACAGAAAAAAATGAACTTGCGATTTATGGGTTTAATGATTTGATAGGGTAAAATATGGAAAGAAGGGAACGATGAGGTAGTCTTAGAAAGATAAATGCATTTATAACTGCTGTAAAGACTGGAAGCCACTTCTTTATATCTTTTTTTCTTTGTCTTTTTCTTTCATTTCTATTCACTTATCACTTTACTTTCTTTTTTCTTTAAATTTGTATTGTTTTTATCTTGTAAAAAACTTCTCTAATAAAAATTAATTTAAAAAAAACACGAAATATATGTTTTCATTTCCATTATGTTCTCCCATTCCTATCTTAACAGTTCCTGTTTAATAGCATCAACTACTAATCTGGAGCTTTTAAACTACCAGGCTTGACTCTAGCATATTTACATTCCATTAATACAAGGTTGTTCATTTTTTTCCATAAAAATGGATTTTATGGATTTTTTTCCATAAAATGAACACATAAATGCCCTTTATAAGTACATATATAGTGTCCTAAATATTGCTTCTTAGATGTGGTTAAATAATGTTAATATTTTTAGTTTCTAATTCT
This sequence comes from Python bivittatus, assembly GCF_059951505.1. Taxonomy (NCBI): domain Eukaryota; kingdom Metazoa; phylum Chordata; class Lepidosauria; order Squamata; family Pythonidae; genus Python; species Python bivittatus. Next base: position 115,523,474 of record NW_028277030.1, on the reverse strand, counting down.
GAAAAGCAACCTCAGTTGCTGCAGAGATCAATAGAAGCACCCACAATCAAAGTAATCTTGTGATCATGAATGTTTGAAAAAAAGCCTATGTGACATCTTAAATACTAATCTAACAACACCCTAAATAATCTGTTTCTGATCTGAAACACATCATTTTGAACAGAGGAGTTTCTGAGGCTACTTACTGAAATTCAACTTACCAAGGCTGAATAGAGATTCAGTTTATAATATCCAAGATACGTTTACTAATGTTCAGAGGAGGAAAGGATGAATCAGTTTCAGCTTTGCTATGCTCCTCTTTTCTCAAATGTAAATTTGTTTTAATGGAGTCTGTCCAAAATTTTGTATATTTATTTGTATACACATACACAGAGCACACATTTTATCTCACTTTTGTCCATGTACACATTTTTCCAATGTTTTCCTAAATCGAATCCAGTTTGTGGTTTAAGATATATATTAATGCCAATGTCCTTAATAGAGACATTTTTATATATATCTTTTTGAACTATGAGTTCTCTTGTACAATTTAGAAGGGAGCTGATTTTGCTATGAAATTGCATTCTACTTTGCATATATATTCTGAAAAGATATTTGTGGTATGTTTGAATAAGGTATATTTGAATAAAGACTTGGACAAACCAAATTCTTCCTCTATCCCCACTTCAAAAACAGGTGAAAGGGGAGTGGCAGGTCTGTGTATCAGCCCTATCTCAAAAGCCCTGGCCTTGGGCCTTCCACTTCTACCTGCATGCATTGAGAGGTATGTTTAATCTAATATACTTATTATCTCCCTTTGGAACCTCAGACTAAAAGTGTGAAGGCCAAGGAGTTGGGTATATAGCCCTGCTGCTGTCTTTGCAGTAAACAGCTTAAGGAGGCTTGTGCAACCATAAATTACTATTTTAAATGGTCATGGCAAGGCTTATTTTCCATAGATTTCAATATATTTGACTTACCACACGATGTAGACTTTTTGCATTTCATGTCATTCGACTCTACAGTTTACATTTTTCTCTCAGGATTCCATATGTTTATTTATCTGCCAACTAAGGATTACATTTTATTCTTTTGACCAAGTATACTATTGTTCACAAAAGCTTATATCCATATTGATTTTTAAGCTTTAACTTCAGACAAGACTTTTCTTGATTAGCTGCCCAGCTTAAAATACAGATGTGAGGGGTGGTGTGAGTAACCCAGACTCATTAGTTCCCATTTGTAACTTTCTCTTTCCCTTCAAGTATTGCTTCATATTTTTTGCCATTACAGGTAACATCTACTATCAACTTTTGACTGATAGTGCTAATCTAGAGCTGAGCATATGGAAGAACCCCGGGACCCTTGCTTGTTCCTGGTGTGAAAAATTAACAAAACAATCCCTCTGGAAATTGTGAATAGATTTTTGTCAAACAGCTGTATTCTAAAATTAAATGTAAATGGTGATTTTTCAAAATAAAAGCAAAGATGTTGGAAATGAAATAAATACCCAAATACCTCAACCTGTTTTGCTGTGGAAAACAGTAAATATCTGGCAGTCAGTTAAAAAAAAAAAGTAATATCTTACCTAAATTCTAAAGACAACAAAAGGATGCCTTCTGTTATCTACTGCGGTGGTCAGCTGTGCTCTGAAAGTTCAGAGGATATTCAATCTATTGAGCATGACAAGATCAATACTTTTTATCTCCTTTGTCCTGTCTGCTTTGTGAAATATAAACACTCATAGATTTCCACTACAGCTAGAAATCTTTCCTTACTAAAGATATGCTGCAAATAATTGTTTAGCCTTGACCATGTCAGCTTTTTGTATCCTTGTGCCTTCCAGATGTTTTAGTGTATAGTATCATCAGCACCAATGATCAAGGTTAGGTGCCAGCTTGGAGAAAGGCATTCATGATATTGGCAGTATCTCAAAATCAAATCCAAAATAGCTTGCTGCAGATATACCGGAAAACTATGATATCAAGCACTATAGTATTGAATGAAGTAGGGAACTAAAAGGTCAATGGATTCTTGCAGCAAGGAGTCAATTGGAGCTTATTTTATGCATTATCCATTTCTTGAGTCCCGGCCAGGCCTTTGGTAGGCCTTTAGCCAAAGCCTTCATTAAGGGAAGCTGCTTGCTGGACTGTTCTTCTGGCCATTTTCTGCCCGTCTCACTTTTTTTGCTCCCTGGCCTGGTTTCTGCTTTGTAATGAACTGTGACCTTTGGTATGGCCTGTGTCTTACAAACTTCACCCATTGCCCATCTCTGCTTCAAATCATCTGCATCCTTCTTAACATGCATGACCTAGAACAACACCATTGTTGTGCATTGCTTACAGATCATTATTTCAGTCAAAAGTTGAATGATTTATGTGACTAGTCTGAAGAAAGCTCGCATACTTTTTAACTTACATAATAAAGGCAGTTCACAAGAAGTAAGCATGGTGGTGTACCAAAATCATGCTTAACTGCTGTTTAAGTGGCTGCCTATATGGTGGATCAAAAATTGTATGAAAAGTGTCCATAATATTTGTCCATAATACAGATTTTGTTAAACATATTCCTTCATCTTTGTAATTCCTTTCCTTCTGCTAGCTTCAAACTTCCCCTTATGTGTGCAAAATCTTGATTTTGAATATTCTGTACATGGAATGATTGATCTTATGGAAGTGACCTGAGGCATAAAAAGAAGTGCATTTTGAAAGAAACAGGACAAGCCATGTGAATAGAATGACTTTGGTGCTCTTTCAATTGGCTGTGCTATATTTTTTTCCATACAAAATCATATTGCCTGTAATTTTCCATATCAACTTACCTTTTATTTAAACGAATTCAGCTTGACTTTTTGGCTGAAATAAAATGAGAAAGAATATGTAAGTATATGAGTCAGGAGAGGGAAAATCACATGCCTCTATTTAGTAGTCTATTGCTCATTAAATGATTATAAAGACAGTTTATCCTCTTTTAAGTTCATTTCAGTTGGAGAATTTGAATTGCCACTGGAATGACTGTGGTAACAAAGGAAATTCTACCAGCATTCAATTGCCTAATCAAAAAGAGAAACAAATAATTTCAAGACTTCTGCTGGCTTGGCTTGGCTTGGCTTTTGTGGCAATTCTAGTTTCTTTGCATCACTTCCAGAACATTCAGAGATCCAACAGGGGGGAAAAGTCACACTGATTGGCTGAGGTTTGATCAAATATGAGGTATCTACCAGTGCAGCTAACTTTTTACAGATGATTTGCTTTACATTAAAATGAGAGATTCATATAAATAGGCCTGTTCAAGAACTAGAAGCAGCTGCAGATAGTTTGAAAACAATTTGGTTGCATTGTGAATGATTTCCCTACAGAGCTATCAGATATATACATGGCATATATGTAGGCACATGGAAAAGGAGTATGTCTCATTTGCTGCCTGTTTCTACAGTGGGAGCGATAGCTAATAAGTGCATAAGAAACCCAGAATCAGATTTAATATTCAGAAAAAACTACACATAGAATTTGTAATTTGTCAAACATTACAATTCACAGTATGGATTATTTTACTAAATTCAGATCAATTAATTAAGCTTTTATGCTGCTCCAGTCAGATAACTTACAAGATTTCAATATAATATTAAGTTTAAAAACATACAGTACAAACACATACACCAGGACATTTCCCATACATACAGTGGGGCAAAAAAGTATTTAGTCAGCCACCAATTGTGCAAGTTCTCCCACTTAAAAAGATGAGAGAGGCCTGTAATTTTCATCATAGCTATACCTCAACTATGAGAGACAAAATGAGAAAAAAAAATCCAGAAAATCACATTGTCTGATTTTTAAAGAATTTATTTGCAAATCATGGTGGAAAATAAGTACTTGGTCACCTACAAACAAGCAAGATGTCTGGCTCTCACAGACCTGTAACTACTTCTTTAAGAGGCTCCTCTGTCCTCCACTCGTTACCTGTAGTAATGGCACCTGTTTGACCTTGTTATCAGTATAAAAGACACCTGTCCACAACCTCAAAGAGTCACACTTCAAACTCCACTATGGCTAGGACCAAAGAGCTGTTGAAGGACACCAGAAACAAAATTGTAGACCTGCACCAGGCTGGGAAGACTGGATCTGCAATAGGCAAGCAGCTTGGTGTGAAGAAATCAACTGTGGGAGCAATAATTAGAAAATGGAAGACATACAAGACCACTGATAATCTCCCTCGATCTGGGGCTCCAAGCAAAATCTTACCCCGTGGGGTCAAAATGATCACAAGAACAGTGAGCAAAAATCCCAGAACCACATGGGGGGACCTAGTGAATGACCTGCAGAGAACTGGGACCAAAGTAACAAAGGCTACCATCAGTAACACACTATGCCGCCAGGGACTCAAATCCTGCAGTGCCAGATGTGTCCCCCTGCTTAAGCCAGTACATGTCTGGGCCCATCTGAAGTTTGCTAGAGAGCATTTGGATGATCCAGAAGAGGATTGGGAGAATGTCATATGGTCAGATGAAACCAAAGTAGAACGTTTTGGTCTAAACTCAACTCGTTGTGTTTGGAGGAGAGAGAATGCTGAGTTGCATCCAAAGAACACCATACCTACTGTGAAGCATGGGGGTGGAAACATCATGCTTTGGGGCTGTTTTTCTGCAAAGGGACCAGGACAACTGATCTGTGTAAAGGAAAGAATGAATGGGGCCATGTATCGTGAGATTTTGAGTGAACACCTCCTTCCATCAGCAAGGGCATTGAAGATGAAACGTGGCTGGGTCTTTCAGCATGACAATGATCCCAAACACACTGCCCGGGCAACGAAGGAGTGGCTTCGTAAGAAGCATTTCAAGGTCCTAGAGTGGCCTAGCCAGTCTCCAGATCTCAACCCCATGGAAAACCTTGGAGGGAGTTGAAAGTCCGTGTTGCCCAGCGACAGCCCCAAAACATCACTGCTCTAGAGGAGATCTGCATGGAGGAATGGGCCAAAATACCAGCAACAGTGTGTGAAAACCTTGTGAAGACTTACAGAAATCGTTTGACCTCTGTCATTGCCAACAAAGGATATATAACAAAGCATTGAGATGAACTTTTGATATTGACCAAATACTTATTTTCCACCATGATTTGCAAATAAATTCTTTAAAAATCAGACAATTTGATTTTCTGGATTTTTTTTCCCCATTTTGTCTCTCATAATTGAGGTATACCTATGATGAAAATTACAGGCCTCTCTCATCTTTTTAAGTGGGAGAACTTGCACAATTGGTGGCTGACTAATACTTTTTTGCCCCACTGTATGTCTCCTAACAAAGTATGCCATCAGTTCTTCAGGAGTCTGTTGCATGTCAGTAGGCCCTCCAGATGAGCCAAGTCTTCACAACCCCTCAGAATGCTAACAGGGATGGGAACATCCTTATCTTCTAGGGTAAGCTATTCTAGAGGAGGTGTTAGGGATCTGTCTGAGTCTTCAGATTCAGACTAAGCCTCAGCCTGCACTGCAGGAGTTAGCTGAAAGGAGTGCACATCCTTTCAGACTGGTGATCCAGAACCTGAGCTAAGCAAGGTCTCAAGCCTAGAAACATAAATTAAGAAGACCACAGGAAGTAAAGTGCTTTGCTTGAAAAAAAAAAGTGACTCAGTCAATCAGTCAAACTAATAGTAAGGATTGTATAAAGAAAATGGCAGCTTGATTAGCTGTATGTGGCAGTGTTCCATCCTATCTATGACCCTATCTATATGCTGGTTTGACTTTCTTGGATTATCTGGTTGAACTTTGGAGTGGAACCTGACCACTCTTGGTTCATTTCTGAACTGCTGTTCTGTCTCTCTGGGCTTTCAGAAAAGTATTTCGTTGTTGTTGTTTTCATTCTCTAAGCAGAAAGTTTGCAATTTGTTTATGTTAAGTACAGATAAGGATTTACAATCAATAAATATGTTGAGTTTATTATCGAAAGCTGGCCCTGCATTGATATGTGTGTGTTTGTCATAGGCAGCAATAAATGGGAGGGGAGCCATAACTGAGAAGGCTTGCTTCTGAAGTCACTGATGGTGACATTCCTCAGCATAGGGAGCCCCAGCAAGCCTTCTGTCTTGGATCTCACTGGACAGTCAGATTCAGTACGGAATATGGCACCTTGCAGATACCCAGCTCCTAAACCATAAAGGACTTTAAAGATAGCAAGCCCAACTTTGAATTGCACTTGGAAATTAATTGATAACCAATGCAGTTTGTGCAGTAGAAATGTTACATGCACAAAATAAGCCAATACTACCTGGTTTGTTAAATTCTAGACCAGCTGAGGCTTCTAGATGATCTTCAAAAATAGCTCCACATAGAACAAATTGCAGCAGTCCAAATCTAAGATGACAAGGACATGAGTGACCATCAAAGAAGCCTCTTAATCTAGAAATAGTCACAAGTAGCTTACAAGGTGGAGTTGTGCAAAGGCCCTGGACATAGTCTCCACTTGTCATTTGAACAGGAGCTATGTGTCCTAGATGACCCTCAGTTTGCAAAAAAAGCCTCCACAAGGGGGAGTGCAATCCTGTCCAGAGCCAATGCAACAACTTCTGAATCCAAAGCAGCTCCATCTTGCTGGGATTAAGTCTGAATCTATTTTTCCCCATCCAGATTCCATCAGCTGCCAAGCCTCAAGGCAGAATCTTGATGGCACTTTCTGTTTGGTGCAGGGTGAACATATAGAATAGGTTATTGTCTGCATATTGATGATACCTTATCCCTTGCCCCCAGAAGCTTTATGTAGATAGGGAAAAGAGTTGAGCCTTGAGGCACCTGACAACTTAGTTTTCACGGACTTTCTGAGGCACTACTCCCCTTGAAATTGCCCACTCAGAAAGGAGAACCACTGTAAAACAGTGTCCCCATTCCTAATCCTTGAAGACAGTCCCAAAAGATACCATGATTGAATGCCACTGAGAGATCCAGCAAAATTCAGGAGGGTTAGGGTCTAGGGCTCCACAGATTGGCCCCCCGCCCCCCGCCTCCAGATTTTGCACATTTATTAATGGGTGATGACTTAACAATAACATGGGCTTGAATTACCCCTAGCAACACATGCTTTGATGTTATTTTTTATTATTTTCTTTCCTTTCATAAGAGACATGATTTTGTTCATCAGGAGCAAAGTCAGGATGCCTCTAAATATCAGTTATAGGGGAAATAGCAAGAAAGCCTCTGTGGTTTTTTTGTAGAATAGGTTACTGGATCAGATAGGCCTACTACTTCGTACTACTTTGAATGGTGTGTAAATATGGTTTATCTCTATATAGAGGTAAACCACATTTAAACACTATTCAAAAGAGACAGTAAAAAAAGCTAAGAAGGAAACAAAAAGAACAGAACACATCCTTTCCAGCAACCAACACTCAGATAAGTAGGGATTAACATCAGACCAACAATCAAGCAGAAAACAATAACCTAATCAAGGAACTGTCAAGAAGAACCACCCCCCTCCAAAAAAAAAAAAAAAAAACTGGCAGGGCAAGCTACTGTATATAAACTGGGAGTAAACCCCAATCTTACTCACATTGATGATGTTACCGAGTTGGGTAATGAAACATCTGCAAGCGAACAACCAAGCTCAGAGAGCACCAAGGACTTCACAGTTCAATCCTGAGCTACAGATATTCTTTTCTATTGGTCCCACAGATTTTTTTGCTTGATACTTCTCAAGTCCACAAACAGGGCATTCATATACTTAGAAGGTAAGTAACAACAGAAAAGACCAAGGCATACCAAACATTTTGTGAGAGCACTATATTGTTTTCCTGAGCCCTGTTTCATAAGCAATCTTTGGGCCAAAACAGAATTCTGTGGGAGATATAGATAGTGACACAAGAATGCCAGCAAGACTTACAGAGCAAAAGTGTCCCAATCTGTGCTCCATTCAATGTGGGAAAACAGATTCCCCACCACCACAAAACCCATACATACAAAACTTGGTGGAGGTTAGAAGATATGATAGAAGGAAGAAAAGAGCCAATTTGGAGAGAAGGAATTCCTCCCAGAAAATGCAGCTTAAAAGATAGACTTACATTACCTTCCGGGGCCATCTAGCATATAACTATAACAAGGATTATTTAAAGGAAGCGGGAGGGCAGCATTTTAGGGTAAGTTAGAACAATCAAAGGGCAATTTAGATGGGTTACCTAATGTACTGCACATAGTGAAAAAAGTATCTTCCATACCATCTTTTGGTTAACAAAACTTCATTGTTGGGCTGCGCCCTGTATCCGAGAGACTCTTCCCCATGCAGCTAAGCTCGTTTCATCACTTTGCAAAGAGTCTTCATCTCCAGACTGAAGTACATTGACCATTGAGTAGTTGACAGATAATAATTAAAATATTTATTCCATTTTTCAGCTGGAAAGGTTCCCAGAACTGCTTACAGAGCAATATCTCACGATTCTCAGCTTAGCAGTTAAGGAAAGGGAATGACACAGATGGAAAATGGATTTGGAGTGGAAAAAGAATACAAGAATACAGGAACATTCAGGCACCAGTTCTTAAAGTTTTCAGGGTTATAGAATTATAAGTTATATAGGCAAAGCTACTGAAATGGCTTTAATGCAGCTGCACATTTTTCATATTAAGATTCTTAATGAAAGAGTTCAGAGATTCTTTGTATGACATAAAATCTCCTGATTTATTAGCTGAATTTCTATAGGTGGGCCTGCTTTTTTTCTATCTTTCTGTTACTGACTGAGGTCCTTTATGGGTTGACAGTTGGGACAAAGGTAGAAACAGTCTTTAAAAATGGCTGTCTCATATTTGTTTAATCCCTAGTGCCTGTGGAGCATAAGCATTCAAGAATAACTTGTTCTGACAAAACATATAGATGTCTTTGTTTTTAATCCACTTTTACTTGCAGCCATCCTTTATGGTCATGAGTTAACAATTAGTGGAAGTTTCCCCATTCAGCACTCTCAGAATATGTTGTACTACAGCTTCTATTACTTCGATTGTAGTATGTGACTGTGCTAAGTGTACATACACATGCACACAGACACATACATGGCCACATGTATGTATATGCATGCACACTGATTTATTTAACAGGGAGAGGAAAGAGGAAGGAAGCAATAGGAAATTTGAGGTGAATAATTTACTTAATGTTTCTACAGAACAAAATACAGGAAAGTTAAGTCCACAGTGCAATGATTCATAGATGAGGGATTTATTTTTAAAACCTGTCTAGGCTTAAAAGGTAGCTATAGATCTGAGCCTCACTTGCTTGTGAAACAATTTGGGAATTATAATTGTGAGAGGACAGAAGGTGATGGTATCTCTCTCTCTTAGTCTTCTTGGTCTCTTTCATCAATCCCTTTTTAATCTCAAAGTCTCTTTTCCAACCCTTTGTATCTCATTTTTCTTCCTTTCAGGCAGGTTCACAGAAATAGTTCAGAATCAGGGCTAAACCCCAGTGTTCCTACAATATTGTCAATATTTGTCGGCTGAATCTGCTCCCCTGACCTCCACTCTGTTGCAGTTTATTATAGTTTACTTGAAACCAGAGCATAGCTGGCATTTTCTTGTAACTTTGCAGTGTCTGTGTGGTCTGTTGTCCCTTTGGCAGAAACTCTTGCCTTTACCCCCTCTCTGAGTAAAAAATCCTGATATACTCTTTTTCACTATCATAGCTTGCTAGAGCCATGAGATGCAGCAGAGGAGATATGTTTTGGTTCTTTGTAGTTCTTATTTTCAGCAACTATTTAGATTTTCTGGCCAACAGACAAATGAAGACAAAATGCACTAAAACATGGATAGGGGAGCCAAGTGATGCAACTTTGGCATAGAATGGGGGTGAGGGGATTATGGTGGCTCCAGGGACTGTGGCAGCAGATGGACATTGTTTGAAATCTGTTGTTTTTCACTCTCCTGTAGGTTAGGGCAGGGTTCCCCAACCTTGGCGACTTGAAGATGTGTGGACTTCAATTCCCAGCATTCCCCATGCTGGCTGGGGAATTATGGGAGTTGAAGTCCACACATCTTCAAGTCGCCAAGGTTGAGGAACCCTGGGTTAGGGCATGGTGTTCCACTCTCCTTTTGGTCAACTGTAACATGATATTCTATGCCTGTTTGTTGTGTTCCAAGGTTGGCAGAAGTAAATGAAGATAGGTGGGTTTTGAAATGGCTTGGAGAGATTGGAGTAGTAATGTGAAAATGCCTTCAGATTCTCTAGAAACTCTCCTTGTATTCTTCCCAGTCAGCTTCTCCATATTCTCCTCAGAACTGCCAAACTCTGCCCTGTCTCTAAAACATATTATATCAGCATAAAACCTCTGTGTAGGGTTTCTGTATGTATATGGGGGGGTAGGGAAGAGGGGTTATTATAAGCATGTTCATCAAAATGTACAAACAAACTTCTCTCCAACCTTCATACTGAAGGTGAAGTTGCTAGCAAAGAAGTCCATGGGGACACTGGGTGTAGAGTGTTTTGTATGTAACACAACTCTTCCTTAATTTAATCCTATTTGATTTGTGTTCCAGGCAAACTCTATAAAAAGCAGCTATAAGCATTCACCCAATCATCCTCTGCTCTCCTTTTCTGCACCCATTCCTCTTCAGTCTTAGTTTTACCAATTCTTTGACAATGTTTTCGTATCCAATATATATTATAAATTCTTTAGTAGGTCACTCCTAAGATTCTTGGCCTGCCTGCTGATGGAGCGTGCCAGAATATATATTCCCATTGTTGTTTTTCCTCTTTCACTGTTTGGATAACCTTTACATCTCAAAAAATATTACTTTAGTATTGTTGTTTATGTATTATTTCTTCTCTTAAGAAATTTACTTCATCTTATCTTGAGAGGCTCTTTCCTTGTTTTACTTCCTTTTGGGTTTCATTGAGTTTCTTTGATCCAAATGTACTTTGAAGCAGATTATTGTATTTATTTTTTGATGTGCCTGTGTTTGTGAGGTTTGTGCCTAATCAACAGGCCCTTCTAGGATCTCTGAAAGACTTTAATATAAGTTAGAGATTTGTCCCAAGGCTATAGCAGTTGCCTCTTTTATTACAATTCAGGATTAATATTTTTATTTTAATTCTACCATATGCATAACACTAAAGAACTGCACAATATCCATGGTATAAAAAATGAGAGGCATTTTTTATGTGGCACTGGAAATGTGGGATAATCGAGTCAATCAAATTTCTCTATGTTTGGACCTGTAATTTTTATCTGAGGAAGAGGTTCTTGAACACATTTAAGGAAAAAAACAGGTGGAAGAATTCATAACTTGGGAAAAATGTACTAATACTGTACATAGTTAATGTAGGCAGCTGCAGGAAGAATTTCAGTGATCTAGTGCCATATAGCTTTTGTTATGTGATTACATTCTTTTCCAATAGACAGCTGTTACTCATCTTATGTGCCTAAAATCATCATGCCATACAATGCAGAATTCAATGTAAATTGATATTATCAGGGCATTGTATGGTGATCATACCAGTTGAAAGTCAATATATATTCTCTCATAAATGAAACACAGTCTTGCTTTTCCAGGACAAGTACTCTATGAAACAGTAAAAATGTAAAGACAGATCTGCTCCAAACTTTTAATCAACTTTAATACATGTTTACCTTTCATGGGGCAACTTTAACAATGCAAACTTTCAGGTTGCCTCAGGAGAAGAGACTACTAGTGATTGTCATTTAATTTTTCGAGGTTATACATGTTATGCATGCAAGGGGGGAATTGCATGTATGTACATTCCTTAAGTTCCATTTCAACTGATGATCTCTTACAGGGGTAAGGCAACTGTTACTGTCATGACAAGATAGAAGAAGAGTATTATTAGTGATTAAAAGAAGCTGTTGTGATATGTCTATATGCATGAGAAAGACTGCTTATCATCTTTGTGGCTTCCCAGATGCTACTGTGGTAACAGAATACTGGATTAGATAAGCCTGTGGTCTGATCCAGCAGGATTCTGCCTAAAACAAAAAGAAAGCTCTTTGGTATGTGTTTGTGTGTGTTTGTGTAATGCTGTAATAGAGCAAGAATGGAGAAATGCACAGGTAAGAGATTTTATGTATTACAAGAGAAAGATTGGACAATTCAATTTGAAAGGGTGAACCAATGAGAATTACGTTACATTTTCCTGAAGTTGAGGAAATGGCATTCCAGAATTGGTTACTGACTAAAAGTTTTAAACAGATTTATCAGACCACTAGTAAAAAGAGCTGCCACTTTGAAGAATTACTAGTTTAGATGACTACATGTAGGTTTCATCACAAAAATTCACATAAGAAAATTAAGATGGGAGACTTGCTGCTTTAGAGCACAGGCAACAATTCTTAATCATAATGACACAAAAATGATGAAACATTTGATGTTCTGACACAAACTCCACCCTTTCATACATGTGTCACATGCAAGGGCATAAAAGATGGGGTTTGCATCATGACATTGCAATGCGTACTTTGTAGGTTGCCCTCTTTGCCCTCTCCTATGGATACTAATAGATTTAAGGCCACCCATGGAGCTAAGGTGTCACAGAATGCTAACCTAATGCAATTTGGTAGTTCATAACTAGGATGTAATGCTTCCTAGAAACTTGGATTTTACCTTTATATACTACCTTTGATTTAGGAAATATGGAATACTGTCAAGAGTAGGAACTGTTGTTAGCCGCATTCTCTATGAATTATAAAGCCATCTAAACTAGAACCAACACAAAATCTGAAGGCAATACATCCAGTAGTTTACTATGAGTTGCTGTGCAAAGATGTACTTCTTATAAGTCCTGAATCTCTCTGCATTTTTTTTAAGTTGACTTCTTGTTTTAATATGGTAAGAGAAGAGAAGAGAAGGGAAGGGAAGAGAAGAGAAGAGAAGAGAAGAGAAGAGAAGAGAAGAGAAGAGAAAAAGTTTTCTCTGCCCTTATCTTTCATTCCAGCATAATTTTATATAGTTTAATTCTTATCCACCTTCCTTTTAAGCTAAAACACCTCAACAATCTAGCTTTGAGCTTTTTCTCAAAGAAGAACTGTTCTAAGCTACTTCCAAGTCAGAAGTCAGAACTACATTAATTAAGAGACAAGCAACAACATGGATTCAATGTAAGCTTTGTATTCAAGGCCATTTCAGTAATTCTAGAGATGTCTGCTCTGTGAGAAAAAAGGTTATGCAAACAATCAAAATACCAATTCTGTGCGCAAGTAACAATGTAATAGTTGAAATGCATTTGAAAGCCAACAAAGCATACATTTTGAATAAGCAACATTCCAAGAGTTGCTGAAAATAATGTCATGTCCTTAGGTTACAATCTACCAAATATGGATTATGGTGACAACATAATTGTCCTTGATTAATTAAATGAATCACTTGAGACCCTTAAATATTTTTGGGTGTGGAACATAGTTGATTATCAAAACTTTCTATTATAGAGGTAGGTTAAGCTAATCTTTTAATATATTTAATGTTTCCTTCTGTCTCCTGTAGTCATCTTAATCATTCCATTCAGAAGACAACATGGTGGCATTTGTCTAGACTTTTCATTTGAAAAGGCAGGTCTTTGCTTGAAAATGATTGGCATTTTCAACTTCTTACTGCAATACAAATCTCAAAATCAAGCAAACCTCCTTTTTAAGTTGGTAAGAGACTAGATTATAAGATATACACTGTAGCTTAATGCAGAGAGAAGTTGCCCTGCATATTGTAGAGATTCAAATGCCATGAAAGCCTAGTAACTCCATTTCTTAAGATAAAAGAAATTAGCAAGTGAAGCCAACTGAGACATCAAAACATTTACTAAGAGAAACTTGAAGATGTTCCCAATGCATCTTCAGCCTTTCCCACAAGGAATAGCAAAGGGGAAATGCATCAATTTCAGGAACTGGTCTCTTTATGCAGCTTCTCCCTTCACTGAGATGATGTGTTCAGGTCTCAGAAGAAGCTTGATGGCCAGAATTTGGCCTCTGGGCTCCATGAAACTTTAATCATTACCTCACCTTTTCTCAGGTGTTGGCAGAACATCATCTGTTAATATCTCATGTGTGTACACACATATGCACAATTTGTTTTTCAACTGCATTGTATTTTCTCTTACTTCTAGCTACAGAATAAGAAAATGAACAGGCTGAATGATATTTATTGTATTCTCAGGCAGTCTATCTCCCTTGACTTTTCAGTGTAAGAAGCTCAAAGTTCTGAACCATTTTAGTCACTTTCTCCTAAATAAAGACCTTCAGGCCAAAGTACTTTCTTGTTCATCGCTTGATTTTCTTCCCTCCCCAATTTTGGAAGACTACTTTTTTAGAACTCCCTTATCAAGAATGCAGCAGCACAAGAAAATGTTACAGGGCCACAAGTCTTCCAATGGTAAGGATCTGTGATCCTGAGCTGAAATATACCTGACTAATGTACACATTTTACAATAGTCACAGATTTTGAATAGAACAAAGCATAAGTGAAAGGAGCATTTAAATGTTCCTGCCACTCTAATTTTATTGATAAAATTAGTTTTTAAAAAACCCATTCTTTAAAAAAAAACCCTACAAGAAATATAATACCTTCTAACCACATTTTCCTTTTGTGAATAATACTGGGCCTTGTCCATCTCTTGGATTTTCTCTCTTCTTTTGATTAAGCAGAAATGTACATCCAGCCAGCAGCAAGATTATAGACAGGGCTTTTTGTTTGCAAATCCATTTATTTAGGATAGACTCAGTGTCTCAACATTTGCAAACATTACATTTTATAGGCTAAAAAGAATGAGTTCAACATGTGAAAAATAAACTGACATCTCTGAATTCAGAGAACTTTAAAGATTAAAATAAAATAATATTTTATTTACGAACACAGATTCTAGTCCACTGACTGCTCTTTTTACTGAAACCTGTGTTCATGCTCTTGTCTGCACGTCAGAGTTTCCATCATAAAATGTCAGAGGAAATGTTGGCGTTTCCATCATATCCCAGCATTAGGATATTGTATAATTAAATACAATTGCTTCTACACAATCCTGGGTTTGTTGAAGGACCTCAGGACAAGGGTTCTAGACTTGCAGCCCAGAAGTTTCCACCAAGTGACCTTTCAGAGTATCAGATGATGGTGGGAACAAGGTAAACAAATCCAGAACTTGGATTAGACATCTGCAGGATTACAAATTGCTCATTTTATTATTTTTACTATATTTTATTCTTTTTTAATGTTACATCTTGTCCTTCAACGCCAGATTTTTCCAGATGTCTTTACTGTATTGACTTACGATACAATAAAATCTCTCTCACACATTATACATATATAATTAAAAACATGATTAAACACAGTAATTCCAATATATAATAATTTTAAAAAATAAAGCAATAAAATGCATTTAAGCAGCATACATGTTTCAAATTAGAATGTTACTTGATGCTGAACCAGCAGCTGGTCCCCTGCTCCATCAATTCCTGCCCTTGAAGGTCAAATGTGTTCAGACAAGGTAAAATTTGTGGAAACTTAGAGCAACTAAAAAATATTTTTTTATTATTTATTTAATTTATATTCTGCTTTTCATTCCATTCTATTTTTCCCACAACAATAATTTTATTGAGTGTTATAAATACAAATAATAGCAATTGAGAAGAACACTTATTTATTTCATTCCAAACTAGTCAACAAAAACTCTGTATTTGCAAAGAAAAATAATACCTACTAAAAAGAAAAGGGAAAGAAAAAACTTTAAAACAAAACAAACGTAGCAGTCCAGTAACGTTTCTCTCCTTTTCTATTGTAATAAAAAAAAAAGTAATGTCATGATTATACAAATTGTATGGAGTTCAGGTAGAATGGTTGTTTCCAAGGGAGTCCTGTCAGTTAATGGTGGTTCTTAAATAGAGCCTCTGCCAGGTGGGAGCCAATCAAGGCTGGGTACACCCTCACCAAGTGAAAAGGCACATAGAGTGCTTTTGCTCTGCTTGGTACAGAACACGTTGTGCTCAAAGGCTGAGCATCCTGATCCTCACCATGGGTGCAGCTGCTCTTGAGGATTGCTGGCAGCTTCAGTCTTAGATGCTAGCTTGCTTACTGACTCCTGAGGCTGACACTGAGGAGTCAGTACATTCAGAGCAGAATCCTCAGCAACAGAGTCCTCTGGGTCTGAGATAGGCATGACAACTGGATTTTATTTTTAAACATCTGTGGAAGAGTCCATTAAACCTGAAAAAGAATTTTTGTTGAACTAACTTAAGAAGCGTACTTAATGTTCCTTAAAGCCTAAAACCATTGATTTTGTAATATAGGATACTCCAGTTCTCTATTCCAAAATTCTTCTAGATTATCCAGATTATTTGGGGGGAAATGTTTAATTGTTGATAATAATTACATTACTGGTTTAATCTCCAAAAACCTTCTCTAGTACATTCAAAACTACTGGAGTTTCAGAGACTGCAATAGCATATTAACCAGAAGAATATATCAGGTGTCTTAACTGTATATATTGCCATTCAACTATTTTTAGTGAAGTATATTGCTTTTATAATCTGTCAGAAGTTTTAAAAGTTTTGTTACTAATTAGCTGATTGTGAGTAATCATCCCATCTTTAACTGGTATTTTCCACAAAAAATATTATTTTTTTCTTGTAATGATAAAGCAAGAGTTATTCCAACGCATCAATTTCTTAAGACAACTATGTTCAAATTTTAATTTCTTTCCCAATAATGCTCAAATATATCTGACTGCCTTAAGTGCTGGAAAAATCACAGAATTTCTATTATAATTAGATCAAGCATATTTTAAAGATATCAAATAACTCTTCATTAAGCTCACAACTTTGATTCAGTTTTCTTCCCAATACATTATTGAAGTTAACAAAATGCCAAGTGATCAATTTTAAACTTAGGAGAAATGAAATCACTATTATCATTTAAAATGAATTGCTTTAAAAGAGAAATACTAGGTAACTGTTCCATTAATTTGTTAATCTATTTAAAATGTATAAGTGGAACCAGATTAAACAATTCTTTCAAAAAATATATCCGTCTTAAAACCATATTCATTTTTACTGCATTTCTTCTCCACAGACTCATCGTATATTCAACTATCCCATGATATCCCCTTTTATCTAAGTAACACGATTTGACATATTCAAGCCTACTAAATAAAATTGTTTCTAGGAATAATTATTCCCAGATATTTAATATCATTTTAGCAATTCCTTTTTTTTTTTTATCCACACTCACAGATATGCTACTATCGTTTGGCATAACATTAGACTTATTCCAATTTATTGTGTACCCAGAATATTTACTATATTGCTGTCCCATTTCTACAAATCTAAATGAAAATGTTTAGTAATCATTAAAAAGACCTAAAATATTATCAGAATCCAAGAGCTACTTGTATTTACTTTCTGCTGTATGCACAGCTTGAATTTTGCCAGAGTTCCAACACCAGATTTAAGGAGATGGGAGCATCCTTGAAGCATTCCATGTCTTGACTGCAGGCTCTGTAAAGCTGTTGGTACAAAGCCAGTCTGTAAAGGCATTTGTGGCTAACCATTCCTAGAACTGTCCTAAATCCTAAAACCTTCCAGGATTGAGTCATCTCATCTCTGACTTCTCCCTGTCTGTTCCTCTTGATGCTCTTTTCCTGTAAGTCTGTTTGTGTGTATGAGAAACTTGGACTGACATTTGCAACTTTAAGATAAGCCTGACAGATTTACTGTGTCCCTAACATAGATAAGAGCTGCTATTTGGGAGGCCCCAATAGCACCAAAAAAAGTCCATAAAGTTGGTGCCAGGCCTATCTCATTGGGAAAAGCAATTCCAGGGTTGAAGGCTACCAGCTTTTTACAAGAAAATAGTTCCAGCAGCATGAGCCAACTATTTATATTCCTGTACTCAGAATAGTGTTTGAGTTTAAAATTTGAAGTTTCACATGCCCCCTTTTTAAAAATGTTAGCATTGTTGATTTGTTATTATTTGTTTTTACTCATATCAAGAATATGAATGCAAGGCTCTTGTTCCTTTTTTGCCTGCCAAAAAGTTTTTGTCCACCAATGAGTTTTGTGCACCAATCAGTTATGTCTGCTTATTTTGGCTGTGTCATGCTCTTTTCCCCACCAGATTGGTTGGGGTTAGGGTTATTGATTGATGAATGAGAGTTGCCTCTGCAAATTTATGTACTCATGCAGTAATCACAAAGATATCACACCAATTTATTATGTCTGTGGTAGGCAAAAACTTTTTAGACATGAAATTTTAATACTAGTGGCAGGCAAAAAAAAGAATAAGAGCCAAAAGCAATTGTAAAATATGGTACAACAATTCTGGGAAAGAAATATTAATTGAATTTTACAATTGAAGTAATACTTATGGTCATGTAATTATATAGAATGTTCTATATAAGAATATTCAATCCATTTTTCTTCTTTATTTTGTGATACATCTCCATAGAACACAGTTTGTCCATCATTACTAATGTTTCCTTGCAGTTCTCAACCCCAATGTTGATTATAGTTCAGTCATATGATTGAACTATGATTAATGTAAGACAGAACTCTAAATTTGGGGCCCTGTTTTGTGGGACTTCAGATTTTGTCCTGTTTGCCTTTGGGCAACCCCACTCTAGCTCAAAATCCCAGAGTCAATGAAAGCCAGTTGGCACGTACTACAAGACTCTTCACTTTACCAATCCATCTTAGTGGTTAATGTCTAAACAGCCACTTCCATCCTCTATCCTCTTCAGCTGGTTATCAGTAAAGGGGCCTGGCCCCATGATACTTCACACTTTAGTACATCTCTAGGTGCTTGCTGTGATATCTCATATCTCTTGTGGTAGCCTGATCATCTGATTGGTTGTAACCTAAAACCAAGTTGAAAACATCCAACCCACAACTAAAATAAATAAGCATATCTACTGATCTCTTGGCCCACCCCATAATCCTAAAAGCATGAGCATTTGCAGAAGATCGGTAAGAGGGGCAAATAATGAAACTCAACCTCTTAATGTGATGGAATGTTTCTACAAGGAGAAGAGTAAGAGATCCAGGATAGCCACTCCCTAGAATCTCACAGGCTTTATCCACTAGTTGCTGTAGTATAGATTTAGTTTGGCAAGATTCTGTCTATAAGGTGTAAGAAAATAAAGGAATTGTACTCAACTGGACTGTTTCATCGTTGTTCTTGGGCTCAGCCTGACACAAGTACTTGAGTGCAGTAATGCAGCACAAGCCCAGAAGGGTAGAGCTTCATCAGGACACCCATTTCATTACTGTGGGTAGCTGTAGAGCCTGAACTGGGTAACAAGCTAATTTCATATAGCTTCCCTAATAGCCGGCCAGATGCTGCACTGAAGAGGAAGAGCCCACAGGTCAACGATAACTTTCTCCAGTCCTACCCTTGCGGGGCTGCTTAAATAAGAAAGAGGCAGGCTTGAAGTGGGGGGGGGGTGCCCATGTTTGAAAGAGTATTGTGGGATTGTGATTGGTGAGGGAGGATCTAGTGGAAAACCAGCTGGTAATGAATACAGATAGAGAGTTTATCCAGTGAATGCTGAAGAAGCTAAAGAATCACCTTTCAGCTTCCTTTCCAGTTGTGCCTACTTTCTCCATGATTACTGTGCTCTGCCTCTCTTCAGGCCTGGGTTGGGGAACTTGTGAGGGAGGCACCAAGACCCATTTTTGATCCCAGACTTATTTTGGAACCTCTTATTGTTGAATGTTAGCCCTACAATGAAGATTATTTTCATTCTCTGAGTGAGAGATAAAGGCAGTGGAAGGACCCACTTAGATCAAGAGTGCAGATGGGAATGCACTGCCAGCCCTGTAAGGCTGTAGTGGGAAAAGGGCCCATAAGGGAATGGAAGATGCTGGGCTGAGATTCTGACATATGTAAGGATTAGATGGTAGGGGCTAGGGTTAGTTGATATTAGGCCAAATTCTATGAGGGAATTGATGGTGAAGACTGAGATTTTTTGGATAGATGTTTCAGTGTTGGACAGGTGTTCCAAAATATATATGGGGGATATGAGATTGGGTGGCAATGAACAGGCTGGCTGTAGTAGGTGCTGGGGACTGGCATTTGGAGTTGGTCTCATCCTCAAGATGTCAGAGAAGCGGAAGCTCAGAAGCAGGCTTTTTCTATTGTAGACCTGTCACTTTGGAGCACCCTCTCCCCAAGGTCTGAATTACCTGCACACTTTTAAAATTTAGGGAAATTTAGGACCCTGTTAGCCTTTCATAAGGCTTGGAAGACCTGGCTGTTCCCCCAGGCATATGGGCCAGGAGGTTAGGTGAGCTCTGCTGGTGCTGCTGTTTTTTGCTTTGGAGGTTGTTGTTTTAACCAAGGTGTCATCTTGTGGTGGTATTTTAATCTTTGTATGTGACCCACAATCACTGCTTATAGGCAGTTCTATTAATTAATTAATTAATTAATTATGCTGGTGCTTGGAATTTGGGGGCTTCAGGCACTGGGCACTAAGTTTATGTTATTTGTAATTCATGTTGTTTTGTTTTTTTCAGAGTATAACATTTATGGCATTTTAAATGAGCATTCCCAGAGTTTGTGAAATTAGACAGTAATGAATGATGCAAATCATAAGGATTACAGTATTTACAGCTGCAGCAAAATACTAGATCATGCGCTAATGCAAAAATAAATACATTTAACATTTTGTAAGCTATTCTGGACTCTTTGATGAAGAATACCATACAACAGGTGAGTAGGCAGCATAAAAACTGTAGGTAGGAAGGAAGGAAGGAAAGAAGATCCAATCTCTTTTTAATGGCTTATCTTTTCTCCTAGGATTGAATTATTATTATTGTTGCTCAGGTCATTCATTTAATGAATTTTCATGTTGTTTTTTCTTCCCATAGATAAGCCTGAAGCAGTTTACAATACAATGTCTAATACAATATCATTTTCTGCTAATAAAATAAAAGTGGAAAATATAAAGTATTATTACTTGGGTGGTATTATTAGTTGGATGTTAATAAGCACAGTAAAAAAAAAAAATGTATCAGGAACCAGATGTGCCATCAGCTGCAGAGAGTCATTGTTGATTGTGGTGGCATACAAATATGTTTAATAAAATAAATAAATAGATCAACCAATCAATCAATCACCTGTCAGAAGAAATGACAGATTCATGCTGCGATCTTACCTGATCTCAAAAGGGAGATCATTCAGTATAGAAGGTGCTGCAATGGAAAATGCCTACTTCTGAATAAACTTCAGAAACCATGATGCATAAATCAAGGCATCCCCCTCGAAACATTATGGCTAGGAAAGCCTATCTGGATAAGATGGTTGTCAGTAGAGGGATTTTAAAGAAGTCTTAACCTGAGGGGAGTGCACATGTTTTTGGAATTTAGTTAGAAATTGGAATTCCTTGACAACTTCAATTATAAAGATTATAGATAGATAGCCGAGCTGGAAAATACATCTGCCTGGGAGTGGAAAGATACTATCCACATTTAAGCATTGACATGAAACGTGTGAGGCCACAGGAGGCCAATGGTGTATGTGCAGGCTCTGCCCTCAGCATTCCTATGCATGCCTTCATCAATCCAATTCCCAGCAGGTGGGATTCTTCATCATATAGAATTCTTGATCATAGCAAGCTTTTAAGCACGTTCGGCTGAATGCACTTAGAATTCCCTTTCAGACTTTTGCATAAAATGTACAAAGGTTAGGAAAGGAAGCAGAACTGGTATATGTGAGGATATTGAAGCCAGAGACAGCATGCATCCCCTTGACTCTATATACTTTTTTCCTTCTTACATATTCAGAGCTATCCCTAAGCAGACAACTCAACAGACCCTACCAAATTAGGGAGGGTGGGAAGAAAAAAAGAAAATATATATATATATATTCTCATACCTCTATCCTCTGCAGCATTAAGTATGCTTTAGTACCCAAAAATTGGATATTAAATATACCTAATTCAGTACAGGATCAGATTGTAGTAAACTCCTTTGTGGTCATAATGGCTAAAGCATCTGAAATATGCAAAACTTGTGAGTAATGGAATAATGAGGTATCATAAACATCTTGGCAATGCCTGTTATATAAAGAATTACAGTTACAGCATTTGTCCCACATACTCCAGAATAGCTTACTGTACTATATGAAGCTATACCCATATGGGGCTGCAATATTTAAAAATACTGAAGCTGGCAGAGAATTAGTTCAAAGATTGGTGAATCACTTTCTTCTTTTCCAAAATTTATAAGCACATACTTCTTTAGGATTTTACTATACATTGTATATATATAATAGACTGTAGTGAAATCCAACATTCAAACTTTTTCAGTCCTATGATAATTGTTCATGACTTGAAAACCATTTCTGGTCCTTGAAGATATTTCAGATTCATGAAATATTCACAGACCAAATGGTAGCTAACTAAGTAGAGAAACACTGTGAGAATAAGTCTATAAGGAAGAGTTACAAGTTTTCTTGTACCTTGATACTGCCTAACATTAAAGTATATGAGCCTCATACAAGTGCAGGCCTAGTGAAGTTCTTTAGGCTGGCAAGGCAGGAGATTATCTACCTGATTTAGTCAAGTGCATGCAAAATGAGTTAGCTTGATAAAATTCAACAACCAAGGTAGGGTAAACAAGCTAGGAAAGACAGGTCTGAAGACACATGGGGTCCAGAAAGGGAGAACAACATATCTGGTTCCCAGGCAACCACAGCACCTTGGTGAACGCTTGATTCTGAGGATTCCTAGAGATGTGGTTTTCCTTCCCACTTAGGTATGAGGCTCTATCTGACATTCAGATAGGAACTGGAAGTGTAGATTGCCCACTGTTTCCTTGCTGAGCCTCCCTGCTCTGTCAAGCTGATACTTATTGAAATGCACATTGAAATTGGTGTTGGAGAAGACTCCTGAGAATACTGTGGGGAGCCAAAAAAGCAAAGAAATGGATCATCAAATAAATCAACTCAGAGTTCTCACTCAAGGAATGAATGACCAAGTTCAAATTATCATACTTTGGACACATTATACAAACACTTAGCTGTCTGGAAAAGGCTCCGATACTGGGAAAGCTGGAGGAGAGGAGAGGAGAGGAGAGGAGAGGAGAGGAGAGGAGAGGAGAGGAGAGGAGAGGAGAGGAGAGGAGAGGAGAGGAGAGGAGAGGAGAGGAGAGGAGCAACCAGCGAAGTGGATAGACTCAGTTACAGTGGCAATGGAGGCACTGTTGGAAGACCTGAAGGGCTAGGGTTAGAGACTGATTGACACAGAGAAAATCTATTTGATCACTAAGAGTCAACACTGACTTGATGGTACATAATCAAAATAATTAATCTATACCCTGCAACCACCCAGTTTGCTTCAATGAATGTTGGCAATCCAGAGCAGACTCTCTAATATTATTTCTAATCTTTAGTGTACACTCATCAATCTATTTGTATCTGATAGTGCATTTTTCTGCATCACTTCTCAGTATTTAGTCTCCCTGAGTCCAATAGGGCAGACTTACTTCAGGTATGTATGTATATAGGACTTTAGCTTAAATATAATACAAAGCCCTCTTCTATTTCTTCCTGTCTACAAAAAAAATTCAAATGCCAGTCTGGGCCAGCATGGCCAGTCCAGTTCAGAGGGATTTTCCTAAGAAGCTGCCACCTGCAGTTCAGTGGTGCACAGGATGGGGCAATGGCACACAGATCCCAAGCACCTCCAGCCATGCATAGGAAGACCAAGACTAATGGAATCTCTGTAACTGTTTTTGTAGAGATAAACTTTTGTAGCTGAATATCATTGCAACCCTGTCTCAAAATAAGCTCTAATGTTTACATTAGGGAGTAAGAAACCACTTTTTAAAGCTTGCCAACCCATGTGGATATCTTATTTCTTTCCAGAGTGATTAGCCTTCTGTCTCTAATGGACATGAAGACTTTTGCAATCATATCCGTCTATGTTCAATTTACCAGTATCTACTAACTAGTCTTGTCACTGCATTGTATATAGGATACACATCTTGTGATTTGATATGTTAAAAGAAGAGGGCATTCATTAAATCCATCTTGGAAGTCAGACAACAGGGTCTGCTTGTGAAATAATAAAAGAAGTGAACATAGCACATTTTTAAATGTTGGCCAACACTTTGTATATTTTATTATGGAAGTAGAAGCACTGCAATCTGCAAGTAGTACATAAGAGTGGGAAATGATTATTGCTAAAGTCAGTATATATTCCTCCTGTATAATTAAAGGTCTGTGTGAAAGTAATTTGCATCTCTCTGTGTTTATGAGAGATCAGATATAAGGGGGGAAAAGTGGCATCATGTCAATTTTATAAATATTAATTCAGCCCCCAAGCCAATATAATTGAACTCAAAACCTACATTTATCCTGGCTTCATTCCAAACAATCATAATCACTGAATACTTTCAGCATCTACTAAAACAGGCTTAAGGTATAAGATTTCTGATTAATATACTAGTTATATGCAATTTTCAATTCAAATGTCAGACTTGCTCATGTATTATGGGTAATATCCAGCACCTTTTCTTCATTCTATCTGCAATTCCTTGTTCCCCTCCTCCCCAAAGAAGGAGTCCTCCAAAAGACTGGGGAGACTTCTCAAATCTTGGGGGCTGTGTATTTCATGGCTGAGGTCTGTGTGTGGGGAGGGGGAAGGAGACTGCAATATGAAGGGACAATTGTCCAAAATCAGGCAGTAGAATCTTGTACCACTAATACAATAGTGGTGGTAGTGGTGAATCTTGTACCAGTAATACCAATAATATGGGTGAATTTCCCATATTATTTATATATTATTTATTTATAGGGAGCAAACCCCACACTCACTTGCACTGATGATGTTACCTAGTCGGGTAATAAAATGTCTGCAAGGAAACAACCAAACTCAGAGAGCACCAAGGACTCCACTGTGGTAATATCAGTTTGTAGCCTAATCCCCACTCGAGTCTGACTTTTCTTTATAATCACAAAGGAAATGCAGTAACAGTTCTATCTTAAGATCAGTTTATAGATTTTAGTTTACAGACCTTAGTTTTGCCGAATACCTGCTTAGAGAAAGGCTACCTCAAATAAAATCTGTTGGGTAGTTGATCATTTCTACCGAAGCTCAATTAACTGTCAATATATTAAAACCTTATCAGAAAGCTTAAGATGAAAAACTCAACTCTTGGTGGTTTTATAGATACATCCTTGAAGTTTCCTTGGCAACAGTACAGAAGTGGTTTGCCATTGACTTTTTCCCCTTCCTTCCTTCCTTCCTTCCTTCCTTCCTTCCTTCCTTCCTTCCTTCCTTGCTTCCTTCCTTCCCTTTCCTTTCCTTTCCTTTCCTTTCCTTTCCTTTCCTTTCCTTTCCTTTCCTTTCCTTTCCTTTCCTTTCCTTTCCTTTCCTTTCCTTTCCTCCCTCCCTCCCTCCCTCTCTCTCTCTCTCTCTCTCTCTCTCTCTCCCTTTCTTTCTTTCTTTCTTTCTTTCTTTCTTTCTTTCTTTCTTTCTTTCTTTCTTTCTTTCTTTCTTTCTTTCTAATGTCCTGATCTAGCACATAGTCCTGGGAAATCCTGGTTGTCTCTTAGGAAGCACACGCTTTTTGAGATCAGTTAGTAGGTTATATGCTGTCTGGGCATAAGATAGCTTAGGCTTTTATCGTTCTGGATCCTAATCAGTTGAACATCAGAGCAGCACGTCTTATTCACATTGCTGCTTGTAAACCTGTGACTTCAACATCCCTGGCTTGAGTCTGCCTCATATAATATTATAACTCCATCTACAGATTAGCTCAAGCATATCCAAAGAAATTTGGCAAGGGTACATGTTTTGTCCGAGTCCTTGGTGTCAAGTGTGATTCAAAGCATTTGTTTGCTCTTCTATTATGAAGGATGAACATTCTAAATCATAGTACTCTAGTGAACAACAGATGGACTCAACTAAGAAAAAGTCCTGTGAACATTTGGCTTGCTTAGCCATTATGTAGCTGTAAACTATAAGTTTCTGGGGAATGCAGGAGTTGCCTCATCAGATTTCACAGCACAAAAAGGAGATGTGGAAGTTCCTGGCTAATTTGCTTTCTGCTTCTTCTAACAGTCAAGGCTTCCTTTGCTTCTTCACTGTAGATGTCACCATTGCTGCTGAGTTGAATGTATCCACTGTAGCTGCATTTTACTGATAAACCGCCATGGAAGGATTATGTACAGGGGGAAAAAAATCCTCCTAGGGCTTAACTGCATTTTATACGAGTGGAAAGATACCTTCCATTTTTTTGTGAAGTGTGGGTTATTAATGGTAAATTCTACTTATGAATACAAGGCCAGGAAAGGCATTCTTAAATCCATAATCCTCTACCATCTGGAGAAGGATCTCATAATCCATTTCTTTGACAGAAATTTTCCATATGCTTTCTTGGGGAACTATGCATTTGCAGTGGATCTGATCCCAGTAAATGAAGGGTAACTTCAAGATTTATTGTTTAAATAAATTATTATTTAATTATTATTATTTATTGCAGTTTAACTTAGCGTTGGTTGCACACAGTGTCAATTTTGGCATGTGAGTAAACAGCATCATTTTACTTCATACTACAGTATGCATAAATTGGATTTTCTTGAATGGTGGGGAGATTAGTGCTACGTAGAAGCTATTATTTTAGAATAGCAATGGGTACTTGTGGGGCTGATTTCTTTAGACAGTTTTAACTAGACCCAGAATTTTATTTTAGGTTTGATTAAATTTTTATTCTTAAATACAGTCACAAGGAAAATATTTGGAAGTTGCAAGAAATAAATATATTCCTTACTTTAGTATCACATCTGTCTTTTATAAAGTCATATTCATATGCAATAATATTATATGTTAATTGCATATTTATTTATATGTGACAGTATTTTATTACTATGGACTTTTCATTTTACATGGCATCAGTGGAACCTGAACTGTACTGAGGTTGCCACTTTATATAGCAAAATGCTATTCTTGTCCTTCAAAACACAAAAATTGAGCATCCATGTTTTAGGAATATTAGTCTGCCATGGGATTGCCCATGACTAGAAATCTGAAAACAAGAACCCATTTTTAGCTGAGATGTATTTATTTAATAATATTTGTTGACTGTCCCAGTCAGTGGAGATTCTGGGCAATTTACAATAAAGGAGTTGAAAGAACAGAAGCAATAATGTGAATCATAAGACAGAATGATATAGTCACCATCACTTAAGAGCAAGGGCAACCAAAAATAGGAGATGCAAAATGCCAGAAGAGACAGGGTCACAGATACCACCAAGTGTGTCCGAGGTGGGAAGCAGGCACAGTGGGGAAGATCTGCATGTATAAAAAGAAGAGGAAAACTAGTGAAACATCTCACAGATTTTCTT
This sequence comes from Python bivittatus, assembly GCF_059951505.1. Lineage (NCBI taxonomy): Eukaryota > Metazoa > Chordata > Lepidosauria > Squamata > Pythonidae > Python > Python bivittatus. The sequence continues at coordinate 115,496,201 of NW_028277030.1, read as the reverse complement.
TACAAAAGCTCCATAGTGGAGGGTCTTTTGAAAGAAAGAATAATACAGTGATACCAGAGAACAGCTGTTCCCTGTTACCTTAATTAAGTTTTCAGTCTTTCCCATATTCCTTTTCTTTCTGCAATAAAGTTAGGGTAAAATAACAGGTACATTATGGAGAAAGCTTGTATGGAATGGAGTCTACTTTATCAGACAGAAAATGCAGTCCAATCCAAAATCACAAAGCTGCTTTAGTTGCTGCAGTGGCACAAAGAGCAGCTTCTATGTCTACTGCTTCTGTTAAACTGACTAATGAACTTATGGCCCCAAAGTAGAGCTATACACACTGTGTGTACTCTGTGTCTGACAACACATTGATTTATTGTGAGGATCCAGAACATTATGTTGACTTTCTGTTTTGTCATAAGTCACAGTGCCAAATGACAAGATAGGAACCTAATTTAGGATGAATGTTGATCCATCTAACGCTGATGAGTCTGAAACAACAGGCACATGTTCTCTAGTTTTTCAGACAGAAATGTTTCCCAGCCTTACCTGAAATTCTCAGTGGTTCAAACTGGGACCTTTGGCATGCAATGCTTATGCTTTAAGACTGAGCTTTGTACATGTAAGGGGCTGTGTTACTTCCAAATAGGGGTATCCAATTACAGGATATACGTTATTGTGCAATATTCAAATCGGACCATGTTTACAAATTCGGATTATGTATACTACAATAGCAGGTCATATCTTTTTATTACTACTGTAGTTTTAGAAGACTATTCCTACTTTACAGCTCTATCCCAAAGAGCCAAAAGTCCACCCTGCATGTATTTGTGTGTATGTATGCATATATGTATTTATGTATGAAAGAAAGTAACACATTTCCCTGGGCAAGAATGATAGGTTTTGAAAGCATGAAATTTATGCATCACCACATCATTGCAGTGATGCAAACCTCTGAGGTTAACAGTGATGTGTAAACCTTGTCTGAACCCAAATGAATGTTTCATGCAGCTTTTGTGCTCTGGAAGAATAATGAACTGAAAAAGTTCCAATTAAAAAAAAGCCTCAAATCAAATGGTTACTCATTAGTTTTTAATTTGTATATAAGAGTGCAATTCCAAAAATAAAACTGGCCATGAAAATAAGAGCCACAAAGATAACTTATTCCACCTCAACCCACTGTCCTCCCACTCCGTTTTCCCTGGTTGCCCAGTGCCCCAAAATGAGGTCAGAATGAAGCACTGGCTGGTTGACTACCATTTTTTGGGAATTCCCCATTGGCCAGTTGGAAGGAACACTGGTTGGCTGCATGGGAAGATGGAGTGCAGCAGTGAAGACATTTGTGCAATAGTAAAAAAAAAAGTGCTCTGAGGATTTCACCAGCAAGGGCAGTGACTGTGTTGGACAGAACTCCATATATATATATATATATGTATATACACCCACCCACACAGAGAGAAAAGAAATATAAACTGTGCTTCCTGGCCTACCCCTAAATCTGCATGTTTTCAATGGGCTGTATATATAGACTCTTCTATGTAAGTGGCAGCTTTGATCTGCTGGAATGGTCTTTGCCAGGTTTGGACTGTTCAGGTAGGGCTGGGCTTCAACTCACACTGCTTCCAAATGTGGTGGCAAATGATCAGAGAAGAGGATATCACTGACAGCCTCTAGGGAGCCACAGCTTCTCCATCCTGACCTATTCATTATATTGTCCATGTGCATAAATGCCTTTCTCATTCACCATTAAATGTGCAGGATAGTTGAAGGACATGGCCAGCGCCAATCCTGAGTGCAGAGGGAGAACCAGCAGATGTGATGATGGTTCCATTCTCCATCCAGCCATTCTTTCTACTCTCACAGAGAATAGAAGTTGATAACCCAGCTATTTTATTGAAAGTGCTCGCAGATATCCATTTTCTTAGTTAAGGTACTGTTCTAATGAGGAAAGATAAGGGGGTGAATGGGTGGAGAGAGTATGTTGCCAAAAATTTTATTGCACAAATTCTTCCAGTGAATAGAAATGATGAAATCATTTTTTCTAATTGCAGTTGACTTACTGCTGCTACTGTAAACCTGGGGCTTATAATCCATTTCCGTGAATGTTTAACCTTCAGAAATATTTGTGGTTAAGCTAATGGTATAAGCATTAGTATTTCAGAGCTATTACCGGAATTCTCCAGCAGAATTGGATTTCTCATTCCTGATCGATTGTATCACTTTGGCTTTGTTCTTCCAGAATCTCTGTCCACTTCCTATTTATAGTACGGCACATGAATGATGCTTGTGTGTGCGTGTGCGTGTCAAGACATTTCACCAGATGGAATAAATCTAGATATCTGAAACCTGTACAGCCTGGCTGATTTACTGGCTATGCACATAGTATGTTTTCAGGTAAAATTTCCTATCTAATGAGGAATACTTGTGCCAGTGCTTTCCACTAGTGTACTGTATGTATTCTCTAGTTGGATTGGGTTGTGAGATGTAATAATTATTTTTAAACTATAATTTATTCATAAGTTACTACCCATAAGTAATGGATACTATCTGTTAGTAATAAGGGTATGCAACAGTTTCAACCAAGCCACAGATAATGGGTCAAAATGAGTTGTTTTTAACTAAATTGCTGACTGCAGAATCCCAAATGAACTAGGAAGCTTTGCCAGATATCAATGGTTTGTATTGCTGCAGACAGGTAGATATTGTCAATAAAACAGTAGTGCTATTTCCATTTCTCTGAAATATAGCAGGAAGGTAAGAGGGTGAAAGGGCAAAGAGTGAAATTAAGTGACTGGTCGGTTTACCTTCGGTTCCCAGGGAGTAGTTTCTCCAGCTATGATTCTTGACCCTTCTCTGAAGCCACAGAACAGCAGAGAATGGAGTGTAGCATTTTGAGAATATGCTGCCTGATATGTATCCATCACTGCACCATCTTTTCTGAGTTGCCATGGCATCCAACAATGCCTACCTTTTCCTAGCTTTTCTTCCATCTTCCTGGGCCCACTGGAATCTTCACCACTAGCTGTTTTTATGTTTTTTCTAGTTTTGAATACTGCGCAGAGTCCACTGGAGTTGGGTGGCCAATAAATTTAAAATAATCATAATCTGTCTCAAACTTTTAAAAACCCCTAGAAAATGTTAGAAGGGTCTAGCCCCCAAACCTCTACACTTCTTTCTCCAAACCCTAAGCAGTTGTTGTTCCCTCAGCAGTAACAAACGTTTCTATTAATTTCATCCTATTCTGTTGAAAACAAAAAAATCACAGCCCTTTGTGTTTTTCCCATACCAGTCAAGGGAAGGACAAATTTTGGTTTGGTTCAGGACCCAAATTGAAGTAGACAGCTATAAAGTTAAAGCAAACTCTTTTCTGAAATGCTGAGCTGAATCCCCTGAACAGAGAACATTCCTAATTGATATCTCCTGGTCAAAGGGGGACAGGAAAGTGAGCTTCAGGCAGATCTATGGAAGTTTTCTGTCCCATCCAACCTTTTAAAATATTTATTTACTTTTTTTATTTATTTACAGGGCTTATAGGCACTCCATTCAGCCTGAACAGTACACAATTCTCCAAATCCATAATTTGGAATTAAAACAGACAGATAATCACATTTTAAAATTGAAACCATACATTACAGGTAGTCCTCACTTAGTGACCACAATTGGGATTGGCAACTCCATCGCTAAGCACTGCATTTGGTAAGTGGAAAATCACGTGACTACAACGGGCTTATGACATCACCTCCCATTCAGTCGTTAAGCAAGATATCATGTGACTGCTACTTACGATTTTACTTCCGCATTCTCTATTAACTGCTTTTTGCAGGTCAGTTGGGAAGCACACAAATGGCGGTCACATGACCACAGGACATTGTGATGGTCATAAATGTGGGTGTTGGTCACAAATCTGTTTTTGTTTTACACCATCGTAACTTCGAGGGGTTGTTAAAACGTAGTTGGTAAGCAAGGACTACTTGTCTAAGTAACCATATAAAACTTGGAATCAAGATTCAAGATACAATAAAACCAATTTATTGTCTGAAGAGATGCTTATTACAAACCTGCCCACAAGGCTTAATGGAATAGTCATGTCTTCACTGACATTCTGAAACTTGGTGGGAGAGGGTCAAATGAATATCTGAGGGGATAGGATTCCAGATAATGACTAAAAGGGGGATAATGACTAAAAAACATATTTCTGTAGCCTCTGTAGGTAACAATCTCTAACTGAAGAGATGTATAGAGACCTTGCCATTGGGAAGGCAGATGCCATCAGGAGAAGTTAGTCCTGCAGATATGCAGGTTCTGAACCAGAAAAGGCTTTAAAGGTAACAACCAACACCTTGAATTACACCAAGAAGCCAACTGGCAATCAGTGCAGCTCTCAAAGTAGAGGTATTATGTGAGTTCCCTGAGATGCACCATAACCTTTTGAGCCACTACAAATAGCTTCCAAAAGCTCTTCAAGGGCAGCTCCATGTAGAGCATGTTGTAATAGTTCAATCAAGAGGTAGCTAAGGCATGAGTGACAGTGAATAAAGCTTCTCATTTCAGGAAAGATTACAAATGGCACACAAGATGGAGCTGTGCAAAGGCCCTCTTGGGAATACATATCACCTCTTCCTTGAGCAGGAGCTCTGGATGCAAGATGATCCCCAAATTGTGAACTGCCTGTGTTTGGGGAGAATGTTATCCCATACAGAACTAAAGATGGTATATTCATTGAATCAACAGGCCTTTGAACCTAGAACCACTCCCTCTCGCTAGAATTGAGTCTCAATCCATTCTTCCCCAACCAGACCTGAACAGCCTCCAGGCAACTGAATAGCACTTCAGCTGCACCAGTTATTATTGTTCAGCCAGGGGTCAAAATGTAAAGTTGAGTATCATCAGTGTATTAATGAAACCTGACCCCATACAGACAGATGATCTTGCCTAGCAGTTTTATGTAAAAGTTGAATAAGAGTGAGGAGCCCCACAACTGAGGGTCTAGAGCTTGATCTCTCCCCCTGCCACCCACCAGCTGTAATTGGCCTTACAGTAAGGAGAACCATTGCAAAAGAGTGCCTCTAACTCTCACAGAGGACTCAGAAAGATACCATGATTGATGGTATTGAAAGCCACTGAGGAATCAAGCAGGACCAGGAGGGTCATACTACCCCTGTCCTGGTCCCATCATAGATCATCCACAAGTGCAATCAATGCTGCCTCCATGCTATACTTGACCTGAAATCTGATGTAGGTCCAGACAATTTGTTCCTTCCAGGCTCACTGCAGTTGCAGCCTCACCACTTCCTCCACAAACTTCCCCAAAAAGGGAATGTTGGAGACAGGCTAATAATTGTCCAGCATCTGGACTGAGCAATGGTTTCTTGAGAAGAGGAGGTATCATTGACTCTTTCAGAGAAGTTGGCAACATTCTCTCTTTCAGGAATCTAACCAGCTAACATCTAATTCCAAATGGACCGAGTGACATTGTTCTCCAGATGCTTAGCACTCCTTAGGTGTTCTTCCTGCTTACCCTTCCCCCAAGGGGTCTGGGTCACTTTGAAAAGGGCCACTAGATGGCAATCTGTGGATGTACTAAGAGTAGAGAATGTAGGTATGTATATACGTATGTATGTATGTATGTATGTATGTTTTATATATTTAACTTATTTATGTGCCACCACAATCAAAATTAGCTTACATAGAAAAAAATACAACATGAAACGTACCCAATACAAAAAATAAATAACATAGTGACATTACAATAATACAAAGAAAGTAGGATAAAAGAAACAGCGAAATCAAATCAGGGGCAGAGTCTCCAAAACAGCTTGCTCTTCAAGAGCTGTTAAAAGACCAGCTTCCACCTGCTGATCTAGCTGGAGCTTGTTCAGAAGCACTTCCAAGTCATAAATCTGCTCCCTGACAGGTAGTACTTGCTCATCAAGAAGTAACTCTGATGGCAACAGAGGACCTGGATGTATCAAGAGTAACTTGGTATTTCACCACATGTATCACCATGGTATAGACCCAAATGTGGACTCTTATCCATGTTCAGGGTAATAAGAATATCCTGATGGGTCAAAACCATCCCAGCTGCCCAAATATGCTGCAGGGCAAGGATTCTTGAATAAATCAATAATCTATATTAGTGATCATCTCTATGCAGGAACCAATTATTCAGATTAGTGTTGGATTTCCATTTGCTACATGCATTCAATGGAGGTTGGACAGCTGTCTGTAGGGGTCACTTTAATTTGAACTTCTGCACAGAGCATGGGATTGCCAGAATATCTGGAAAAACAAAGAGGATCTCACTTGGTACCAGAGGCCTAGGTAAGTCCCTCCATGAAGGGAACAAATAGGATACCAGTTCTGAAAACAATCTTTCCCTTATATCCATTCTTCCTACATCCTTTGGTGTAGGAACTGGTAACAGTATCTGGAGAAGGGCTTCAGATACAGATTTTAGGATCTGGATTAGCAAATAAAGGATTGCTGGAATTGGCCATCTAAGTGGGAGCTGAGCCACTGTAATATCATGCCCACATTCAACCTATATAGCTTAGCTTAGTTTATCTAGATCCCATAGTTAATGCTCCTGAAAGCCATTGAGATGCCCAAGAGGAGCAAAAGTCTTATATTTCCTATGTCCTTTCTTGCATGGGATTAGTTCCATAATGAAAGAAAGTTAGGATATAAATGTACAAAATAATAATAATAATAATAATAATAATAATAATAATTATTATTATTATTATTATTATTATTATTATTATTATTATTAATGAGCTCCTCCTAGGTGTTCTTGCACATATCTGATGAGATTCATGAAGAGGGGTGTAAATTTTCTAGTATATACTACAAGATAATCTCAAGATAATGTAAGTAATCGTACATAGTTTTTCATTGCATTCTATAGGGGTGGGAGATTATGGATAATGAATTATTTTACTTGATTTAGGGCTATAGCTGAAAATGGTTTGTCTCATCCTCAAAATATTTAAAAAGGCAAATCCTAACTTAATCCTTTTATTGATATGGCATTTTCCCAGCACTAAGTAGACAGATGTTTGCATTCTTACTATCTCCAGAGAACTAGGAAAATGCATCTTTTAATTTAGATCTGATAAACTAAAATTAAACCATTATGCATGATCTTATCCAGGTTTATGAAAAAGCATTCCTTTGGAACCACTTTAGTTCTAATGGCCGGAACAATCCAAAGTCTATCGCAAGCATCTCCAAATTACAGTCTTATTTCAAAAGGACAGGAAACTTTTTTTTTCAAAGATAAAATCGAGGAAAAGTCCAGATTTTGGGGGGGGGGGGGGCGTAGAAGAAAACAATGTTAAGAGCAACCCAATTTAATCATTTATCTTCTCTTCTTTGAAAAGAAAAAAATATTTTTAAAATCCTTACTCATATCTGAAGTCTTCTGTATTTTCTATATGTTTCTATCCAGTTGTGATTCTGTGGATAAAAAAGAATCAGCAAGACAACTGTACTGGTGTTGATGTGGTAAGGGGCCTACATGCAGTCTCTACATTAATCTTCTCTGCTATGGCACTGTCCAGATCTGATGGGACTACAACTCCCAGAATTCCCCTTCTTTTATACAAAAATATCGGCACAGCCATAGGTGGCCATTCCTGAAGCTTTCAGGGATTACATTTTTATTACCCTGAGGCCTCAGATTGTGCATGCCTGAAAAGAATGTGTAAAACTAGCTTAATGTAAAAAAAACACAAAAAAAACCTAATCCAAAAATAATATAAAATAATTACCAATCCAGATAAATAAAACAAATCTATATAAAAAGTAGGATGGGATCTCCTGGTAGAAATAAAAATGGTTTGCAATTGGTTGGTCAGGAATTTAATTATATTTACTTGTACATGAAAGGGTTTTTTTTAAAAAAAAAATAGGCATCTGAAATTATTGAAGTTTTAAGGAAAACAAAGTGGATTTGGAATGAAAGGTTTAGTAAAGCTGAGCAGACCCATTCCTTCATTTGCAGTATATTACTCTATGTTCTACCATGCCCACCCTGTTACACTTTTTAATCTGTGTTGGATTGTTTTAATTAATTAATTAATTAGCTACACCATGGACAGGATAACTTAACTAGGACCAACAACACACATACAAAAACTTCAAAATAGCCAGTAAGCTTTTGTTACATTCTTTTTCAATCTGGATATTACATTAAATGAAATATGTGATTATGACATGTATGTGTAAATTTAGGAGCATTGAAATAGTAACCAGCAGAGGGAGATATAGTGGAAGGGAACAACAGTTGACCTCCCTTCCTTTCATGTCACAACCTAAACAAAGGAATTCAAGATGGCAGCAATAATGGCATCTCCAACCTCAAAGTCCTGCCAGCTCCTGGCAGATACAGTAAATACAGTATCTGTTATCTGCTGACCTGGAGTATAATATGGAGATCTGGGTGACACAAGAAAAGGGAATTCCTTTTTGGCAGCTCTGTCCATTAGACTACTCCATGGAATAGTGGACTAGAATTGGAGAGTTGGTAGAAGATTCATGGCCTGTAGGAGTTCCATGTTGCTCACCAGATGCTCCATCCAACATTCTGCCAAACGTTAGTACACCCTGCTGCATTTTGGTGACCAGGATAGGCTTGAGATAATGTTAGTGTGTGATCCAAACTACCACCAAAAAGTTTCCTTCTCTGAACTAACTAGGGTGATCTTAGACATGGCATTGGAATACCCTAGGTATTTTATCATGGGATATTTCAGTGTTTACACCAAGCTTGCCAGTTAGGAGCAACTCAGAATTTCATAACATCCTTAGTAACCATGGAATTGTCCCAAGACTTCTGGATCCATACATATGTCAGGGCACCCATTGCATTTCATATTCTGTTAGGATAGAGCTGTGATCCAGAGAAGAGCCCTGTGTAACTTTGCTGCCATGGACCAATCACTCCCTGTTTAGTTTTAGACTGACAGTTTAGTATAAACATTTGCAGGGGCTAAGGACTCATTTATTTTATTTAGTTGCTGTATGGTCATAGACTGGAGATTAACACAGAAACTCTGCAACTTTTGTAGGTATTACACTAGACTGTTCTATTAGTAAAAAGGGTAGAATCTGATAGGCCCAATCCAAGTATCTGTTAATAACAGGAGAAATTAGTTTTGTGTGGCAAGCATTATATAGAGGACCGGTCAATAGAACATGTGCAACTACTTCAGCATGTACACGCACATAGTCATTCTGGAAAAGGATCTTATTGAATCTGCTCTCCATTACCTTTGAGTATAAGATGTCAAATCTCACCAGTGTAAATACCTTTCTTTGTGGGGCAGAGAAGATATTGTAAAAATATGTATGGTTGGCATGATCGGTGCCACCAGGGCCTCTATAGCAGTGATATGAAGCTTCAGATTTGTTTTGTTGTAAATCTAAATACAGCACTCTGCTTATCCTCAATCATTGCCTTTTTTGGATCCAGCATATATAGGGCATGGATTGGATCTGCAGTTAAGCCAGTTCAAAAGCTATTTACTCCTTCCAAGAAGTGGTGTAGTTATAATAAACTGAAAACTGAGTCAGAGACTCACTCCAAATATTTGTTTCAGCCAAAACCTAAGACCGCATACTCTCATTCAGGCTTCTACAGGGCTTGACCCAGGTGCATGATAGGAATGAATGAATGAATGAACGAATGAGTAATTTTCCACAACATCAGTGATATTATCAATGTCCTGGCTGCTCTATGAAATATGGAGATGGCTGCTTGAATAATATTATCAGTCATAAATGCCATATTTCTCGTTGCAGAGCCAAATTAACCTCTTTTTTTTAGTAAGAGCTGAATGATGAAATGACAGTATCTGGAGTACAAGTGATAAAGATTGAGTATGGAAAGAGGCCTACCTGAAGACTCATTTAACATCGTATTCCACTGCAGTGGAGACAGCAATGCCTCCATTGTCTCTGAACCAAAAGGGCCACTTTTGCCTTTCTGTATTGTGCAACATCTCCATCAAGATGTTTAAACAGGGCAGCTCAAATACACTTTGCTTGTTGTGAGTAATTTGCATGCTTCCTTGCTGATCAGTTGGTTAAATCAATGGCTTGTCCTGGATTTCGGATTGTCTTTCATCTTGTAGTTCTTGAAGACATGGCAGAGTATGTAATGAAATGAGGATCACCACCTGTTAACTTGATTGTCACACCTCCTAGGTAAATAAAGTGGTCAATGTATCCTTGTAAGAGGTATCCCCTTTTACCTAAGAGATGGTATGACCAACTGAATAATGACATTTTTACTAAAGAAATATTCCTTTGGCCAGGGAGATCTACACAATTATAGGACAATGTCAAATACTCCATTTTTGAGTAAAATGACTGAAAAATCATAGAATCATAGGACTGAGTCATCTAATCCAACCTCTGGCTAAGAACCATTTTTCAAATGATCATACAGTTGCTCATTAAAGGTGTCCAACAATGGAGAATTCGCCACTTCATGTGGCAGCTTGTTCTACCAACTGACAGCTCATATAGTCATGAAGTTCTAGCCTAAACTTATTTCCTTATAGTTTTAACTTACTATTTTTGGTCCTGCCCTCAGAGACCACAGAGAATATGTTTATTCCCTCTTTTATGTTACAATGCTTCAGAAGTCTGCTATCATATATAGCCTCACTGATCTTTTCTGTAAGCTAAACATACCCAGATCCATTAACCATTCTTCATAAAGCTTGGTTTCCAGAACCCTCAGTATTAGAAGGCCTCCTTTGAACTCACTCCAGTTTGTCATTGTCCTTTCCAAACTGGTACCCAGAGGTGGATGTACTTTTTGAGGTGGGTTTTGAACAGGGCACAGTCAAGTGGAACAGTTATTTCTCATGATCTGATACCATACTGTTAATGCTTGTTTAATGCAAGATAGCATTTTTCGCAGCTGTGTCATACTGCTGGTTCATGTTTAACCTGTGGTCAACAAGGATACTAAGGTCCTTTTCACATGTATTACTGCCAAGCCAGGTGTCTCCCATACAATACTTGTGCTTTTAATTTTTCCACTGCTCAAGCCTGCCTGATCTTTATGGATCTTCTCTCTCTCCTCTGAAGTATTAGCCATCACTCAGAGCCTTCTGTCATCTTGAGCATCCTCTCAATTTCCTTATCCAAGTCACTGATAAAAATGTTGAGTTGCACAGGGACCAGAGCTCCACTGGATACTTCCTTCCAAACTGAAGTGAAGCCATTAATGAATACTCTTTGGCTGTAGTCGCTTAGCCAGTTGTGAGTTCATTTAACTGTAACATTATCTACCATATAGTATATTTTACTCATTCATTATGGAGAGTATCATGAGAGACTTCATCAAAAGCTTAATTGATGTCCAGGTACACTATGTCTACTGCACTCCTCTGAACTAGTAAGCTACTAATACTAAAAGAGAAAGAGATAAGGCTAAACTGGCATGATCTGTGACAAACCTGTGCTAGTGTCACAGCTCCAGGTCTAGGTGAATGATGCTGCTAAGATTGATTTCAGCAGGGTTTTTGGCTAGGCTATGGTACTAAAGCTGCTTTGGTGGCCTTGATGGATGACTCACACCAGAAACTGGGAATACACCTCTGTTAGTTCTCTTGGACCCTTCAGCAGCTTTGATATTATAATCCATGGTATCTTTGTATGCTGGTGCAATTGGACCTTGGGAGCACAGTTTTGCATTGGTTCCAGGTCCTTCTTATTGCCAAGTGTTGTTATGGGATATTCTTTGGCATCTAGAATATTGACCTGTAATGTCCCCACTGAGATTTATCGTGTCCCCTCTGCTGTTCAACATCTACTTAAAACCACAGGGGTAGGTGAGAGGAAGGCATCATTTGGAATTTTAGAGTGGGATGCTATCGATATGCTGATGCCACCTAGCTTTATTGCTCCTTACAATCCAACACCAAGAATGTTAATATTTTTTCTTGCTATTTGCATTTTATAACCTCTTGGTTGTTTTTGTTTTTTTTTGCCCAAACTCAGCAACTGTATAGTGAGATGGGCAGCATATATAAATTTGAAAAATAAACAAATAAATAAATAAAATAAACTCTGCTTTTATGCAATTAAAAATCTCTTTACAACATAGTTTCTGTATTAGTAGCAGATCAATATCATCTTGTGGTCTGCCCGGAACCTTATATATTCCTTTATATTATTCTATTAGAAATTGTTTTAAGTTGTAGCCTGTAATTTGAACAGCTTTATATTTTTATTTGACCAGCTCAGATAAAAATATAAAGCTGTTCAAATTACAGGCTACAACTTAAAACAATTTCTAATAGAATAATATAAAGGAATATATAAGGTTCCGGGCAGACCACAAGATGATATTGATCTGCTACTAATACAGAAACTATGTTGTAAAGAGATTTTTAATTGCATAAAAGCAGAGTTTATTTTATTTATTTATTTGTTTATTTTTCAAATTTATATATGCTGCCCATCTCACTATACAGTTGCTGAGTTTGGGCCAAAAAAAAAAAAAAAACAACCAAGAGGTTATAAAAGCTCAAGCTCAGATACTTTGGCCACCTAATGCGAAGAGAGGAGTCTTTGGAAAAGACCCTGATGCTGGGAAAGACTGAAGGCAAAAGGAGAAGAGGGCGGCAGAGGATGAGACGGTTAGAGAGCATCACTGAAACAATGAGCATGAAACTGAGCAAACTCAGGGAGACAGTGAAGGACAGGAAGGCCTGGCGCGATATGGTTCATGGGGTCACGAAGAGTCAGACATGACTTAACGACTGAACAACAACAACAACAGTATTTTTATGTATGTTGCCACTGAATGCTTTGCATTTGACTATTTGAAGCTTAAAAAGCATTTTACTTTCTCTCATTTCCTTTTTAAAGCTAAGCTTGGCTTTATTTATTACTTGTGAGATGGGTCTACCTCCCAAAGGAGGGGCTGGAAGAAAGGCTGATTCTGCCACTCACATGCCTCAATGTTACAGGGCCAGGAGACAATGCTTTAGATTTCTGCACCCCCCCCCCCCATTTTTCCCTCTTAATTTGCCAGAAAGATAACATGGGTGATAGGCATCCTATCTCAATTGCCCTGAAGTTAGTGTAGGTTGCCAGAAAAGGCATATCCCTGGAAGACAGTGGCGCAGCCATTAACAACCAAGTCACTGCACTAAGATAAGAAGTGAAGTTAGTGTATAGACTAAGCAAAAGTTTGCAACTTCCAATGCTGCCCCCCACAGAGTCAGCTGAGACACTACACTTTGGAAATAGACCAAGTTCAGTAATGGATTGGATAAGGGAGAACATGCTGAATTTAGATCCAAGCAAAATGAAAAAACTGTTAGTAAACACTCCCATGGGAGCTTCAAGTCTCCATGTTTATATTCCACCTTTAAAAAAATTGTCAGATACCTTGAGTTCTTGACAGAGTAGAAAGATGAGATTATAACTGAATATTGTTAAGTAACAAATAACTAAGATAGTGGAGGAATGTTTATTTCTGTGTTATGGTTTGGCTCAGAAAAATTACCTATTTTCCTCTGATTTTTGGAGGAGGGTGTGGAGGAGGAGGAAATTGGATATCTCACTGTTGTAACCATAGTGAGGGCTCACTTTTTGTGAGATGGTGGCTATCCAGTGGTACCTCGGGATACGAACTTAATCCGTTCCATGACTCTGGACGTATCCCAAGTTGGTCGTAACCCGAAGCAAATGTTCCCATAGGGTTCAATGTAAATCTGGTTAATCCGTTCCGCCCTCCGCCCAAATTTGGTCGCAACCCGAGACAATTTTCTCTTCAGAGCCTTACTCCCGCCAAGCCTGCTCTGCATTTTCTTTGGAGCCATGCTAACACGCACACCAAAAACCTTCACAAAACACCGCAAAACACACCACAAGGCTCACCAAATGTCTCCTTGCTACCGCGACCTCGCCCACAGGAAGCCGCGACCGCGTGGCAACAGGGAAAATGGCTGCGGATCCGGTTCATAAGTCGAGGCGAGTTCGTAACCCAAGGTAAATTTTTCCTGCTGAAGCTGGTCGTAACCAAAATGTTCGTTAGTAGAGGCATTCGTAACCCGAGGTACCACTGTATAAATTTGATAAATAAATAAATAAATAAGTTTAGAGTTACATCCCAGGTGTATTACAATCAAGAAGCTTGTCTTTTAACAATCAAATGATAGGCTTCAAAATAATACCTATTGATACAGATACCCCTCCCTTATCTAGCATAATTGAAATTGATATTCTTCTTAATGTGAGTTTACTCATAAGCATTGCATTTCCATATATCTTTATGGATATATATGCATTGGCCCAAACTTGTAACATGATTTACCCACCAGTGTCTTCACAAAAGTATAAGCTGTCATTGCCATTTTAGAGAAGGGAATATGAATGATACTTATGATACTGTAAAAGCTCATTTAGATTCTACAGCCAGATACAAGTTTCATTGCCAGGGCTTCTGTTTGTTATATATTCTATTTATGTGACTTGTAGAAGGAAGGTGTCATTATAGGCTAGTATGAGTGCTGGTCATATTGCCATCTGCAAAAGAACAGCAGCTCTGCTGCCTTTCTGCCCTTAGGGAAATGCTGTTCTAGCTCTATAAAAAGGTTACTGAAGTTTACAGGATAAATATAGTGATTACAAGAGACCTGATGCCAAAGATTTGTTTGCTCATTTTGTATCAATCTTTGAAATTCAACCTACCTCACTTCTCACAACAGTTGTATGCAGCCACATCCTATAGGGTTTTGGTATACGTTTCAAATGTGAATTTGTTTTCAGTAATCATGCCATACCATATTTTAAGTCTCCATATTGGACCTATCTGCACATTTAAAGGTATCAGAGGCAGAAGTTTCTGCGAGGCTACCTTTTATTTGTGGTACAGACAATACTTAAATTGGGGGCTTCCTAATTCATGGAGGACATCACAGTCCTATAGTCCAGATAAATGGACCACCACAGGGCTTATACCCATGTAATATATTTAGAATCCTAAGCTTCTGCATGATACAGGCCAGGCTTCTCTTTCCCATTTGCTAGAACATTCCTCCAACTGAAAGACATACCTAGAGTGAAACTTATCTGAACCAACAACTCAGTCTGCTGTTCCTATGACTTAAGTCTAAGTTAATCAGGTATTAAAAGAATCAGCTGGGAGACACCTGGTTAGATGATCTAAGGTACTGATTAGTGAGGTGAATTTTCCTCCCTGGAAGCTATTCTTATTCCTTTTAGCTATTCTTATTTTCCTTGGGTGAAATTACTTTGTCTTCAAGCAGCTACTGAAAAGTGAAGCCAGATCCCACTGTGGAATTCCTGGAATTACCCTGTAACAGAGGCATCTGCAGGATTGGAAGTTTTCATCAAATTTGTGGTGCTATGACACAGGCTGTTCCCTTTTGTATGTGCATGTGGTGTCACAATGCATATATAAAATGGACAGAGCTTGCATCACAACACTGCAATGTTGCTTGTTATTTTGCTCCCCTTGACCATCCCTGTGAATGCCTCTACCTGTAAGTATCTTCAAAAGTTAAGATTCCCAATAAGTTTTGTTGCTAAAATCTGTGTCTCTTTTATTTTAAACTGCAACCACTTTTGACTCCCCTTGGCTGGATCCTTCAATAAATGTACTGTATTGGGATGTGGAGTTGATTTAGTTTTTTTGTCCAGATTGCTGGGTGTACACCCTTAATTAGTTTTTAAGGAGAGAAAACTCTGAAAAAGATTTGTGTCCTTCTCTGGAAGTTGTACCTTAGGCCTGGATTCTTACATGTTCAGACTGAGGTTTATTGACTGTTCTAAGTCACATGAGAGTTGGCAAGATATGTACTTTGAAATAGATGATAAAAAAGTTCTGGCAGCCTATCCTACCTCACAGGATTGGAGATGCAGACACAAAGTCAAATAAAGAATGACTGTAACATGAGCCAGTGTGTACTAAGGGCCTGTCAGCACCAATCATTGTTACAGACCATCTTTTTGCTGATCAACTGCATGAGAGCTGAAGTAATATTGTGGAACTTGTGTCACATTCTGCCCCTTGTGCATTCTTCATACAAGCTGTTACAAAGAGTTCACAGTACCATCTTAGGTGTAGGCTTCCACCATTCCAAACTCAAGGAGTTTTCCCAAGGTCTTCTAAGAAAAAGAGTTTGAGTTTTCCTGCAGGACCAAAGCTTCCCACACCTTTTAATTAGTGACTGCCAAGTATACTGATACTCGTTCCCAAAATATAGTTTGGGGTGATTTAAGCATTAATTTCATGTGTTCAAAAAATTCTTAATGGAATTATCACAGGAGGGCTGGCAATGTTTCCACCATCAGCCACACTACCTACACTGCTCAAGGAGGAGAATATCATCTTGCACCATTTGTGGTGGAAGATTTCTGCAAAGACAAGTGAAGCCTGTCAGTCCCTAACTTGTAGCTAAAGAGGAAAAAAGATTTTTGGGTTAAAGAGTAGAATCTAGAATAGTGGGAAATTAAAAGATCTTCACTAATTAAGTGAAGGAAATATTTTGGAAAGTTTTGCTCATCAGTTCATTTGCTCATCATCACCAAAACTCCTGACTCAGAATTTGAAAAATACTACACTGGAGTGACTTGCTTCACTGGAAGCTTCTGTAACAACTGGCTGTTACACAAACTAGAAGCAGTGATGACCTAGAAATATGGGCCTCAGTGCACAGAGATTGTGTTTATAATTAGAGATGGGCATGTAATCTAAATCACATAAAGTAATTTTCTTTAAAAAGAAATCTGGAATCAAGAATTTTTCAGGTTCTTGTATCAGTTGTCTTGTGGCAACCCTGTACCCATCTGAACATATCAACTTCATTATTAGGGCCTACATTCCCAAAAGATTCAGCTGTCACTAAGTCTAGCTGATGATATCTATAGAGAGCTTACCTTTTCCACCTGAAAAAAGATAAACCATCTTTTGGTACCCAGGAGTTGCAGTTTTGCTCTTATCATGCATGCATGTGACATCATAGAGCTTGTATCACATTTAACTTTGAGGGCATGAGAGCATAAGTCACCTCCTCCTGCTCTGAAAAGAGCTGCAATAGGCACTGGGGGAAGGTCCCTTGTCCACAGGCTCCACTTGCTGATCAAGTAGTGATATGAGTGCAGGAGAACTTTCAGGTCACAGACCTGATCTTCAGGGGGAATGCAACCTTGTCCATAGCCAATACAGAGCCAGACTCCAATTCTCTCTAAGGATCATTGCCACACATACACCCTGTCTTGGTTTGTGTGTGGCAACTGAAAGCATCTGTGGAAGTCTCAAAGAGCAGTATATTGCCACCCTCACTCAATCAGGTTTTAGCTATACATACCAATTCATGGGTGAGCATTGTCTTATAATAAATAGACCAGGTATTCACCAATAGCAGGCTGAAGGTAAAGCACCCAGCAGTTCAACCTCCCAATCCCAGGAAAGAGGCCTCTTGGTGAGAAGAGGAATCTAACACTGAATTACCAGTCATTCTTCTCTTGCAATGACCAGCCCAGTGCCCCCTGCTTTAAAACTCCCTGGTAAGACGGAGTGGCTGTGGATACGGGGAGCCTCAAGATCTAGGAGCTTATCATCTCTGGTTCTAGATGGGGTCGCACTACCCCAGGCAGACCCGGTGCGTAATCTGGGGGACCTCCTGGACTCATGACTCCTGTTTGAAGAGCAGGTGACAGTCAAGGCTAGGAGGGCCTTCACGCAGCTTCATGTTGTGCATCAGTTATACCCCTTCCTGGATCAGGAGGCCTTTCACACGGTCACTCATGCCCTGGCCACCTCCTGTTTGGATTACTGCAATGTACTCTACAGGGGGCTACCCTTGAAGAGTATTTGGAAGCTACAGCTGGCACAAAATGCAGTGGTGGGGACAATCTTGAACACCTCTAGGGTGGTACCTGCAACACCTCTGTTATGCGAGCTGCATTGGTTTCCAGTTTGCTTCCAGGTCCAATTCAAGGTGTTGGTTATCACCTTTAAAGCCCTTCATAGCACAGGACAAGGTTATCTGAGGAGCCGTCTCACCCCCATTACATCTGCCCACCCCCCGCAGTCCAACAGAAGGGGCATGTTACAGACCCTGCCAGTCAAGGAATTTCGGCTGGTGGGGTCTAGGAAGAGGGCCTTTTCTGCCTTGGCCCCCACCCTGTGGAACAGCTTGCCAGCTGAGGTGTGGGCTGCCCCCACTCTCCTGGCCTTCCAAAAAGGTGTAAAAACATGGCTATGCTGGATGACCTGGGGGCCTGGTGGGGGCTCGCATTGCTGGAACTGGCTTGTGGGATGATTGATACTGCTTCCCCCATCTTCTTGAATCATATACTACTTTATAGATTTGTTATTTGTGCATTAATCGTGGGGTATTAATATTTTTATTGTTTTTATTCTTTTGGTTTTTAATTGTAAGCCACCCAGAGTCACCCTCTGGGGGAGATGGGTAGCATATAAATTTAATAAATAAATAAAATAAAAATAAATAAAAATGCAAAAAAGCATAAAGCCTATTTAGGGACCCTGGAGCTGTATGAAGATTGCCCACTTCTGCCCTAAAGCTTTCTCACTTCTTTCAGAAGCCCTTAGCTATGTCATGGCCACCATCACTAAGTCAACATAGTCTTCCTAAGTCTCTAAATTGAGTAAAGGCTCTTACAGGGGAGCAAGTTATATTACATGGATCATGACATCATACAAATGATGCAAATTATGTACTGAACATCATTCCCATCCTTATAATTATACAACAGATGCAAATTACGTATCTCTTGACATGTGTAACTTTATTGTGGCTTCTACCTATGGTCCTGGAGTATTCTGAATGTATGCAAGCATTGGTCCGTTACATATTTATTCATCCATTAACACATTTATTCCATTTTTATCTCTCGAATAAAATGCCCAAAGTATCCAACAAAATCTATGAAATTCACATTAAGAACAACTCAATGCATAAAAGCAATCCCTTCCTCTAAAGCTGAAAGGAACAGAGAAAGCAAACCAATAAGAGCAAACAGGAGCTTAGTAGTAAAACTAATCATATAGTTCAGGTCCCTATTTTCCCCCTCTTACTGGATAAATAGCTCCTAAACTGCACTTTGCAAGAAGATTAACATTCAGTAGTATAAAAGCCATAAATGTGTAATTCCTGGGATAAGTTATTAATATATTTGGGAAATAAAGTGTCTTTGTAAACTTACTAGATTTAGGGTATGCATAAAACAAATCTTTGCTAAGTCAAGCCCAATGTCTATTTTTGGCAAATTTATGGCTTGCATTTCATTTTCTCAGCAATAAATGCCAATTCCAAAGTATTTGCAAAGCTAGTAGCCTTCCTTTATCATATTTTTTTCATTGTATTTGCTCAACAGTCATAAAAATGAACCAAGTTGTTTCAGCCTTATCATCGATTTAATTTAACATCTCATCATTTTGTTGTCCTTTATACTGCATTAAGATAAAGCTGTGAATATTTAGAAGTACAGTTGGCAATACACAATTATGACATTCAGAAGAATATTTCCTGTTTGTAAGGTACCATTCCCACATTCCAAAGAACTATTTCTGTATGTATGCAACAGCAACTAAATGCAAGGATGTCAGAAAACATGGACATAATTCAATCGGAAGGCATGATTCAATGAAATCACTTTTGAATCAAAGTTTTGAATCAAAGCTCTACAGAAAATTATTAAATATATAACAGTAAGTAAGTAATCGTATTCACTGCATTAAATTTTAATTACATATAAATAATGAAATGAAATGTTTGTCTTGAACCCACCCATTACTTTTTGGAATGCAACCAAAGTAGCACACCTCTCAAAAGCTAAGTGCAGCCCTTGGGCCAGCAAAAATTGCACACTCCACATTAGGAAGATTGATTTATGATGCTGAGAAGTTCCTGGCAATTAGACAAGTTCTAACAAGGCAATGAAATATGCTTTAAATGCAGATGGGCACATCCCTTACTACAGAGATCACGCCTTGTAGCCTTTTTCTATTTTTGTTGCATAATTTGCTGTTTCAGGAAGTTAGGTTTTGCTGATGAAGGTAAAATCTAATGTTGCATGAGCTGGCCATGGATGCTGTAGGACACCACTTTGAGAATACCAGCCTCTCCTAATTTATAACAAGCAAGTTAAGACTCATTAATTGCAGGAAATTTAACTGGGATCTTCTCTGTGTAATGTATGTGCTGTGAACTCTTCAAAGAGAGAATGCCTCAGAGTAACATGATTATGAAAATACATTTTGGGCCAATTCTGTCTTATGCAAAGATGTATGGTTAACACTAAAGTTCAGATTTTTTTGTAGGTTTCACTAGATTCTTTTTTTAAATCTGAATTCCATCTTGGAGTAACAAGGCAGGTAGTAAATATCCCAAGAAAATTTATACTGCAATCCTATAACTCACTGGTTCCAAAACTTTGGGAATTATTACTTAAAAGCAAGCTATAAAGACTCCTATGTGAGTGGGTCTATAGCAGCCTTCCCCAGTCTGATACTTTCCAGACTGTGCTGGACTACAAGTACCATCATTCTAGCAAGCCTACTCAGCTTGCCAGGGTTCATAGGACTTGTAATCTAACATATAAGGATGGCATCAGGGGTTGGAACACCTGTCTATACATGTGCACTATTAGCCCATGATCCTGCAACTATAAAGCCCACTTTATTGGCAGTATAAACTCATGAAAACTAGACTGTGTTCTCAGCTTACTGACATGACAGGAAATACCACACACTTTCAGGAGCCCAAAAGTGCTTTGTACACACATTTTTGAGTCATAGAGTGATGCTCAGGAACTCTAAAATATATACAAACTGACAAGAAAATTGATTCTTTATTCTTCTTAAATGTTTGAAAAAGGAAATGATATTGTACACAGTAAAAAATTAAAAAAAAAATAAAAACTAATGCCTAGGATTTTTAGAAGGAAGCTGATATCTTGGCTCATCTTTATATATTCATGGTATTTCCTCCTGTTAGATGTGTGATTAAGTTACTACATTTTGAAGTGCCTTATTGTTAGGCACAGATTTAGGCAGAGATCATTTTGCCCCTGCCTCAACTGGTGTCATCCCATCAGTCTTCAGCAGGGCAAGCTGTTCCCTGAAAAGTTGATATATGATTAAAATTTAAAGAAACACCTGTTTGCCTTATTACTTTTTGGCATAACGCTGTTAACTCTCTAATACCAAGACAAAAGAACTGAGCTCATTGTTAAGAAAGGTTATGTTGAGAAACAAAATCTCCAGGCCCCAAACACATTCCATTGTCATCAGACAACTTTCTGGCTGAAAGCCATCTCCCCATCTTTGGACACCATTTCCAGGATAAGTGGTTAATCCAGCAACATCCCAGTTTCAACAAAGGCGGCCAGATGCTTCCTAGGAGTACGACACAAAGGAAGCAGCTTTTCTCTGCTGTGTGTTTCCTCTTGATTCTGAAACACAGCTTCTCAGCATGGAAGTTTTACTTAGTGACAATTTCATTTTTCATTTCCCCAGCATTGCAGATTAGCAATGCTGACATCCTCTTTAACTTGTTTCTAACCTCTTGAATACCACGCCAGGAGATGTAGGTGGCTGTATCCACTCAAACTGGCATCCCACTTGTGCTCCATAGCCTTCATGTTACTACACTCACTTACAATAAATCAAATGTCTACACTTCATCTATACCTTACAACAAACATATTGCCAACAGAAGTGGGCAACTCATGTCCAATTTTTATTTGTTATGGACTCTTCCAGCCTGAGGCTGAAGAAAAGAACCTGATGGACTCTCAACTTGAAGTTGAGGAGTCTGCAGCCTCTCAGCCAACAATTAGTAATGAAGCAGCATAGGAGGCTGCTGCTTCAGATAGCCCAAAAACAGAGCTTGACCTTGGGAGAGTGCTAAACCCTGCATTAAACCAACAGCTAAAGAGGGCTGAGCAGCAGAGATTGGCATGACCCTTCAAGAGGAAAATGTATCAAATCTACTTAAGACTCAGTGCCTATATAGCAGCAACCTTCAAACTTTCTCCCCTTCTTGGAAACAACTCTTTGTTACTGGATATGTGTTCCCCTGGCCTCTCAATCCTGTTTTTTTCCTGACTCTTTGCCCTGCATATGGATCTTTGCTTATGAACCAAGCCTACAACAGCCCAGGCTACTGGACTACTACAAGGCTTGCCCCTTCCAGACATTAAGGCAACAGGAAAGAGATTTTCTCTCTGTAGATCTTTCCCTGCCTAACTTCTAGCCCATTAGTCCCACTGTTACCTGCTCATTTAATTGATTTACAACCTAGGGAAACCTTTGGAAAAGTGCTA
This sequence comes from Python bivittatus, assembly GCF_059951505.1. Classification (NCBI taxonomy): domain Eukaryota; kingdom Metazoa; phylum Chordata; class Lepidosauria; order Squamata; family Pythonidae; genus Python; species Python bivittatus. The sequence goes on along the minus strand of NW_028277030.1, from coordinate 115,473,866 downwards.
ATCACCTCCTGCTTGTTTGCCATTCAGGCCTCATGTGGGACATTGATTGACAGCCCACAGGCTGCTGCTGAAATTGCACATTTGGGGCAGCATGGGTGCTTGTTTTTTAATTACTTTTTTAAAATCAAAAATAAAATTGGATATTATCCTGATGTATTAAAACTCATATTTATACTAAGGCATATAAAAATATAGAATGTAAGTTATAATATCTCGGTAAGATATATTTCATTTAACTTCCAAGCATTTTGCCTCTTCTTCTTCCTGCAACCCATCCATAATTCAACTTCCTTCATTTATAACTTCTACAGCCTAATGCTTTGGCTTTTTTGCCCCAAAGCCCTTTTCCTGTTTTAAAGCTATAGGTCTTTGTTTCAAAAACCATTCCAGAAAAGACAGGGTTTATTTATCAGCCCAAGCATGCCCATTATTCTTCAGCATCTCCTCAGATTTCCACATGGGCAACACAGTTTTTGTGTCTTCTACAGTGTTGCTAAAAAAAGCTTAAGTCATTTGACTTCATCTCTGCTGGAAGTAAGACAAGTGATTAGCAAGCAGCTAGCAAGTCTCTACAGCATTTTCCCTCTTTACACCTCATTTAGTTTTAGGTGGAATTGAGGGTGGTCCCCATGACTAATGATTCTAATCTGTTGTAAGCTCTCTGGTTCTCTCTGCCAGTGAAAACATCAGAGTACATATTGATACTTCTGTAATACATTGCCTGCAATATAAAATATCCTGCATTAGTATTTCAAGACTTTCTCCAAGTACCATTTGATGGTAAAGTCTGTGTGTCTATCTGTCTTCTGTCTGTCCATCTGTCTAATCTATCATCTATCACTAAAATTCTCATGTCTGTAACCTTCAATTGGGCAAAACGGTGCATCACAGGGCAACAATTTTCCAACCAAGGTACCTCAAATGGGCTAACTTACAGAATGTGTCCAAAATCTGGGACCCATGACTCCCCTTGGATTGAAATTTGGGGAAATCGTGGCTGCTTAAGCATCACTACACTGCTGCGCCACCATGCTCAGCTGCAGTCACATGACCATCATTTCCAACACTTCCTGCCAGCTTCCCACAAGGAAAGTCAATGGGGAAGTGGGCAGGGAAGGTCACACCTCCTTCCCCACCCAGTCTTCCTGCGCTCCCACATGTACACGCATGCACCCACCAGTGCCCTCCTTTCTGGGCCTCTCTGCACTCACATGCACCCTCTTTCCCCAGCCTTCCTGCACTCACACACACACACACAAACACACCCAGCAGTACCCTCCTTCCCAGGCCTCCTTGCACTTGTACACATGCACACACCCACTCACATGCACCCCATACCCTCTTTCACATGCACTTCAGCATCCCCCCTCTGCAAACTTGTGCGCAGCCTGCTGGGGCCCACCCCCCTGCAGCACCCCCCCACTTCTTACCTGGGTCTTCTTCCGCTTCCCTACTGCAGGACCCCCCCACAGCAAAGGTATGTGCCCATCACACCAAGCCAAACTCAAGGGCAGGATACAAATATAATTTTCAACGCACGTGAGTGTGTGCATCAGAGAGAAAAGGAATGGCATTTAATGGCATATACTACATATTTATAACAATGATTAAGAAAACAGATATATTAAAACTGGAAAATTAATGTTTTAGCCTTCATGTTTTTCAGCTGCTGTACTGTAACCAGCAACTTTTTTTTCAGTCAGAGGAGCTGAAAAAGGCAGAAATCAAAGCATTTTTCTTTAAAGAGGGGTGTGCGGATTAAGCCATTCCAGGAATTCTATAAAAATTAGCATGAACGATAAAAATGTTTTAGATAAGCAAGATAAATATTCAGGAGTGGATTTCACTGAATTTGACAGAAGTTATGGAAAAATTGTTACAGGTGTATTAGATCATACGTTTGTAGGAACAGTTTGTATGAATTCTAGCAGTTTATTTCTGCTATTCAGGATTTAAACTTTAAGTATAATGAACATAATTTTCAAATATGTCACCAATACTGTGCTCCAGATCCTATATTCCAGTCTGCAAATTTCATATATTTTTTCTTCATTGCACTGGTTATTGTATATGCTTCTAATATTTTATAAGTCACTCAACAACTCTCTCTTTTGGAGGAATAAAGCAGGATTTTTTTTAAAAAAAGTTTCAATTCTACAATAGAATTTAATTAGAAACATTAGACAAATTACTACCTTAAGCTTTCTGGGTTTTTTTTTTAATGTACACATTTAATTTTAATGCAAAGGAATAAAACATTTAAAAAACAATTTAACATACTTATGTCTATATGTGTGTTGGTCCACACTTTAAATGCACACTTTGCAAATTTTAATGCAAAGGAATAAAACATTTTAAAAACAATTTAACATACTTATGTCTATATGTGTGTTGGTCCACACTCGCTATCTCAGTCTCTTCTTCTCACTTCATATTATATTTAAAGTTTTGCCTGATCAACTATTTTGGACTGTGAGGCCTTGATGAATTCAGATCATAGACCCATAGCCCTTTGTGCCTCTGTATGTATAGAAGAAGAGAAAAATCAGATGTGCAGAAAAGACAAGTCAAAAGCTGGATGTGAAATATTTTGGATATAATCCAAGAAAGCAGGAGAGGGGATAGTTATAATCAAAGCTGCAGTACTACAGTATATCAAGTTTAAAATCAAATCGTCATTTAGTTTACAAAGGTCAAATCCATTTTTCCATTAAAAAAATCCAAAGTGCAAAAAAAATAGCTGATAACTTAAGCATACTCTTTATAATGAGTATGCTTACATTATTTATAAGTAATTTAAAGTACTAAGGACCCTAATTTTCATGATAACTCTGTTTAGGTAAGGAAATACCTCTGAAATGATGACCCAACAGGCTGCCTCGGTAAGCCGCAGTTATGTGATCAACATTTGCAATGCTCCCTGCCAGTTTCCCACAAGCAAAGTCAATGGGGAAGCCAGCAGGAAGTTGGAAGTCGCTCACACTCCCACTGCTTTTTTGCCCTTGGTCATTCTGTTTCTCTATTTAGGTAAGGAAATATCTCTGAAATGCTGACCCAACGTTGTCTAGTATACTACTAAAACTCGTGTCTGTTTGTAACATTTAACTGGGCAAAACAATGCGCCATAGGCCAACAATTTTTGAACCAAGGTACCTCAAATGGGCTAACTTACAGAATGCATCCAAAGTCCAGGACCCATGACTCCCATGGAATTGAAATTTGGCAAATTTTATAAAACATTTTATGACATAAAAATTATCATTAAAAAATTCCTGTGGTCAACTCCTGATGTTTCAGTTCAGTATGAATGACATGGGCTATTCTGTTCAAATATGAATGACATGGGCTATCCAATTCAGTATGAATGACATGGGCTATTTTCAAGGCAGATACATCTCTGAATAGCTCCCTGAATTTTTAAGAACTTTTCCAGTGAAGGCAGTACATTAGAAACTCTGCCATTGTGAAGGTATTGAGGAATCTGGTAAGAAATATCTCTGAAATGATGACTCAACGGGTCACAGATTGTCTAGTTACAGTTATTTTTATTGAAATACCCTGAGGAAATTGGTGCTAATGTTAAGGAGTTTTGGCCAGTACATCAAGGCACATAGCTTTGCATATTCACCCCATACTAAACATGTCTGATCATTGTGTTGCATATTGTTCTCATGCATTTATTAATCTGTTCCTAATAATTATGTATTGCTACAGGGATATGAACTCAATTTAAGTTTAACTTTTATTTTTAATGATCACACTATTTTATTTTTATGTTTTATTATTGCAGAGCACCTCATATCCATTTGGATGAAGGCAAGCCAGGAGTGAAAAGAAAAATTAAAAAAAAAAAACAGAACTGAACTGAACATCTGCAGGTGTGAATTGTCTCGCTGCATGCTGGGGCATAGTGTAACATCCACCCACATGAATTGCATTTGCAATAAAGTCCTTTAATCCCCTGCTGTGATGTTTCATTTTCCCTGTTTAATATGCTCTGCCCCTCCCTTCAAAGCCAAATGGTATTAAGGAGAGAAAGGGAAAGTAGAGATTGTTCCTGATAACATGCTGTTTTAGAGGTTCACATCCTAGAAATAGAAATCCTACATTTAAATTTATTTAGCTCTTTCTGAAGAGCTAATTTACAAATTATAATCCTATTTTACAAAGTTCACCCTACAATTTGAAGGTATTATTTTCTCTTTGAATAACTATCTTATCTAAGTCTGGTTTAAAGCCCAGGTAAACAAAATAAGCAAGAATACAAGTCATTTGACAAGTGTCCTCCTACTTAGTAACTGCTGGGTTCCCATAGCACTCTAAGTCAAAGTGGGCTTTCACATATTTGTGGATTAGTGTACTGTGTGTGTTCAAAGCCACTGTGGTTTGTAACCAACCAATTGTGATTGTTAGTCTATCATCTATGATCTGGCAAACCATGGCTTAACATCTTGTGTAAACAAAGCAAGCATATTTCTGTTTAAATTAGAGCTACTATTTCAAGCTGGGCACTGATGCTATAACCTAGCTCATGCAAATTATATTATTTATTTTTGCAAACCTCTGCCCTCTTTTGATGTTGTCGACCACCCCCAGAAATGGATAAGCAGCCATCGTTTTCAAATACCTGATACAAATGGGCTGATCCATGTGATTTTAGTGAGACAGAATAGAAAATTGTACCTCTTGTTCCAAGTCAGGTTGACCCACCTAGAGAAGAAAACCTTATTTATTACAATTAAGGTAAACTAATATAACCTGTCAATCAAGATACCCAATTTTATAACCAGCACTTCTGCTCCTTGATTATTCTTTTTATACTAAATGTTCACAGAAGTTATAAAAAGGGGAAATCAGAATCACTAACTTAATACTTTAAGCTCTATCTGTCTTAATGTTGCCCTGGAAGAAAGAACATTTTTGCTCTATGGTATACCATGCTAGGGCTTGCAGGATAAATGTTTTAATACAAGAATCTTCCCTGAAAGGTTTGTTTAATGTAACTCCTCTCATTCTTCAAGTGCATCCATTTTTTAATGACATCTTGAATATAATAATTCTTCTGATGGAAAGGAAAACTGTTTATACTGGTAGACTCCTTGATTTATCATTCATTTTAATGGGAGCACAGCAGGCTAAGCTATTCTACAATGCAAGTAAAAGAGGGCCTCGATAAATGAAGTCTGTGAAGGAGATTCCAAAAATGTTAGTGGCTGAAGGTCATGAGCATCTTCCCTTGGAGGTAAATCGTTTAGAAATCAGTGGGGCTTCTAAACAGTGAACTATGAGATAATTGTCAGAGATACATATTTACTCATGAGTAGTTACTTTGCATACTAAGGGCTAATAAGCATAGAATTTTAGAACATCTGTTTTGACTGCCATTTTGCTTTAGGGATGATATTTATTAGCTTTGATGAATCTAACCTAATAACATGGAATAATAAGTTTTTTGTAAAGCATCTTGAGTTTAAGGTAATTTAAGGTTGCGGTATCCATTTACCTGTAAGGAAGTCACATTGAACTCAGTGGGGCTTTCTTCAGAGTAGGCATTCTTTATGTCGCATTGGTAGCATTGTAATAGGCCCAAATATTCATTACGTTTATTACTGAATATCTGTAACATGATGACATATGCCATCAGAGAACAATTGAGTCTGACCAAATTAAAACAACTTAAAATCAATTGACACAACAAATTGGTGATCCATATCCTTTATTCTTTGCTTAATATCCAACTGCTCAGGAAGTGAAACCACACAAATGGAACTAGCCTTCAAAAGGTGATTCCAAGAAGATTGGTAATATAAGGGAAGCTAAATGCATGGGTATCAATTTCAATTTTAGCCAATATTTAAAGTTTGTGATCCAGATCTTTACCTCTGCCTTCAGAATGCATCCTCAAGTCACACAGTAACTCTGGGAATATGCCTAGGAGCTTGAAAGATTCCTCTTAAAATTCTTGATTGAATTGTAAATCATCTGGAGTTGAATGAAATGGTTGATACATAAAATCTGTAAACAAAATATAGTAAAAACAAATAATGCCAAAAGATATAAATCATGGTGTAATTCAAGTTGAGCTCCTTATACACTTAGTGCTAGGACTTTTGCCTCTAAAAGTTTTAAGGGGAGGAACATATTGACTGCCCATCTCCAGAGACTAAACATCAAGGTGAGTTTGGTTACGAGATGAAGAAGTCAGGGATTCAGGCTCTGTAAAGGTATAATACAGGAGCTCTCTTTTAGGTGCAACAGTTCCTTATGAAAAGTATAACATTACCAATCACTGTTATAAAGGTACAAAGCCAACATGGGAGGAATGGTTCCCAATTCACTGCATAGAGTGCCATATGTACCACTATCTACCTGCTGGGCACAGGTCATGGGATTGTGATAGGTGCAATGAGTTCTGGGCTCTTAGGGAGCAAGTCCATTCCCTGAAACCAGCTGGCTGAACTGAAGATACCGCCAGTCAGAGAAGTACATAGTTTAGATTTTCTGGGATGTGATTGCTTTATCACATTTCCAAGTTGAAAGCTCCTTTGTTGTTAGGGAAAATGACAACATAGAAAAGGAGGACAAAATTTCAAGGATAAGGGGAATGTCCCCATAAGAGGGATCCAATCCTTGGTAATTAACCATATTCTCTCAGTTTTTGAGAAGTGGAGGGCTTTTGTTAGTGTGTGATTTGGTAACTAGAAACACAGACAGATGGGTTTGTAATAGGCATGCAGATTATATAATGATTTGCCTACCTGGTGTAAAATTTGCAGAGTCATATACCATCTAGATAAGCTGCTAGATAGTGCTGGGGAACAAGCATAAATTTTGATCCATGTTGGTGCCAATGACATTGGGAATGCTGGAAGCCAAATGTAGGTGGCTACATAATAGATTGAAGTCCAGGAGTGCCAAGGTAGTGTTCTCAGAAACATTATCTGTTCCAGACACAGGGCTAACCAGAAGAAGATTCTGAGAAGCCTCAATGCATGGATGGGGTCCTGGTGTCTGGCAGTAATGGTTAGATTATTTAGGCACTGGGAAATATTTTGGGATAAGCTTTAGTCATACAAGAGGGATGGGCTCTGCTTCAACCAAAATGGAACCAGGCTGCTGACATATAGCATCAAAAAAGTGCAGACCATCTTTTAAAAGTGATCCTGATGGACAGCTGACAAGGTATGCAAATGTCATCTGCTGTCTTATAAGAATGTTCAGTGTCTGGGTTGCCCTTCCAATGAATCAAAGATCCAGTCTGCCCCTCCTGCTTTGAGAATCCAAAGTACATCTCACTTCCTCCACCCCTTTCCCCAGCCTGAGATGAAAAGGTGGGACAAGAGTGCACAAAGGAAAAGGGAAGTATTCCAAGGCCAGGAAGAAATGATGCAAAACTGAATGTATTTTCAGTGTGTTTGGAAGCTGCAGGTGGAATGTCAGAAGATTATCTATGCAAGGAATAATCCACTAAACTCAGCATCCAGTTTCTTAGTCACATGAAGGGAAGAAATCCAGTAGAAATCCAGACATGATCTCCAACAGCAATTGGTAGGATGCCTTCCTGATGCTGGCTGCCACCTTGCCACCTTCAGCCTCTACGCTTAAGTAAGTTCAGCATAATTTGTGGAAAAGTCTGCATGTATATAAGTTTTGTATATGTATGCTCTGTATATATTGCTAGCACATTCTACTTTTTTGCAGGCAGAACTTAAGAACATAAAGACCACATCCAGGCACCTGTTATGTGTAGGCACCAAGCATGTGAAAAGGTTATTAAGAAAAGTAGGCTAGCCCAAGAGTCACACGACAGATGTCTATCTTAAGGTGATACTCTTGTAAACATGTGGAGTTCTCTCTACATGGAGATAAACTGGGATCCCTGTATTCATCAAGGGATCCATACATGTTCGTATTTGTACTGACATAGGTTCCTTTTTAGACCAATGATGGCGAACCTTTTGGGCTTGGTGTGTCAAAAATTCAGAAAATGGCTAACTTGACTCTGCTGGTGTGTCACCTCCCTTTGCAAACAAAACAGAGACAATTCTTTACATATTCGTTTATTTTAAAAAAATACAGTCCAATCGTGTGGTGCTATGTATTATATAAAGAAATGTCAAATAATTACAAAAATGAAATATGAGTAAGACAAACTCAGTTTCTTTGGTAACTCAAACAGGGAGAATAGTTGTTTTCAGATATTGGTGAATGCTGGTGTGTCACTCAAAACATCATGGCATGTCACCTTTGACACGTGTGTCATAGGTTCACCATCACTATTTTAGACTGACACTGATTCCCTACTGTAAGAAGTTTCAAGGCAACCAAGTGGGAAAGACAGGAAAGGCTAATGTTGAGCTACAAAGCTAAATTTCAGGAAGCAGGAAATAATGGTCAGATGGAAGGAGGAATGGAATAGGAGGACAGATTTTGAGATTATATAGGAAGCTCTTCCTGCCTGTAAGACTTGCTAGCCCCATATCCCTAAAGGTCAATAAATGCTAGGGGAAACAGAATGGAAGAAAGGAAACTACTTTGGAAGGGGGCTGAGAGACAGATAAGACCCCAATGTTGGGTAGGGAGAGAGAGAAAGGAAGAGCATTTGAAATTCATAGGGTGGGGAGCCCCCACCTGCTGGCAGGAAGACTACTAATGAGCAAGAGATAATGGAGAGAAGGTACAAGGTTTTATGCAAAGAAGTTCAGAGCATCCTTTTGCAAGCATGACCAAGATGGAATATGAATTGCTGGGAGATTCATCTGCCAAGAGGTGGAGTGGGAGTAGCATCACTTAGAAGGCTTAGAGGAGAAGCTGAGAAGTGAATTAGATGTCCAGCCCAAAAGGAAGGAACCTGAAAGAGTGAGAAGAGACCTGCATGAGATTTTTGTCAAGCCAATGAGAGAGAGGACACATTTGCAAGAAGGGTGTGGCGAAGGAGAGAGGGAATTGGCATGGGACTAAGAAGACTTCATAGTTTATGTTATAAAAAGTTACTACTACACCTATGTGTTAACTGTTCATATGCTTGGATATTGTATGAGTTCTTAATTAGAGATGGAATATTCTTTTGTTCTTACTGGATGTCCCAGGAAGGAAAGAAGGTTTCGTAGCAGACATGATGAAAATACATTTTTTTAAGAGCTGAAAGAGATTCTGCTTAGGAACTCTCTGGAGGAGTCAGCTTTCAAACTCAGGACCAGCTTTGATTTTTATAGCACATATATTGGCATCTAGGGGACATTTATTTCATTTGACTGAATGTGTAGATATTTTGTACTGAAATGCAGAATACATGTCTACCTTGAAAAATTAATGTAACACTGAACTCCTTTCTTAGTTGTTCACTGAAAAAACCATTCATGTAGATTTGCCCATTATTTACTTACTTGGGGGTGTACCTATTAGTAATAACATTTAATTTTCTATAGAACTATTAAAGTATCAATAACTTTGTAGTTGTTAGCTCATTCATCTTCAATACAGATTTATTTTGTGAGATATTGAGGATAATATATAGTGGATAAATGTCCTGTGCATTTTAAACCACAGAAGGATTTAATATTCAGTATATAAATTTTCTGACATGTTTAAAAAGTGATCCAGATATGTAAATACCCAGCATTCCTTAGCACTGATGGGTTTCAGCCTCCACAGTTATATAAAACTATGCTGTGGTATGTTTTACAACTCCCTTTATGAATTAAGATATGGAAAATATGTTTCATGCTGACAGCTTAGGTTAAGGCAGAATTCTGTGACCAGGAGCATATGAGAGATTGTTTTATATATATGGATCTATAACTCACACTGGGAAAAGGCTTTCAAAGCAAACACCATGTCTCTGCAGTCACTTTTTAGAAGTCTTTCCAAATCTTTCTTATTGGGTGTACTACATGCCAGGTCAAAATACCAAATGTAGATTTTGCAATCAAATATCAGGCTGTGAAGTAGCCTCAAAGCAAGCATAGTTGCCAGTGGGACACTTTCTTATGCGGGGGGAAAAAACAGGATTCACGAAGAATTTAGCATCATAGCTTGTGAATATCAGTAACAAGAAGAGACAAAAAAAGGAAAAATATATCCAAAATGTGTGAGGAGAGGGAGGAAATGTCAGAAATATACCAGGAAAGGAAGTGACTAAACCCTTCCTCCATTTCCTCCTCCCCTCCTCCATCATCATTATCATCTAATGCTTGACATCAGAAGCAGTGAGACTTTAGGTCTTATGACTAGAAGCCACAAGAGTCAGATGGAAAAAGGCATGAAAGAATTCTTAGCACAGCACTTTGTTTTAGTTTTAGTTTATTATTATTGGTTAGCCACTAGGCCATATTAGGATACAGAGTATAAAACATATAAAACATAAGACATTATTAAGACCATATATTAAAAATAGGACAAGAGAAACAAAAGATGCAAATCATATTTCTGTATCACCCCTACAGTTTGCCCTGAACAGATCCACATATACAGATTTCAACTGTACTGTTTTGTTCAAATAAAAGGGCATATTATGTGTAATTTTGGAATTCTGACCACACATTAAATATGTTGTTTTAATATAAGGATCCCAATAGATCATTCGTCTAATGTGTGGTCCAAGATACTGATCCCTCTCTTTTTTATACAGTTGACATTAAAATAATATATGTGTTATGTCTTCTATCTCTGGAGCTCCACAAATACAAGTCCATTCGTTATAAGGGACTTGGCTAAATCTTCCATATTTAACCATTGTGTCCAATTGCTCAAATCTTGCTCGAGTAAATACTGCCCTAAGATATTTGGGCATTTCTGTGTTTAAATATTTGGCAATTTGGAAGGTACGTTTATAACATCTCATCCATTTCAGCCAGCCAACCTTACTAAGAGTGGCTGTATCTTTCTGCGCTTCTATATCCAAGATTCTTTCTACAGCAATCTTTTTAGCCTGGTCTCTGGAAACAGCTGGACATGAGACAGGGAGACCACAGCTCCTAATATTTGTCAGTTGTACTATCCAAGAAGACTGTAATTGAGATTTTGTCTGTTCTAACAGACACAATTTTAGGAGTCTGTTAGTTTCCATAGCATTGATTTTGCACCAATAATTATAAGCCCTGATTTTAGACAAAGAACAAATTGTATGGATTCCCAATTCGGCTCTAACTGCAGCAGCTGAAGTTCTTTTATCCACACCCAGGATACTTCTCAGATGCCGTGATTGCATTTGTTCTAATAGTGGTATGTGTTTTAAGCCCCAAACTTCAGTGACATATAAGAGTGCAGGAGTAACCTTGGCCTTGTATACTGTGATAATTGGGGCTAAGGAGCCTGGATGGCTATGTTTTATTAATGTGAGCAGTAAGTTCATACATGCCTTTGCTCTAAGTGAGCTTCTTTGCTGATGAGGAAGCCAAGATCCAGCGTCAGAGAAGACTACTCCTAGGTAAGGGAAGGTATTAACTTGTTGTATTGTCTCACCATCTAATAGCCATCTATGGTTATGATGTCATTTTCCAAAAACCATAATTTTTGACTTTGATTTATTAATGATTAGGGAATTATTATGACAGTAGGAACCAAGATTTCTTAACAACCTACGCAACCCAACTTGCGAATATGATAGTAAAATCATATCGTCAGCGTATAGCAAAGTGTTACAATACCTGTTTAACACCTTAGGCATATCTATTTCAGGATCCTTCATTAGTCCTGGTAAGTCATTAATATATAGGCTAAATAACAATGGTGCAAGTATGCATCCTTGTCTTACCACTTTACAAGTATCAATCCTTCTTGTCATGGCTCTATTAATCCCAAACTGCACTCTCAGACTAGTGCTGGGCTTTGATCAATGCCAGCAGTCTGGGTTCCATTTTGAGGACAATTTCCTCCATAATATTTCTTGATTTACTGTGTCAAATGCTATAAAGGCAGCAAACAGTTGTTTCTCCTTATTGATATATTTTGTAACTAGATGGTTCAAGACAAAGCAGTTATCAATAGTAGATCGTCTCTGTCTAAAGCTGGCTTGTTGTTCCATGAGAATACACTTTTTGTCTCCCCAACTCTTGACTCTACTCAAAAGGAACCTAGCATATATTTTAGTCACAATATCTATTAAGCTAATGGGCCTGTAATTGCTAGAGTCCTTTTTATTTATTTATTATTTATTTATTTATATTTCAAATTTAGATACCACCAATCTCACAAAAAAGTGACTCTGGGCGGTTCACAATAAAACAGGAATAAATACTAGAAGACAATATAAAATACAATAAATATAGAATAAAAACCAAACACATATGCAAATAATATCTTCCAAGATGTTGATGGTCAGTAAGATGTTAACATATGGAAACATATGGAAAAGGAATAATTATTCCCTTTTTTGTATATAGGAACTACTATTGCCAACTTCTACCCAGCTGGGATATGGCAGGTATTATTTATATGTGTAAATAAACCTGCCAATAGAGGGGCCCACCAGTCAGGATATTTTTTGAATAGTTCAACTGGTAGAAAGTCCTCCCCAGGGGCTTTATTGCTCTTCAAGCCTTTTATGATAGATTTGATCTTGTTTTCTAATACTGGTGGCCAAAGAGACTTACTGGAGGCTTCAGTAAGTGATAAATCACTACTTGAAAACTGTTTCTCAACAGGTTCTGATAGAGCAAACAGGTCATGATAGTAGTTTTCTCATTCCTCAGCAGAGATTGGTATATTGAATGCAAATTGAGGCAGCATAGCTTTTTTTCTTTGATTTAATTAGTTTCTTACATTTGCTTCTTAGAGACAGCATCTTAGCTTGTATATGTACAGAGAGATGCCTTTGTGCAAGTCTCATAACTGCCTTTAATTTCTTTTTCATTAAACGGCATTCATTCTCAAATCAAGGAGATCTACCAATAGGGAAACTTTTGGAGGGTTTAGTTATTAGGTGTTTCTTTAACATATAACACAAATTGGTGAATACATTGGAGACTGACTGCCAGTCAGCCATGGGTGACTGGATTATTAAGGCCCAACTGACAGCATTCTCTGATTTGAGGCTATTCAATATTGCCTTGGTGTCTACTTTGGATCATATTAACCTTTTACTTTGACTCACCTCTTAGTTAATAGTAACCCACCTATCAGCCATGTTTTATGATCTTAAATCTGAATGAGCTGGCATTTTCACACTCACTGGCTGATGATCACTTTCTCCTCTTGGATAGACAGTGACCTCTGAAAAGAGGTCAGCTTTACCTCTTGGTACACAAATAAGATCTAGCACACTGCTTGACTGGGCTGAATGAAAGGTGTATGGATATACATAATTATTATCCTTACCTCCCAAAATTTGAAGACTACATTTAAAAATCAACGATACCAAGTATAAACCAGCAGTATTACTTTTGTTATCTCTTGAGAACTACTGTGGATGATTATCAAAAAATTCATTTGGAAGTCTACTGTATCGAGCAAAACCTAGTTTGGCCTAGTTTGGCATTAAAATCACCAAGTAATATGATTATGGCTTGAGTATGCAAGACAATTATTTCTTCCAATATTGTTTCTAAACATATCCAGTAATCAGAGTTATAATAAGAAGATGTGTTTGGGGGAATATAAACATTTACCAGTGTCATGGAATTTGCCAAAGGAAGGAGCACACCGCTGAGGAATAAAGAACCGAACTTTATTCAAGGATCCTTGGGTGCATACTTTCAGACAAAGAGGGACCCTGAACAATAGAAAAGCATAGAATTTATACACTTTTGAGGTTGAGAGGCAGGAAATCTGAGGGATCTGATTGGAGGATAGGTTTGGATAGGTGTTAAATGGGGGATAAATGGTTTTTCTTTTGTGAGATAAGAACCAAAAAGCCTTAAGCAGACAGGTGATGGCCCTCCCATTGTTTCAGTATGACAGAGGGCTATTTTTGGTCACTCTTGGGTCATGCAATAGCTTGGAGCTAATCCAGCTTTGCATGAGCAAAGAATGGCAGGAGGAAGTGGAGAAGAGATTGCAGGAGAGGCAAGGGGGGGGGGCAGAAAGAGAGACAAAAGGGAGGGCGGAATAAAGAGTTTGCTGGAAAGGCAAGGGGGGGGAAGAGTGTCCAGCTTTATTTTATTATTTTTCCATCACACCAATATAAGCTCAAAATCTTTATAACTAAATTTCATGGCCAATATATGAGGGAGTTTATCCCCATTATATACTTTCTCACCCTGCCATTGCAATTCTTCCTTAATAAGAATGCATAAGCCTCCAGAGGCTCGCCCTTTATTCTTTAATTTTTGGGCAGGAGTATACCAGCATTGAAAACCAGGGAGTTGTACTGGTATATCCTCTCCTGTTAACCAGGTTTCTTGTAAGGCTATTATCTCAAATCCAAAAAGGAATCTCACCAAATCACTGTCGACAGACTCTTTCCAGCCAGCTACATTCCAAGTTACAATTTGTATAAATCTCTCTGAGACAAAATGTTCTGGGTAGGATGATTGGATAAAGGATAAAGATTCAGACAGTTTGTTTCTGGGGCTGGAACAATGTTGTCAATACTTCCTGTGTATACACAGTTGTTATAAAGTTCAGCTTTCCTTTCTCTAGGTTGTGATTGTTGATCTTCTTTATCATTAGTCAACAAACACTGATCTGGTACTGATGGCTCTGTATCTGTGAGCTCAGCAGCTACTGCTAATGACAATAAATTCATTTTCTAATTGCTGACCCTGAGGACAAGTAAGATCAGACTGAGAGCTGATAGCAGAGAGCTGCCCCAAATCAGGGCTCCTGTGGGTAATATTGGCTTGCAACGATGAGTGGCAAGGTGTGGATGGAATATCTCCTTGAGAAGTAAGATCAGAGTTGTGGACAATGCTGGGGTCAGCTGGTAGAAGCATTTCTGGAGATTGCTCAGTCTGATACTCAGGAGCCAGCAATATTAGGTCATCAGCTACAGACTTATCTTCCAAATAGTTATATGAAGATTGTGCTACATTGACTGATTGGATGCCCTTTTCTTTTGTATAGTTTTGCTTTGGACTGGCACACCTTTTTTTATTTGTTCGGGATTTTGTGCTCTCAGAGGCTGGACTTAGCAGCATTTCCATGGAGGAACAACTAGAAGGAAGTAAGGTGTTAAGAGTCTCAGTTGCAGCCATGGCTGACTTAACAGTTAAACAGATTTAACTATTTCAAGCTTGCTTAAGATCAGTTGTTGCTCCTCTGGGGAGAGAGTGGCAAACAGTTGAGTTAAATCTTCCTCATCTTCCAAAAAATCATCTAAAACCTGTGTCTTTCCTTTAATTAGATTTGGGGCATCTCTTTCTTTGCATTTTTCCTGTTCTGACCTTGGCAACAAAGGAGTTCTCCATTTTACAGATAGTGGACAGTTGTGATTAGAGGCTCTAGAGCTTGTACCATCCTCCCTCACTGGCTTGGCTTTCCTCCCAGAATTTAGCAAAGGCTGGATACAGCTGTTGTGAAAAGCACTTATTGGCAGAATATAGAACTTCCTTAAACAGTTCTTAAGTTTGAAAAGCATTGATGGAAAAGTAAGCTACCTAAAATTTAACATTATCCTTTTAGATCCATGCCTGCTAGGAAGCCAGGAGATTTCTGTAACTTCATTAGAGTATACCCTACATCAAAGAAGTTGTGAAAGAGAGTTTAATATTATCCGTCTATTATGCCACCTGCCCTTATTCAAAAGCGTATCAGCAACTTGAAGCAAGATCCAGTGTCTTTGCAAGATTAGTTTCTCCCCAATATCTTCTTTAACTGGAAATGTTTGTACAGACTGTACTGTCCATGGGTTAGAGGTAAGTTTTGGAATGTATGAGTTGCTATTTGTTTCCTTTACTGATTTGGGGATATGCTTTTCTATTAAAGTCTTTAATTCATCTATTTTTTGCGAGCATCCAGAAGCTGATCGACTATAGCAATGACTGAGCTGTTAAGAGGCAATTTTTAGCAACCAGATCCAGGTCTGCATTTAAATTCTTCCTGATACAAACACCATCCTTCCCTGTATCTCCAAGTAGAGTCTCATTTTCAGACGAAGGGCAATCATCCACTTCCCAGTCCAAAGAGGAGTAAGAATTGTTAATGGAGGTTACAAGGGGAGAAGGAAAAGGAGACTTACACGCTGTGTCCTTAAGCTGGAGCAGATCCTTTATCTTTGGTTGCCTAAAAGTCATTGCAGCCTTGTCTTGTCTGGGATTTCCTCTCAGCTGGATCTCTGGTTTGTGCTTCCTTTTAATCTTTCTTTTCAAATTCTTTTTTGTTCCTGCTTTATAATTTTGCATCCTTGATTACTGTTTGAAGTTAGGATAGCAATCTAATTACTAAAAATACTTGAATAAAACTAAATAAAAGCACTAAAATGAGTAAAAATTCAAGAGCTCTTTACAGAGCTGTCACACTATCGCCATCTTGGATCCACCTCCAAGAGACACCTTACAGGGAATAGTGGCAAATGAATTTCATTGTTATCGTCATTTGTACCCATTCAAATGACTTCAACAACTATTGAACACCCACTTTGTTGTTAGCATTAGAACTGAACAGTACTCAGGTCTTCTACACAAAATCCACCCCTAATTTCTTCCCTCCAGCAGTAGAATTTGGGTATGTGAGATTCAGGAAAAGCCATATGCTGCTGGTATTAAATGATTAGTAAACATTTGTAACTCTTCATGTTACAGTACTTATAGATTTCCTATTAGAATCAGATTCATCTTTATCATTTATTTGTTTGTCACATATACATCCTGCTTTTCTTCTCAAAACTTAGGTCATGGTATATGAGCATCTTTCTCCTTTTATCATCTTAGCAACAGATCTGATCTGAGAGACAGAATCTGGCCCAAACTCATTGAGTGAAGTTCTGTGATTGAACTTAGCTCTTCCATGTTCCAGTACAATACCTTAACGACCAGAGTACACTGATTCTCATGTTTTTCTTATCTTCCTGTACTACAATTATATTAAAATGAACAATGGATACTACCAAAAGACAAGCTTTTAACTGAAATTTAATATTCTTACACTTGTACATATTTTTTGTTATATTGCTCACCAGCTTGGTGATATGCACATATGATGCACAAAGATCTAACAATTGGAACCTAGAGATTCTGGGCTATAAATAGAATGTATCTTTAGTATTTCTCCCAGAATCCTTGACATTGTGTATTGTCATTATTCCCTTTCTCATTGTCACTTACTGGCATTGTCTATTTATGTCCTTACTACCATATCTTCCTATAAATTGACACTATAGGCAGACTGATGCCATCTCCCTTTGTCTCTCTCTCTCTCACACACACACACACACTCAATTAGCTTGGGGATAAAGTGAAAAATAAAATAGATTACATGGTGTTTCTATAGAGCTTAACCTATAAATTTTTTTGAGTTGGATTCCTATACTGAGAAGCAGATAAACCCACAGTAATGGATATCATATAAACAAAAACCAAACGAAAAGGCATAGTGAATTACTTTTTTTTACCTTAATTTTGTCACAGCTACCTTTTCCAGAACCTGAGAGATGGAAGAGGGGGGAAAGTTGAGGCAATGTTAGAGCGCTTCTGTGGATGTGCCCACAGAGTAGGTGGCTTTCTGATTTTCACAATCTGGGTCCACCAAGTCTGCTAAGCAATAGCTAGCATAATCATGATTTGTTGGACAAACCATTATTGGCTGAATTGATCTAGCATACTTGATGTAAAATGTGATTTCTACACCATAATGGCTGGATTCATATACAGTAAGCCAAACCCAAACCACTTTATGACTTAGCAGAGTGCATGAACCAGTATTATAAATGTTCTGTGCTTTGGATTCAAGACTAAACAGGCAGTTCAGAGTAAGCGTGGGCATGTATGGTCCAAAACACAGCACATTTTCATGGCAGGCAGGGAGTTTCATACAATTAATTGGCTCATAAAAACTGTTCAGAAATGCTACATTTTTGTTATGTTGTTTTTGCTGAGATTTTGGCCTCTGGCTCCTAGAGCTTTGCAAGGGCCCTCTGGTTCACCCTGGCTGACGGGAAAGAAGCCAGACTAGAGCAGAACCCAATCTATATTTTGAAGGGTTCATCAGATAATTTGACTGTTTAGGCAAGGAGGCTGAGCTGGGCTTCCAAAACCAAATGAATGGAAGCAACCCAAGCCCACCCATAAAAGTTCATTGTCTGAATGTAGTGAGGATATATAACATTCCAAATTTAGCTAGCATAATAAATTACAGTTATTAGTTATACAACTAACATTAGCCAAAATGTATTTATTAGTGAAGAATAAGAGCTTTCATTTTGTAGAGCTAAAATACAGAGCAGATTGTACACTGAGCTTAACATGATGCCTCTTATTTTTCCCCATTAAAAAGCTACAACAAAACTCTGCTGCTCAAAAGTGTCTTGGGTGTTATACAGTATATGTTAGAGGTTGAAGCCCTGTGTGTGTTTCTCTTCTAGGAGTGGGAATCTTAACTGCAGCAAGGATCAGTGAAGCAGGTTTTATAATAGAGGGGAGATTTATTTATGGGGAACACATTATAAGAATAGGAACAGACTAACACCTGGCTACCAACTTCCTACCAGGAGAAGAGTTAAAGAGGATGTGCTCCATGTTTATCTAGGAAGAAAGATAGAAGGAAGTTTCTTCAGAATATGTTAAGCAAAGAGCAGACAGAGTGATAGACAAAGAAGGAACACAGAGGAAATACTGAACTCTCTATCTATATCCTGCATATTTTGGGTCAGGTGCTGAAGAGTCAGGTCCATTGGATTTGGGCTTCCAGAATTGAATTATCTAAATACCACCCAAAATATTTGATCCCTTGATCCAGTTTCTCAATGCTATTCTTCCTTGGCCTAGTATAGAAAAGAGAAAAATATACGAAACACTGGGATGGTCTAGACTAATGACCCCTCCCCCCCAAAAAACTAAAGCAGAAAACAAAAACAACAGGTTTCCATATTTTCAGAACTGTTATTCTAGCTTCTCATCTCATTGTTTCAAATGACATTCTGGCTTTGAGAGTATGATAGATGATGACCAAACCATCACATTCAGAGAAATTCATTCATGCCACTGCCCAGCACAGCTGACCAAGCCATCCCTTCATCAGTCAGTTCATTTGCTTCTTTGCACTAACAGCACATGAGTCAGTCATCTATTGGTAATTTTAATTATTAAATTATTAAATAGGCTTCCTGCTTTTTAGCTTATGCAATACTCACAGTTGCTTACAGAAATTAAAAATACAAATGATAAAGCATTAGAATAAAAAGGCAATGAAAGTCAAGAAAACATTATAATTAATATGATTAAAATCAAAATTCAGCTAGCAATGAAAAGCTTGGTGAAAAAGAAGCTTTTCCTAAAAACTGGAGGAAGGGGACCACATGACTTCCAAGGGGAGTGCATTTCATAGTCTGGGGGCTACGTAGGAGAAGCATTGCTCTCACGTATTAGAAAGTTGAGTTTCTAACCATGGAGGGAATCTTCAAAAGGGCCTCTCCTGCTGATCTAAGTAACTGGGCAGGTTCATAGTGAGAGAGACCAACCCTCAAGTAGTTAAGTCCTACACAGTGTAGGGCTTGGGATGTCAAAGCTTCTTAAATTGTGCTTGGTAAGCAGGGATGTCAAAAAGTCAAGATGATGACCGTGCAAACGAAGCCCCACTCTTTTTTCTATGCCACACACATGCAACACGCTGTAATGGTATGTGGGAATGACAGGAGGGAGAGCTGCAGACTGGACAACCGGTGTGTAAAATCTATCGCAGCCACAGAAGGAGGGAAACATTTCAGAAGGGACGCTCCCTAGTTTTATGGAGAGTAAAAGGAGAGGAGGGGAGAAATACTTTCAGTTTTCCAAGATTCTGTTAATGTAACCTTACAATAAAGATAGAGCTAGTACTTCTGGTTGTGCTTCTTGTCTGGACTACCTTGCACATAAAAAGAGGCAGGGCTTCACATGATTGTTATCACTATCTTTTTTTTTTTACTATCACCCCATGGATGCTCCTGTTAATAAGCAATTGGCAAAAAGTACACAACTTTCAATACGGCTGTAATATAACCCCTGTCCTTTACACCACTTAGCAGCCTAGCAGCCACTTCTAGTATTCCAAGCTGCCAAAAAGGCTTGGAAGGTGTCACTTCCTTTGCCTTTAAAAAAAAAAAAGTCACTTCCTTTTTGCATTAAAAAAAATAATGAAACAAAATCAGTGACATGAATTGGGTTGGCACCAGCATGGACAGAATCAGAGGGGGGCTTATCTACCTCCACTCTCTTCTGCTTCCTTTTCATCTTCTCTCAGCATCCATGGGACTGAAACTAAAACAGCAACATTTACAGAGTGCCTAGAGAAGCCCTGGTTTTTCAAAGGCTGTCTAGGATTTTGCCTCTCTCTCAAATGGGGAAAAGGCACTTTGTTTGAACACCTGACAGCTGACAAGGGAATTTCTTCAGCCGCAAAGTGCCTGAGCTGTTCTGAACAACATGTAACATCTTCAGAGTTAACTGTCTTGGTCATTCCACTGGTTAGAGTGTCCATACAATCCCATTCCCATGAACCTGTTAAGTCTATCCTGTTAGCAAGCCTTGCGGAGTCAAAGGCCTACCATAGAACCAATAGTAGAGTAGCTAGATTATTTGAGATCTTATGGGGAGCTAGGGCTTTCCCTGGCCATATATTATACAAGTGACAGGTTTATGCTTCTCCATTGTCATTCATAACAGATGTCCCCAACATTTTTGGAGCAGTGGACACATTTGAAACTTTGCATGTTTTCAGTGTGCTCACAAGATGATGGCTGTGGTAGGAGGGGCCAAAAATGCCCATATATTAGAAGCCAAGCAAAGTAAAAGCCTCGTAGACAGAAGAAGCAGCACAGAAAGAAGGGGGAAAAGAAAGGAGTTCCAGCTATTAATATCACTTTGGCTTATTGGATGAAATAGAATATTGTACTACATCGTAGCAAAAGCCTAGCCAGATACCATCCAATTACAAACAGAATTTGTTACACTTGAGTTTCTTAATAACTTGTAGAAGGCTAATTTCTATCATTGCTTATTTTCATAAGAGTTGAGTCGGGTTAGGTTTTTTTTATTATTATTATTTGTTAAAGAAAACTGACTGTTTTATGAAATTTTACAGCAGAGTGAGAATTTCCCAAACCCCCTGGGCAAAATTAATTCCAATGATGGTTCATTTTTTCTTTCTCTATCCTGGGAAAGTTTTTTGCAGTTGGAACATATCACACTGTAAAAATACTACTCTACAGAATCTTTTTTAAAAAATCATTCTAAGGTTACAAAGGGTTCCCTTTAATTTTAAGAATTTAACTTTAATGAACTTCCCACCAACTGTAAATTTATTATATAATGTTTATATAAAATTTTATGTATTGCCTACTTCCAAAGATTGAAGACGAAGGAAGGAAGGAAGGAAGGAAGGAAGGAAGGAAGGAAGGAAGGAAGGAAGGAAGGAAGGAAGGAAGGACGGACTAAGGCAGTTCTTCCACCATTGGTGCCCAAATACCCTACAGAATAATGAAATCTTTAAAGCCTTCTTAAAGGCTACTCTCCAATGAAAACTAACATGTTCATGCACCTACATAAACACAATCACATCCACACATATGTATATATGTAGCATTCAATACATACATGTTTAGCTACACATACATTCATACTCCCTACAATGTTTCTCCTGAAGCCTATCCTCTTTGCTGCCTATGAACTATGGCAGAAATAATAGTAGTAGTAGTAACTGCATGAAGGAAAGCTGGATCTTGGGCTGGGGCACATCACCTTGTCAAGAAGAAGATGTAACTCTTAGCCTCTTCTAAGCTTCCTCTGACATTTAGGTGTCATGAAACAGAACAATGAGGCTGCTTCACTCCTAGAGGTGAGGGACTGCATTGTAGTTTCCAAGGGATCCTTTACTCAGATCTTCATCACATAAAAGCACCTCTCCAAAGATCTACATAGCCTTACCACCAATCCCTGGCACTTCACATCTCTGAATCCAATCCCAAAATATTGTGGGTTTGAATCACCAAGTGGGGGATCAGAATATATGCCAGCAGTTAATTCTAGCTGAAGCAAGCTATTGTGAGATAGTTACACAAAAATGTGTATGTTTTTTCTGCCAGATAGTTATACAAGCTTTCCAGCCAGATTGTTCAAGTAAATGCTGTAACTGGAGGCTTCCTCCTCCTCCTCTTTCCCTGACCTTCACTGTCAACTTGTCAGATGTTGGATTTGATTGCAGATAATGTAGGTGTCTAGGAAAATCCACCAGATACCTCTTAATCCATGCCAGAACTGTCAGTCTTGCTATCAGTTGCCTCGGTCTACAATGTTCACAAATAAGAGAGGTAAAGGAACAGTAGAAGCCAGCATTTCCAAGGCATTTTGATGCATTTCAGACCCAAGCCCTTCAAAACTACACTACAGACTTGTCCGGTGAATCTTCTCCAAAGGCAGGTTGTCTTGGAAAGAAGATTTGGAAAGAAGTAATTATTAAGAATAAATACAAGTTCTGTTGACTTCCTGTAATATTTTCCTTGTATTCCATAGCTCATAGAGCTCAATGGGCATATCTTTCAGCTGCCTCACCATTCTGGCATTCTTTGCTACATTCATGTCATTTCTTAAATTGTGATACCATGAACTAGACACAGTACTCCAAATGTGGCTTAACAAATGTATCTTCTCCTTCTCCTCCCTCTCCTTCTCCTTCTCCTCCTTCTCCTTCTCCTTCTCCTTCTCCTTCTCCTTCTCCTTCTCCTTCTCCTATATCCAAGCTGGTTCTATATTTTACCGGTTCAATAGCACTTCTTATTCAGCTTGATCAAGAATCACAGCAATTGATCCAATATTTATGGACAATCTTTCACCCATAACTTTATGGCATTTCTTCTTTCTACTCTGTTTCCTGCGGACATTGCAACCACAGAATGCCATTCAGCCACTTTTAATGAAGGATGCATAACTGCTAGGAATATAAAACAAATGGATCTCTACTTATTACTACTCTACTATAAGCAATAACTATCTGTTGGTTTAGAAGACATCTATGGAGAATCATCATTTTTTGCTATGGCATTTCTCTCAAAATATAGTGTGAATGGATTGTGGAAAAAGGTTTTGCATGAACCATATATGGAGAGTTTGTTAAAGGCCATCTCAAAAACCCCACTTGCCAATTAGGATGAAAGGATTTCTGGAGCATAACCAAGCTCACCATATCAGAGAAGATCTCAGTTCTATTCCAGAAATAAACAGGCTTTAGTACAGGAAAAATAAGGTCATTATGTCTTTCTAACTACACTTGGGGGATCTTGGGCATAGGTTGATAGTTAAAGGAGTGTGGGTGTGTTGTCCTATAGTTTAAACTACCACTTTTGTCAGTGTTGCGGTGTTGCACTAGTGATCTTGACATTATTTGTTTCAGTTTGCCTTAAAGTTACTCACTGTCTAGGGCATAATCCCACCCAACATAAGGGTGCTATTCTGTTATCTTTTGCATGGTTAATATTAACAAAGGAATGAAAGAAAAAAGAAAAAAAATACAGTGAGCCTAGATCCAATTTTTCAAAGAGTTGTTTTCTTTCACCCTTTTGATGACTAGGGACAAGAGGCCAGAAGGAGTTCAGACTTAATTACTCTGATGTCAGCCATGTTTGCCTTCATACATGAACTGTGTAAAATAGGAATGGACAAATCTCAGTGTTTCAGTTTTCAACTTTATATTTACCTCTTTGAGTTTTGAAAAATGTCTGCTCAAAAATACACATGCAGTATTCTGCACATTTTTCATAGTGCATATATGTTATATGCATTTTTCTAATGTGCTAACTTTCCCCTAATACAACCATATTTTTCTTGAACTTGTCTATTGTGGTACTGCATTAGAACATTCAAAAGGTGATTATGTTTTGAATTGTATACTGGTTTAGGAAGTACAAATTAGATAACTTTTAAGCATGAAGCAAATAATTCTTATTCTTCTCTGATGTATAGGATACTCATGGGTAGAGAAAAGTGTATGGCAGAAAAATATGGTTGTATTAGGGGAAAGTTAGCACATTAGAAAAATGCATATAACATATATGCACTATGAAAAATGTGCACAATACTGCATGTGTATTTTTGAGCAGACATTTTTCAAAACTCAAAGAGGTAAATATAAAGTTGAAAACTGAAACACTGAGATTTGTCCATTCCTATTTTACACAGTTCATGTATGAAGGCAAACATGGCTGACATCAGAGTAATGAAGTCTGCATTGGGACTCATCTTATCTGCTGATACTTCAGACATATTAAGTGAAAAATCTATGTATGAATCATGTTCTCACAGTGGATTTCCAGAGTAGGGTTCTTCCCACATGGGAAGGCTAGACATGACTGCTGATTACACAGTGGCATTTTTCATCAGAACTTTGCACTCAAACAATGAAGGATAGAAATCAGGGTTAGACTGGAATGTGATATTCTCCAGTCACATTCTTCTTCAATTTGTGAGTATCTTCCACATCTGCAAGGCAGGCTAGTCTTGATTATTCATTCTGAATGGGACCATTCCTGGACCTGAGAATAGTTCACTACTGTGAAGAGATCTATGAATAGTGTGAGTTTACTTGATAGAGCATTTGCATATGGCTCTGATAGTTCCTAATTGTTGTCATTTATTATTTTATTCTTTTCATCATGGAAGATCCCTGGAAGCTTCTAATATCTGCTGGTACACAGTGAAGTTGGTATCCTAGTATAGCTGTGGTCCCAGAAAAAGTCAAGGATCTTTAATGCCAATGGATTGAAGGGGAAAACAATACAATGGATATGAATTTTCTTTGTTTTGTTGTGTTCACTTAGTTCAAATTCACTGCTTTTATAGGAATATAAAGAGTCACATCTTCCCCAAAGAGTCTCTTTTAGATCTACAAATTTAAACTTCTTTAGTTATGGCTGCCTTTGTATTAGATCTTTGTTGAAAGTTCAGTACATACTGTTACATTAACTCGTTCTTATTTTACAATCATGATGCACTTTGTTTTCTCACTGATTAGTGGAAAGGCAAACATGCTTTGTCTTTGCTGTAAATGCACCTTAACTTTTTTTCTAGCATAGAAAAGAAAAAATATACTCAAGGATTAACAGGTTTCTTTTGCATGGATGAACCTGAAAAACACATTTTTGCCAGGGAGAAATGCATACCTGTTTCTTCTCATTTCCTTGTCTCTATTGCATCTGGGGGCTTGGAACCTCAGTTAGTATCTTTCTTTGAACCAAATTCCAAAATGAATATTTCAAATTCTGGACAAGACCCAAAAGCAAACCTGCCACTTGAAAGGGAGTTGGGTGCCATTTGTGTTGATTCATCCTGCTTCCTGCAACCTTCCACACCATATCAGAAGGTGTTTTAGGGATTCTTCACAATGTCTGAGGAGTTGGGGCTGAAGATGCTGGGAGAAGAATTTAGCCTTGCCCTCTTCCTCCCTCCGAAAACCTTCATGGAATCCTAGTCATCATTACAAAAGCAAAGAACTCATATGTTTGTGTTTAGGCATGGCTAGGTCAAATCTATGTTAACTTATTTCAAAACAACTGTACTTTTGAAAGGGCATACGGCTAATTTAGATATTTCTTATATTCATGGATTGCTCTATAAGAAAAATGGTATTAGAGAAATGAATGTGTGTGCTAAATTAAACACATACATATGCACCCAGCAGTACAAACAAACATTATCAAGGTTTCAACATTTTCTACACTGTGCACAGCAGTTGCAGCTGTACAGTTTCACAGAATCAATGAGCCATAATAAAGAGATACTATAACATGCTGGTGTAAAAAGAAATGCAGCTGCAATGGGGCTGGTAGAAACATTGTCTAATCCTGTGGCATTGATGGGTCAACAATAGCCAAAGATCTAGGCCATTAAATAGTCATATTTAAACTATTAAAACTGATCACGCTTCAGTTTTTAAAAATGGCTTACATATATAACACAAAGAAGTGGGGACAAAAAAGGGGAAAAAAAGAAAAGCAAGTCACTAAAGCATAAATTCCTGATGTATTGAACAAAACGCTTCTATTCTAATACTTTATTCCAAAGTTTCCATCCTGACACTTCTATAGGAAAACCTATTATTCAGGGGACTGGTTGCAATGGGAATGGCATTCAAACCTTTGAGTGTAACTGTATGTGTTGAATAAGCAACATGAAATAACTATTTGCCTTAAATGCCCTATATTTCTTTCTTATTCATCTTCTTGGTCTGGTGCATGTCTT
This sequence comes from Python bivittatus, assembly GCF_059951505.1. Lineage (NCBI taxonomy): Eukaryota > Metazoa > Chordata > Lepidosauria > Squamata > Pythonidae > Python > Python bivittatus. The sequence goes on along the minus strand of NW_028277030.1, from coordinate 115,447,569 downwards.
TTTATTTTTCTGACATACAATAGTTGGATGGAATTCTCAGATTTGGTAGCCCTTTCTGAGATCTTACAAAAACACATTTCTCTTCAGAGAGATGTGTTTGAGAAGTTTATGTCTACCTTTACCTTTTGATTAGAGATTCTTTGCAGAACTATTCACTGTGATTAGATGCTACAGCTGACAAAAAAGATACCCCATTCTTTCTTTTCTCCAGACCAGATTTCTGTGTTTACATGCTACGTGGCCCATGGATCATGGATTATCTAGAATGCCGAGTTTTTTTCTCTTGATGCAACTATTTGGCAGAGGGAAAAATATACTGTAAAAAAAAAAAAGGCAATTTAGAAGCATGTTTTCAAATATTTTGAATTATGTTATTCAGCAGCAGGAAGAAACCCATAAGTCATGAGAATTTCTGAATATGACTCCTGAATTGCCCATATATTTGAGTTATATTCCAGACAATTCAAGTGTTCTATATTCTACTTCCAAGTACTAAAGTATGATACAAATAACCAACCTTTTTTAGTTATTTGGTTAGTTAACAAGTTAATTAATTGGAAGGTGCAATGCATCCTGCAGTATAGTTTATTTCTAGCTTATTTATAAGATGACTGAAAACAAAAGACTTCAGAACAAAAGGGTAAGCCTCCAGGCAGCCGTCCTTGAATATACAAATTGGTTCCCTTAGAAAGTAAAAAAAAAAAAAAAAGCATATTCTCTTAGAAATATCATTTCTGGAGAATAGAACTGAATCTTTCTGGGAAAGAACGGTTCAGTAGCTGAAGATCAGGAAATCCTATCTTTTACAATGGCAACTTTGTTCTGGGCATAGACTAAGCCAAAATTACCCTATGACTCACTCAGGAGGCATGTACAGTTTTTTATTTTCTTAAATGTCTGGAGTTTGAGTCATCCAGAACTCAGTCAACATTCCTTTCAGGCAGAACCTTTATTTCATCAAATGGCTGAATTTAGTCAGTTGAAAATGTGGAAGAACAGCTGCCAAGGTCAGCATTAGGCAAACTTGAAAAAAGTATGATGTATTTGTGTGGCAATCGTTAAATGTGCTCTTAGAATATTGCTACAGGTTTTCTGGTGCGTATATGAAGCCTTGGAGAGCAAGAAGAATTTTGCGGTGAGGTATGTATAAATCATAACTTCTTGGTACAACATGGACATGATTGAAATGATTTCTTGTGGCCACGTTCTGTACTTAAGTCAACTGACAACAAATTTAATCATTTGATTCATTACTCAAGTTCAGGAAAACTATTATGACCATTTCAGGCATTGCAACATCTTTTACTAGAAAAGACTACTAGAAAAAGAATAGGAACGCTGCCCATCTGCAGACTATTTTATATGATGATCAAATGTGCACTTGGTACTTTTTACAGTGCATCAGAAATGTTATCCAGCTGTGCTAGCATATGCACGGATATCTGTTTCCTTAGCTTACACAGGAATTATATGCACAAGCACGTGATATGTGAATGGTTTTCAGGCAGTTCCAGATACATATGCATAAGCCTGATTTAAATATTAACAGTAGTTGTGCCATATTTATTTGGATCAGCCCCCTGGGCCCCTGTGGCTGTTTGCATATCCAGCATGTATGTACATTCTGCACAGTACAAATGTGGTGTTATTACATGTAACAATCACCCACAGCTCACATGCTAAGTCTGCTTTGGAACTGTTTTTCTGTAGATATCTTAACATTTCAAGAAGACCTTTGAATCAGCTATTGCCTTAACACCAGAGTAAATTTTCCAGTCCGGACAAAAGATTGTTAACGGTGAATAAAATGCTCTTTTTTGAGTAGCTTTTGTTTTCTCCTCTATCACAAGTCTTTTGTGGAAACAAAATACAAAAGACAGGGTGGGCAAAAAGGGAGGAAGGTTATAGGTAGCCCTTATTTAGCAACTGTCTCGTACAATGACTGTTCTCAATTACGACGGTGATGAAAAGGTAACTTTGTGACCAATCTTCTCAGTTATGACCTTCACAGGATTGTAAAGCAAAGGAAAGTTGAAGTAAGATTGTAAGCACAGTTGCAGTTTCACTTAGTGACCACTTTGCCAGTCCCAATTGTGGTTGCTAAATGAGGACTACCTGCATAAGGACAATGTAACATTATCTGTACCCCATAGATTCCATGAACAAAGCAAGGTGATTGCACAATTACACCTTTATCTGGAAGTACCCTTATTCAAAGCTCAGCTAATAGTGCAAAGGGACATTTCCCTTAAAATTGTTTTAAATGCCATTAACAATTATGCTAAAGAGGAATAACACTGATGTCTATGAAAAATGCTTGGAAAAATGGCAAGGTGCTTCTAAAAAGAAAGAGAGGTGGGTTTGCACTCATTTCCCCTTTTTTCCTACCCCCCCCCCCCCAAATGCAGTATATTTATACTATTCAACTACTAAAAATACTAAAAATAAGTGAGGAAAAAAAGCATCTGTACCCACTGAAGATACAGCCACAAGCCAGTAGGTACCTATTTCAGTTTATGCACATGTATGGAATTGAAATTTCAGTGCTAAAATAACACTAAAAATGTGCAGACTTATTGAGCTTAGCTTTTCAGGTGAAACGTGTGTGTTGGGGGGGAGGATGAATATGTGGGTGTGTGTGTACACACACACACATACAAGCTAAATGTCTCTATATTTGATCAGGCAGTCTAGAATACATATCTAAAAAGTCTGAGTCCATGACTGGATTCAACACATGATATCCAAAGCCCACTTATCGTACATCTCTTGATTTAGAGACACACTGACAAAATTTAACATATTTTGTCAGCTTCATTTAAAGTTGGAACTAAACCATTGGAAAAACCACTGGTAGGAGAACAGATTTGCCAAAGGCTGAATCATGCCATACCACCATGAAGCTAGAGAGAATGTTTTCACCAGGCCTTCTTGAAGTGGTTTACTGTGATTCATGCTGGCTTTTTAACCTGGCGCAACTGCTTCAGCTGAACCATGCAACTCTTGATTGTAAATAGTAAGTGTATTTCCCAAAGGACATCAGTTTCTTTAGAGGAATAACTTCATTAAAGCTTCATCTTAGATGCCAGTGGTCAGGGAACCATAAAAAGCCTGCTGGAAGAAATATCTGAAGTTTTGTTGGATGGCAAAAACCTGACAGTTTAAGTGGGCATTTTTAAAAAATCAGATTTCATCTATTATATTGGATTATTCATTACCTTTGGAATGTTTTTTGTGGTTTAAGTAGATTGGTTTTAATTATTAGCCATCAATATTTCAAAATATTCATTTATTTGTTATTTATAACATCTTCTGTTCATATGATCCTCAAGGTGGCTAGCAAAATGAGAAACATAAGCAGCTTTAATAGTGTTTTTATAATATTTTATAATTTAACTCAGACTGAAAAAAAAATACAGATGAAGGACTTGTCCCTGTTCCTAAAAATGGAAAGAGATGGAGACTAAGTACATCTCTCAAGAGCTTACATTCCACAGCTTGGGAGCAGCTTAGGCAAAGACCCTCTTCTGCATGAATAGATTTCAGAAAGTGAGGACTTTTTTTGCTAGAGGGCTTCTCCTGCTGCTGAGTAGGAGAAGCAAGATAGGTAGTCTGGCTGAAACTGGTCTGTGATGGGGTCGAGAGTAAAGAAGATGATCTTGACGGAGAAAAGCCAGATCCATTCCTAGAGCGACAAGGTAAGAAGCATGACTCAAGCCCAAAACAATCTGAGGGGAGGAGGTAAGGGCTCAGATGGACACCTCCTTAGCTTCACAGGAGTATAAGGGGTGGGTAGAGGGAGGAAGTAAAGCTCAATCTGTCAGGATTTTCTTTCTCATGGGAAAGGATTCATCCCGTTATCTCTACAACAATAACAAATAATATTTTGACTACAGAGATCATGTGAAAAACACCTGTTATTGTGCTATTTACTGCCACCTATTGGCGTGTGTATGCTAGGTACCCAGTGGGGGTGGCATAGAGCTATAATACAAGGGGAGGAAAATGTGCAGCCTCTCTGAGTAGTTGTTAGTTGTTTTAGTGTTAGCCACTATGTAGGTTTTATGGGCTACGTAGTTGTAACAAAGTACCAAGTAGCGTACCTCTTCTCTAAGAGTTTGTAGCTAGAGATTTTGTTCAGCTTGTGTTGCTAATAAGTCTTGGATGCTACATTAAATGAGAAGATGTGTTTTTCTTTATATTTTGTATGATATTTGCATTTTATGGAATTTTGCATTTTTATCAGTAAACACCAGTTAGTATATATTTTCTGACTGGATTTCTTTGGGAAACAAGAAATGGACATTGCATTGTGTTTGCTGTCATGGCTAATATTTTCCTGGAGTTTTTGCTGCGCTCTGCACAAACAGGAGTGTTTGTGATTATCACTCTGCCCGACACAATCAGACTTGCAAGATGTTGTTAGTACAACCAATTAAATAAAGCAGTTTTAACCTTCCTTTGGATTTACTTCCTTGGTCTGGTATGCATGGTTGGGCTGACAGATGGCCATTAAAGACTTAAACTGTTTAGGGCTTTAAACATAAAGATCCATACTTTAAATTGTGTCTGCAAAACAGTTAGCACCAGTACAAACCTTTCAGCACAGGTATAATATATCCCTGGATCCATTAACAACCTAACTACAGCATTTTGCACTAGGTGAAGCTACTTGATGCTCCTCAAGGTTAGCCCCACTTATAGCATTATTGCAGGAATAAAGTGGGGGTGCAATAAAAACATGGGTAACTGTTGTCCAATACATCTGGCTCAGGAACAGTCACAGCTGGTGCACTAGATGTAATTGTGAATTCAGAGACTCTTGGCGGTTAAGAAGCATATTCCAGACTATGGAACTACTCATTCAGGAATGCAGCCCTGTCCGGACTGAATCCTAATCCCAGGGCCTGGTTTCCTGCTGACCAATAATACCTTCTTTTTGTCTGGATTTAATTTCACCTGATTCCTCTCATACATCTGGTTATTGAATTTAGACAGTGATCAAGGAAAACAACCCATATTTTGGAGCTAGATGGCAAGGAGCAATAGCATGAATAGCATTAGCATGGTGTTTTACTCCAAAACTCGAGAGAGCCTGTCCCAATAGTTGCAAGTAAATATTAAACCAGTGTTCCTCAACCTTCACAACATGGCTGGTTGGGGAATTCTGGGAGTTGAAGTCCACATATCTTAAAGTTGCGAAGGTTGAGGAACACTGTATTAAACAACATAGAGGACAAGATGGTCCCTGAGACCATTGGCCCATGTGCCAAATGATAGTCCCCCAGTGCCATCTTCTGTCCATAAACTGAGAAGAAATCCAGAACCACAATAAAACCGTGAATCAAGATCCCATTCTGTTAAATTATTCAAAAGTGTACCATGCTTGTTATTGCTCCCCAAAGCTGCAGGGGAGTATGGACCAAAAGAACTAGGTCCATACTTGTCCCTTCTAGTTCCTTGAATATTGGAATCAATGCAAAGAATATGTAGAAATTATAGAAATAGCTCCTTACTTAGGCAATCAAAGCAGTCTCAGTCTTATCTCCCAACTGAAAACCTGAATAAGATGGATCCAGATAATCACTATCCTCTAGATGTCACTTACATTATTTTGAATATGTTATGGATATTTTATTCCATTGTTATTCCAGCAGGGCTTAGCTCTGATCATTTCAATCTATAAAAAGGCCACCGGGATTTGCCTGCTAATTATCAGTCCATTAGCCTTCTTAGCATAATAAGCAAATTGTATGCTAAGCATTCTCAGACAATAAATTCTCAGACTGGGTTTAATCATAAAACATTTTGCCTGAACAACAAGCAGGCTTTAGAGCTGGATGCTTGATCTTAGATCACAGTCTTATTTTGCAGCATGCAGAATGTAGTTGTTTTAGGCCAGGATTCATGTTATATGCTGCTTTTATGGATTTCAGATTCCCTTTGGACCTTATCACTAGATATAAATTATGGTGTAAACTTAAGAACTGTACTGTAGATAGGGCCCTGCTTCTGCTTATTTATAAACTCTATGAGAACTCTAGTTCAAACATTAAATACAGTGTGCAGGGCCATTACACCAAGGAAATTCATGTCAGCAGAGGAGTTAGGCAGGATGTATCTTGGCGCCACTACTATCTGTATATCGATCCTCATATGGCCAAGAAAAATAATCAGACTTATCATCCTCCAAAACTGAAGGACAGAAGCTCATTGCAATCCTATATGAGGATGATGCTGTGCTGTTATTTTAGACACCAAATGGTCTAAAGCAATCTTTGTAGTGTAGAAGCACTCAACATTAACTATGCAAAGCTGAGGTTTTAGTATTTACTAAGCACCCTAAAATTAATGCCAGGAAACTGAATAAGCACCAGATGAAATGAAATAAAAGAAACTCTTCAAGTATTTAGGGATAGTGTTTTGTGCTACCTGTAAATGCAGGGTACATATGGAATATGTTGTGCAAAAGGCATAGAAGTCACCAACAGCCCTGCAGACTTTTTGTTACACTGTACGTGTGTTATTCATACCGACTGCTAAAAATATTTCTGGCTAAACTCCAGACACAACTTTTGTTTGAAGCTCAGCTGGGACCATGTACCTCCTTTACCCCTTTAGAGACATATTCCAAGTCCCACAATGTGTTTCTAAGATGGTCTTTGCCATCAGGCTAGCATGACCAAAATAGAACCTCTTATTTGGACATGCATCCTCACCTCTTGGTTAAGGTTACTTTTCCCCATTGGTTTAACACCTCTGATTTTAATTAATGGCTCCCCCCCCCCCCCATCTTGGGGTAGGACCTTGCATGAGGAACTGAAATGCTACAGTTTCTCACCTGATGCAATCCTAATGTTGGGATATTAACACCCAGTGGCAGTCCTTAAACAGTGTGCCAAGGATTTGGAAGCCCAATCAGACCCAATTGCCATAACCAAGGATGTATTCTTGGGCAGTCAGTCACCTTTTTTCAAGATGGCTAGATATCTAAGCCAAATGGCAGTTCTCAGATTCAGAACAGCCCTAGCTCTGGCAAGATTTAATAACCTTCCAAAAGGGGAAACTATGGGGCATCCTGTTCAAACAAAAATCCTCCCCCATGGTGAAGGAGTTCCTGAAACATTAAGCCACATTCTGTTATATTACTGTTATTATAAAGATGCCCAGTTGCAGCTAATAACTCCTCAGAGAGTCAGCTTTCCAGGTCACCAGGATCCACTTTATTTATAGTTGTTACTATCTGATCAGTATGGCTTTATTTCTCTGAATGTGGTTAAATTTTGTTTTGCTGTTTGTAAAATATGTCATGCTATGACCACATTAGTTTTATAATTATTAAGTTTTACCTTGGTTTTTACTTGTTGTTTCAGAATTTGTTTTGTTTTGCTTTGGTTTTTTTTCTTCTCTGAATTGGTCAGTTCCCATTATTACTAAAAAACACTCAACAATGATGAACATCAAGCTCTAAAAAGAAAATATTCATTTTAAAACCAAGTTTTTAAAAAGAAAAACTATATATTTAAAACATTAATCCAGATGGGCTAGAGCCATAAATAAATGTTTCAATATTTTTTTAGACACTGGGAGGAATGTGAGTATGAAAAACATCTGTTATGATCAGACTCAGGAAATAGAGAGAAGTTAAATTTTATTGAGGGAAGTAAGACCACAACTATATTTCAGTTGCTTAAAAACAAACACTGCAGCTGCTTGGACTCGGGCAAGAACAGATTTAATATAGAAGGACTCTGATTTTTATTCACTAATTTGTTCCTGAGCCAAACAGTTGTTTTCCTATCACCTTTCCTTCAGTCATTCTTGTTAGATATTAAAAGAGGTCTTCCAGAGATTATCTCTCTGCCTGAGTCCCCAACTCTACCTGGATGAATCAGACTGTTTCCAAAGGTGATCCTTTGGAAACCCCCAGGTCCCACATCACTGAAAATCCAATCTTAGAATGAGTGGAATGTAGCCTTTTCAATCCAAAATAGAGAAGGTGCTTTAGAGGGGGCTTGGGTATGCTTGCTGCCTCTGATGGTGACTTCTTGAAGAAGCAGTACCTTTTCCTGGGCTTGTAGAGTAGCTGTGCAGTCTCAGGAAAATATATGGGTTAGAATTAAGAAGTCATCTAGCTACTGTTCAAACCCAGAGAAAGGCATGCTTTTTTAAGGAGGTGCTAACAGATGCAGTGAGGACCTTTTCCACTTTGGATCCAAACAGCTGGACATCACAATTCAGGATTTGTCTTAGCCCTCCCTATTTGTCTATTATCATCTGCCCACACAGTGGGATTACTTACAGGTAGTCCTTGCTGACCGGCCACTCATTCAGCGACCATTCAAAGTTGCGATGGCACTGAATGAGTGGTACTTATGACTGATCCTCAAAGTTCTGGCTGTTGCAGTGTCCCACAGTCATGTGATTGCCATTTGTGAGCTTCCCTCCCAGCTTCCCTGCCCACAAGCAAAGTCATTCCGTAACTGTGACTCCGGTTAGTCCCCCCTGCTTTCCTGTGCTTGCGCCCCACCCTGCCATCCATCCTCAGTCTTCCTGAGCTCATGCATGGCCTGCACCAGGCCTCCCAAGCCCTCCCCTAGCCTCCCCAACCGACGTGGGGCCTGCACTAGCCCCCTGACTGCTTTCCCAGCCTTCACCCCCTTCCCCCCCTTTGTTCCTTACCTGAGACTCCCACTGCTTCCCACTTAATGACCTGCACGTCTTGGAGTTACAAAAGCAACTGGGACTGCCGGGATTGTCATCACTAAGCAATGCAGTCATGTGACATCGCACTTTACAACTGCATTGCTTAGCGATGGCAATCCCAGTTCCAGTTGCCATTGTAACCCAAGCAGAAGCCATTTTCCCCACAGGGCAGGACTGAATGCCATGACCCATTGTCCCATAGAAAATGCCACTGCCAGAGGGAACAGATATATTCCTAAGATACTCTAGTGACTGAAGTAAAGAAGATTCTAGGCTACCATCCACCATCACCATGACCAGTCCACATATAGAATATGCTGAAGATTGAACACATAGGGCCATAGCGGGGAACACCCTAAGATTGCCACCTCTTTCTTCTTAATAATAAGGCTGGCCCTCAATGATCTGCTTAGTTACCTTGCACTAGCTGAACTTGTCTCATGTTTAGATAAATAGCTTTACTTGGTCTGTTGTGACCTTCAAAAGAAAGAATTTGTTCTAGAGCAGGGATGTAAAAACTACAATCTACAGCCAGATTTACATTGACCAGAAAATGGGATATCACTGTCTTCTAGAGTCTCTTATTCCTCTCCATTGTCGACTGAGGAATAGATTATCCAGATAAGGAGAATACTTATTTTGCAAAAATAATACTGTTAGTAGGATTCAGATTTTTCTGTGACAAAATATAGAATGTCTGGGAAATAATTTTGGAAGGTAAGCATGTTTCAAGAGTCAGCTTGTATATTTATCTTATGAAATCTTATAAAAGCAGCTTCATACTGGGTCATCAGTGGTTTGTTTCAGCCACACTGAAGACCATAAATAATTACTGAGTAGAATTTCAGTTAAATAAGATGCCTGAGAAGAACTCAGCTGTAGTTGAAAATAGCTTAATGTAACACTGATGTTGCACCATGTTGCATCCAAAGGAGAAATGATAGGTGACCACAAATGTTTCCTGATGTCCTAAATTTGCAGTTTCTTAAACAAATTTTCATGGAGTGAATTACAAATGTTGAAAACCATATAAGGAAGAGCTTTGGTGGAATGAAGGAAGGAAGTAAAAGAGAGGCAGAGTTGAATTTGGGTACAAATATAATACACACATGCACACATGTGCATGCACACATACATGCTTAAGAAAGTCTGGTGAGCAGTGAGTTTTTCCATTTGTGTTTCCCCAAAAATAAAATATAAGGATATATGAAATTTGTAGGCAGTTGTGCACAGCCAAAAATGGGTTCATTGCCCCCCAAAAGCATTTTTCATAAGTTCAGAGGAATTCTTAGTATTACTGAATATTCATTTTTGCTTATACGTGCATTTTGAGTTTTCTTGGTTTATAAACTGGGTTCAATACCTTTGAAAATATGTGGCAGTGCGCAAACATTTGAGTTGTTGCAGCTTACCTCATTGCTACTGTCATGCAAAATTATTGGCGTCCAGTATAATTTTAGCTCCTGATTTAGAACTATGGCATGTTCATGTCTGTTCATCATTAACAGGCCTGGAGTGGTTTTGTTTTAATTGTGGGAAGGGGTTCTGTTGCTCACAAATTTCCATTAAAAGTTTGCTATTGTGGGATTTGTATCATTTGTGTAATGATGTCATTACACAAAATCGTGTTATGGTGTAAATCACATAAATTGTTTCATTTCATTATTCTCAGTACTATTTTTGGAGGATAGCAATAGTAGTTCCTATATATAAAAAAGGGAATAAAAAGGACCCTAGCAGTTACAGGCCCATTAGTCTAATAGATACTGTGGCTAAAATACATGCTAGGTTCCTCTTGAGTAGAGTCAAGACCTGGGTAGAGGAAGTGTATTCTCGCAGAAGAACAAGCAGGCTTTAGGTAGAGTTGATCCACCATTGACAATTATTTTGTCTTGAACCATCTAATTACAAAATATGTCAGTAAGGGAAAACAAATGTTTGCTGCCTTTATAGACCTTAGTGCAGCATTTGACACAGTAAACAAAGAAATATTATGGAGGAAATGGAGTGCCCTCAAGATGGAACACAGACTTCTGACACTGACCAAGCCCTTTCTACAGGCACTTGTTTGAGAGTGTGGTTTGGGGTAAATGGAGCCATGACAAGTAGGATCAATACTTACAAAGGGGTAAGACAAGGGTGCATACTTGCACCATTGTTATTCAGTCTATATATTAACAACTTACCAGGACTGATGAAGGATTCTGAAGTACATATGCCTCAGGCACGAAACACACATTATGACACCTTGCTATATACTGACGATATGATTTCACTATCATACTCGCAAGTTGGGTTACGTAGGTTGTTAGGAAGACTTGGCTCCTATTGTCTTATGTATTTATTATTTATTTATTGAAATTTATAGCTGCCCATCTCACATAAAAGGGACTCTGGGTGGTGTACAACAATTAAAAATAATAAATACACAAAAAACAATCACAAATAAAAATAACTGTAAAAACACACAAAACAGGAGGGGATAATATTAATACGGGAGCCACTTTGAAATCTCCCCACTCCCCTGAGATCCCTAGGCCTGATCACAGAGCCAGGTCTTGAGGGACTTGCAGAATTTTGAGAGTGATTCTCAACATTCTGCAATTCTCTGATTCTCTAATTCCCTGATTCTTAATAAATCAAAGTAAAAAATTATGGTGTTTGGAAAATGACAACACAGCCATAGATGGCTATTAGATGGTGAGCCAATACAGTAAGCTAACATTTTTCCTTATCTAGGGGTAGTCTTCTCTGAGACTGGATCTTGGCTTCCTCATCATCAAAGGAGCTCACTTAGAGTAAGGCACGTGTGAATTTACTGCTAAAATTAATAAATCACAGCAATCCAGGTTCCTTAGCCCCAGTTATTGAAGTACAGAAGGCTAAGATTACTCCTATGCTCTTATATGGAGCTAAAGCTTGGAACCTAAAACATGTATCGCTATTAGAACAAACACAATCACAGCATCTGAGAAGTATCTTGGGCATGGATAAAAGGACTTCAGCTGCTGCAGCTAGAGCCAAATTGGGAATATATAGAATTTGTTCTTTGTCAAAAATCAGGATATACAATTATTGGTGCAAAATTAATCTATGGAAACTGGCAGACTCCCAAAATTGTGTCTGATAGAACAGACAAAATCTCAGTTACAGACTTCTTGGAATGTACAATTGATAAATTGAATCAGAAGCTGTGGCTTCCCTATCTCTTGTCCAACTGTTTGTGGAGAACAAGCTGAAAAGGTTGCTGCACAAAGAATCTTGGATAATGAAGCCCAGAGAGACATAGCCACCATTAGTAAGGCTGGCACACTGAAACAGATGAGCCGTTACAAACATACCTTCCAGATTGCCAAGTATTTAAACATAGAAATGCCTAAACATCTTAGGGCAGTATTTACCTGAGCAAGATTTGAGCAGTTGGACACAATGGTTAGATATGAAAGATTTAACCAAGTGCCTTATAATAAGCGAACTTGTGTTTGTGGAGCCCCAGAGATAGAAGACATAATACATATATTATCTGAATGTCAATTGTATAAGAGAGACAGAGATCAGTATCTTGGATCACACATTAGACGAACAACCTATTGGAACCCTCATATTAAAACAACCTATTTCATGTGTGGTCAGAATTCAAAAATCACATATAATATGGCCCTTTATCTGAACAAAACAGTACATTTGAGATCTGCATATGTGGATCTGATCAGGGTAAACTGTAGGGGTGATACAGAAATATGATTTGTATTTAACTTGTTTCTTTCATTCTATTTTTAATATATGGTCTTATTAATGTTCTGTATTTTATATTCTGTATTCTGATATGGTCTAATGGCTAATCAGTAACAACAACAACAACAACAATAAAGAATGGACAAAAATAGCATAATTTAATATATTGGCATAACAACCTTATCACACAAATGGCACAAATCACCCCAAGGATTTGTTCAGTGGCATGCCAAATCTGTGATATTGAAGTTTGCTAACATGAAGTTTCACTGTGTTCTGTTTCCCACCATTCCAGAGAGGAGGAGGAGGAGGAGGAGGTGGAGGAGGAATAATAATGATGCAGCATTACAATAAATTGCAACTAAACTAGAAAGCAAAGAGCAGATTATGGCCTTTCCCCTTTCCTCATTTGCGAATTACATTGGCGCAGGACACCCTGGATGCCCAAATGTTGATCACATGACCTAGCCTTATCTCATCTCCAACCCATGACTATTTCAGTCCTTGTATACTGCAAAATAGTCAATTTTTTCTTCTAAGCCATCACAAAGCCATGGTGCATAAAGTTTATTGGGTTTTCCCCCTCATTCTGGAAAGGTGTATTCATGCAGTTTTGTCCAGCTTTGATCAGTTATTGATAGATTCCTGGGAGATAGAAGAGACCTTTGGTCATAGCAACTTGTCCTACTTATGTGGGATTAGTCTAAGTAGAGCATGCAGCAAAGATCCCAGGAAGGAGTATACAGGAAGAAGTGATAGTTTAAGTATTATTGTTTATGAGAGCCAGTTTGCACAGACAGCTGGGTGATCTTGGGCAA